>NC_137698.1:14813582-15303916 GCF_964034855.1 Anser brachyrhynchus
GTTTTGCACAGAGCTCCAACAGCTGCCCAGTCACAAACAGTTTGGAGGTTTGAAAACAAGGCAAAGAACTCTTAAGCGTGCACCTTCCCACTTTTTGAGGAAAATAAAGGTGATGAAACAAAATTGAACACCCCCAAGGTTTCTGAACAGAAGACCAAGGGCCACGCTTTTGCTGTCCTTTACTGTCAGCCGAAGGACATGCAAGCAATGCTGGATGCCATACACAGCAGCGCTTTGATGGTCCTCTAAACTTCAAGCGATTAACTTCAGGAATAACTCCCAGGCTCCAGCAAGAAACCTGGAGCACCACAGTGTCAGCACCAGGAGTTTGGAGACTGACTATGCAAAGACAACCCACAAAAACAGCTAACAAAAAAACCAAAGGTCCCACTGAAAAAGGCTGCCAGCACAGGAAAAAGTGCTAGTTCTTCTGAAGCTGGAAGAAGACATAACTAGCTTAACTCCCTCTTTCCAGAAGGAGGCAATTTTCCCACCCCGCTTGGTATCTGATGGGTACGGATGCGGCTATGGGATTTCATCATCGTAGCAGGACTGCTCCTGAAGAGCAGCCCATGCACTTCATGTATCAGAGAAAATCAAACACCTACAAATCAATGAATTCTGTAAGACTGCTTTCAATAAATCGATATTTAAGTTACACCGAAGTCCTGTTAACACCTCCTCTCCCACTCCCCATTCTCAAACCCTCACTCACAGATCATTCGACTAGCTCGCAGCCCAAGGAGAGGCAGGAGAAGAGCTAAGCTGAGTAACATCGAGCCTGCAGCTCTTCCTCGCAAGCGGAACAGGACTGCAAATAGATTAAGTGCCCACCAACATCTCAAATCACATTAAGACATACTCTGTGCTGTCTCCTGCCAGCTGGATCTGCTGCACAGCATTACGGGCCTGTCAACATTACGGGTAAATAATATTACTGGAAGACCTTCAAGGATGAGAGCCAGTTCACTGGCCCCAAAACATTTTTGCTTAAGTCTATCGAGAACTTTTGCAGCACAAGGACTCAATCCTGCCCCTGCTTCAAAGCCAAGAATTCTCACCTTTGATACTACAGAAAAAAAGCATCCCAAGGAGGGTAATTATCCATAGAAAGCACACAGCTTCACAAGCTCCTGGCTTTTCTTACTTGAGCACAGTAACAAACCTACAGGACACTATTTACTGTGTTTCAACATATAGGTAGTTCATAGTCAATAAGATGCACACTCCTGAAGTGAAGCCAAGCTTTAAAAATTGGTAATTTCTCTAACAATTTAAACATCTCTTCCATAATACAAAGAACAACTTGATTTTCTCTACCAGTGAAATTTTATTAAATCAAGAATTTAATATAATCAAAGCAGTGCCCTGGCACTTGCTGGAATAATCAACGCAGCATAGACATAAGCAAGAACAGACACGTCAAATGCACAAAGCATTGTGGCAAAAGCCAGCTATCTACTGCTGCTTGCTTTCTTGGAAAGCATCGAAAGGAGGTGAATCAAGTGCTCCACTGGGGGTGTTTCAGCCTGGTCTGGCAGCTGCAGTTTTTAGAAAGCCATCAGCAACCTCTACACGTCCCCACTGCTGCCCCTCTTCTGGGAGCTGCCCTGCTCAGCAGGCAATTCCTCATCCTCCCTCTGCAGAGGCATGCTGAAACAACTGGGAATGCCTGCTGCCTACCCAGCCCCAGGACTGATTCTGACCGCCTGCAGCTATCTGGCAACTTGTCCCTGCATTACCGCTTACAAGTCATGAAGATCATCCAGGAGTAGGTCTGAAAAGGTGAAGATGAAACCCTGCAAGATGCAAGTCTCGTTCACTCCCAACACTTTTCTACGTCACTGACGTGGTTGCAGTAAGCTACCTTGAAATAAAAATAAGGAACAGTGATTTTACCACAGTACTTTCAACATTAAAACCAACAGGCCTCATGATTACTGACTGCTTTAGTGAAACACACTAGATAATATAGCTCAGCATGCTTTTTTTCCCCCAAAATCAAGAAGTCTAAGATAAATTAAGACAGTATGAAACCAAAATATTTTGAGGTAAAAAGAGCTTCCAACTAAAATACCAGCATTTTCTCTTGCTGGCTAAAAACCCAGTCCCACCCTCCTCTTTTGTATGCGTGTGCATAGGCTACAGAAACTTAAGAACATCCATTTCTGCAACCAGGTCAAGCAAACAACACGCACGATAGCTGCCATTTTCAATCTCTGAAACTCCTGGCCATTCCCATTAAATAGCTTGAAAATAGAAGTAAGTTTGCTTGAACAGTCTTACATGTTTGGCTGCTGAACTGTTTCTTGAACAGCCACACACCAGGAGTTTGTAGTTATACAGAAGTCAATCAAAAAGCTATCCTGAAGTTTCCTTTGTTTTAAGGTAGCTGATTGGCCTTCAAAAAGCCCTCTAATTTTTATTGTCATCTTTCACTGTCCAATACACAAGGCAACCACTAGCCATGAAGACAAAATAGCATCTCCCATTTTAACACACTATTTTCAGGAATTCTGCACTCTAAAATGTTCACCTTCTAGACTAAAATTTACCATGCTTTTTTTTTTTTTTCCCCTGAAGTCAGCATTCATTCTATTTCATGCTTTTTGAGCTGGCTTTCCTGAATGAGCAACATGAAAAGAAAAGTAACTTTCCTCCATTATAAAAAGAACACTAAATAAAATACAAGATTGCGGTCCTGAATTTATTTCCCAAAAAAAAGCCATTAATCTAAATAAAAATATATGCAGTCAAAGGGGACAAGACCAAGGCCACTGCATTTTAAGTCATATAAACAGATTATGTGATTACACTGTAAGTACTCCAGTGATTTATATATAAATATATATTTAGGATATGAAGTAGTAAGTAGCATAAGTAACATAGCACAAATTCATCAACATAAGCTATAAAATCCTAATGCATGTTTTATAAACCCTGGGCTGTGGCACATGTGTTCTGTAATGACAGTATTTTATTCTACAAAATTTCAGATTCTTCATGACAGCACTATGTTTATACATTTTAATTGTATGGTTCCTAGCTGTTGGATACCAATATTTCTGGAACTGGCAAAAAAGTAACACAGAAAACAATGGTATTAGAAGATAAAGCTCTTCAAAGCTCTCATCCCCAAATGTAATTCTTAGACACTGGAGAAATAAAAAAAGACTTTTTAGCATGAAAGGAGATTATTGTTTGCCGGATGAGCCTAACGCAGACAACTGTATTTACAAAAAGATACACTGAAGGATCAGCCTTCATTTCTTCTGTGGTAGGTTTTCAAGACCAGGATAGTAATGTATAATTCTAGTAATACAGTTCTAACAGAGATAAAGATTTGCTTTATTCTTAATCTTGTAAGTATTAATTTATTTTACAGTACTTCGGAGTATTCCAGGCATTTTAGAGCTCCTTTAATAAGACCTATGCCTTGCCAGATGCTGCTACCAAATGAAGGCTTGATTGATGTTAACAGTGTACAAACCAAAGGGCAGGTAGACAAGAGTCCAGGACAACAAATTTAAGAACACGCTCAAATGGAGTGAGAAGATTTAACTTCAGATGGGAAAGATAAGGGAAAGGACAAAAATAAAATTGTGAGGATGTTCAATGAAAACTGTTCTACAGCACGAGGTACTCTACCTTAAAAGAAGCTACATACCATAGGTGATCTCTTATAGGCATCAGAAAAGCTGGTCTTAAATACAGGGTGTTGGATGAGTACAATGGCAATGTTTGTAAGCAGGGCAAGAAAAAAAAAAATCAAGAGATCAGAATTGCAAAAGGAGACCTTACCCCAGATAGAGTTAGGAGAGGATTCCAATCTACAGCAGTTTGCATGCAGGGCTAGAAGAGGGCAAAACAGATTATCTGGTCTGCTCCTCGCTCCTCCAGAAGAGATCAACTCTGCATGTCCAGAGTATGAGAAATGACAGTCTGACCTGCTATTAGAGACCTCCCGGGAAGGAAACCCCACATTTGCCCCAAAGCTGGACCAGTACGAAGTACTTTTCATCAAATTTCACTTGAATCAGCTTAGCTGGATTACCCAGTTTGCTTCAAATAATTCACAGATGCAGACCATGTTTCTCACTAATCTGTGTATGCTCAAAAGTATGTGCAAATAAATAGCCAAGTTGCAGGGTTTTGTATCTTTTCACCTACTTAAGTCCTACTTTTATATCTAGTATGCTCCCTGCTGCAGTATGAAATGTATTCTTGCCATGTGAGCATATCCCTCTGCTTCCTCTTCCACACTGGTCACAGCCGAGCGGCGGCATTTGCAGGAGAAAACACGGGCTGCCAGAAGTACTGCCCTGAAAATGCCAATTATAATCATAGCTACACGACACAGCTCAATGGTGCCAAGAATCCTTCTCCTCCCGTTCCCCCTATCCCTCCCCCTTTATTTTATTTCTAACCCCGAGGGCAAACACTGCCTCCAATCCAGGATTCCTGCCTAAAATCTCTATCTGAACCAAGATCGACAGAGAAAAAACATGAATCTATTCGCAAGCCATGCTGAGTAATCTAAAGCGCCGTTACTTTTAACTTCAAAGAGGCACCCTAGGGTACCCGTCCTCAAAAGGACGAGCCAGAAATGCTCACCCCTGCTCACCCCTACCCACCCCTCGCCAAAATAAATAAAGAACCAAACCTACTGAAGTCCTGCAGAAAAAAACAACAACTTGGAGAATCAAACCGTTTGAATTCACTCCCCCTGCTTCCAGGATTTGTCCTTACTGAGCACCAAAAGCGGGGGCAATCGCTTTCCCTCTTGCAATTCACATGCAGCAAGTCAGCTAGCGCTCTCATCTTCTGCAATGAATAAAGAATTGAGTGATCCCATCATCCTCTAACATCTCCGCAGGACAAGATTCCTCAGCGCATGTTTATTTTCGTGTCTGAGCCTAAAAAATCCCAGAACGTGGAGCTGTGCAGTGAGCCACAGCACACAGCCAATGCTCCAAGGAGCATGGAGGCTTTCCTGCTCTGTGCCACAGGAAGTTCGAGAAAATCAACGTGAGGTGGAAGAGATGGGAATAAAGTACAGAAGTAAAGCAGGTATGAGGTGCTCCAATTTGGAAAGAAAATAGTGCTCCAAGGTTGTGAAGAAATAATTTTGAAAAATAAACCCTGAAAGGAGCCAGGGTCTGGAACAAGTAAATCAGCACTACCATGGCCACTGAAACACATCAGACATAATTGCTAAATCAAGCCAGTGAAAACAGCATTTATTTTAATCAGCAACTTTTGCAATTATCCGGTTATTGTTAAAAGTGGCTGTGCTTCTACCTGGTCAGAGGGAGACGGAAGAGCACAGGTTTACACAGAGCTCTTTGTAGCTTCCACCCCTGCTATGGCTTTGCGGGGAGCCCAAATGCATCACGCAGAGCCTCCTGCCAAATCAAGGGAGGTAACGCAGCAATTCAGCCTGCAAACGCTGTCTGATCTGACCCAACTATTTCTCTCACAGCACCTCCTACTTCTATGAGTCTCCCTATGATAAAAAATACATTTGGCACAGGCAAATACAAGCAGTTTCTGCAGGGAACAGACTTTTTTGTCCCAGCCGCACATAATGCATGCAAACCTCTAGTATGCCCAACGTTGATAACACTATGCAGCACTTCAGGAATTAGTCTGGAGGTAACAGAGGCTCTGCAGGCCTTCCGTACAGGCAGGGGTTTTAATAAAGAGGAGGCCAGGCTTTTCTGATAGAACCCGTGGTAATTCCAATAACCACCTTCAGATTAAAGCAAACTTACTCCAGCTGCAGAGCCAAGTGGGAGCTGTCCCTTCGGATAGATTCCCTACTCACAAGCTGTGAAAGGGGTGGCATTTCCACACCGATCACGTCCAGCTGGCAGGGAGAAGGTCCCTTTTCTGAGTTCCACTGCTGCACTGACCTTACGAGGACTTCACTCGAGCTTTAACAGATATAACAGCAGGTTTAAGAGCCACACATGACTGCTGAACTGCACACTGCCAGGAAAGCCATCCTGGGGTAACAAGAAAAACAAACTACCAGGATTCATTAATTCTTTGGGGCGAACCAGCAGAAAGAAGCACCTTTGCCTGCAGCAACATCTGGATCCTCACTCCAGGAGGCTTCATTTCTACCCCTGCTTGGCCACTGCATATTTCATTTCCACTGGCCTCTCAATGCTCCATCTGTATAAAGAGAGATTTTTCTTACCTTCCACGAGTATAGGAAAAATGAAACACAGCAAGGCTGAAAGAATATTGGATACTGCCAAAATCTATACCAAATAAGCATCTAGCTAGGCAAAGCTCTGCAGAGACAACCCTGAAGTGCTTCTATCCTTTCCCCTAAAACCCATTATCCCAAAGATAAGCTGGTACAGCCTGTTTTATGGCAGACCAAGGTCTCATCTCGTAGGGACTAAAGCAGCTGAGGTGCTTTATTTGGAATTAGAGCTATGAAACAGGCATACCTCTAAAGCCTAATTTGTATCCAGGCTGGAGCATTGGTCTCCTTCTCCTACCACTACTTTCATTTCCTAAGGTAGAGAGCGCATTTTTCTCCTTGTGTTCAGCAAATACGAGGTGAACAACGGGCTAAATGAGTGCAGCTGGATCTCTCTGGAGCATGGAATGACTTACAGCTTCACTACACATGAACTACCATGGCATACAGCTACAACAAATTTAGAATATGACACCTACTACAAAGGATCTGCCAAAAACAACTTCATTTGGTATGGCTGGACCTCCTCACCCAACTGTTTACCTTTTTTTTTTTTTTTTAAGAATAAATAGGGAAATTATTCTCAAAACTTTCCCCCTTGAGCCTCTGTGATGTACTGAAAATCTCTCCCAGGCATTTCCACAAAACTACCAAGTCTAAATGCTTACTAAGCTTACTAAGCTTACTCAGCTAATGAAGCTGAGCTCCTCATGCAATCTCCTAACAGATGTGGTTCTAGGACAAAGACTAAATTTCCTCAATATTCATAATAAAAAACAAGTGGAAAAGTAGCAACAGAGGTGAAAGCTGCTTCAAAAGCTAATGTATCTCCAGCTGGAGCGATATTATTATTGAAATTGCTACCAAATACTATTTGAATATATGTGAATAGACTCTACAGGAAATACAAAATACCACACATCTGTACGTGGTCTGTGTTTCCACACCTAGGAGTACTGCAAAGCATTACACACTACAAGATTTCTGCTCCGTTCCTTCATAGGGAACAGTGCAGACAGACAGACCTTCCAACATTTCTGTAAGATGTCCTGAGATAAGTTTGTTTGAGAATACTTCGAAAAACAGCCTACATTATCTCTAATCCCAAAGCTCCCCTCTCCTTTCCTAATTCAAATAGTGAAGTAACAGTTAAGTATTTACACAAGGTAGATCTTAAAATTATCAAGCGCACAACAGTATGGCTGCAGAACAGCTGACTGCAGAGCAGATAAGGGGGTTAAAGAATTAGGCCTGGAAAGTCTTTTTCAGTACTTGTAAAATACTGCAAATATATTAGGCCAAAAGAAACAACTGGGCTAAGCTCATGGATTTTTATGACGTCCCATGAAAACAAGGAAGATTAAGAGGAGATTTCTGGAAACTCAAAAACCAACTGCCTGATTCACTTTGTATTTGTGGAAGTTAAATTAAGGAAAAAAATCCTCCCTATTGAGTCAGTAACCATTAATTTGGCATTCATGAGTATACTTCCAGGTGCTGTTTGGAAACTGAGCTTGTAAATAAAGAAAAGTTTCTCTAAATAATGAAAAAACAACTGAGGCTTGTAGATAAGATATTTAGCTTTTCATTTACTCATCTACACACACAGACCCAGATAACCAGTCCTGAAGTGTTCAGAAGATATTTCTCTACTGATATCCCTGTAAGGACACTTGGAGGCAGCAACTGCTTTACACCCTAGGAAAAATACTGAGGTAAGTATTCAAAAGGGAGAACGCAGACATTAAGAAGTGGACATCAGGATCTTTGCAGCGTGATAAGATGCCAACATACTGCTCTGCCAGCACATCTGGAGCTGGTTATTCCGATGCTCACACATGCAAGGGGAGCAAGTTTAGTTCTCATCTTTAAATCAAGAGAAAAAAATATCGCTAAAGACTCCAACCGCAACAGGCTTACATCTTGAACCGAGTTCAGGATGAACTAAGCTCCCCACGTGCTTTTACATTCCTGGCATAACCAGGGCCTGCAAGCATGCAGCTTGTCTGAGTGAGGCTGCCATTTCTACTCTTATCTACACTTATCTACTTATTTTATTTGTAGATAAAAAAAATCAAAGCCAGATTTGAATTTGCTCTGTAGTATAAATGCATGGGGTTGACTGTGCTTTATATAAACACTGCCACCATTTTTATGACAACCAAAGTGGAGTGCAAGACAATTCTGCAGCCCATTTCAGCCGGTGTCTAAAATCTTACAATACCACATTCCTGAAAGCTGCTTTGTTGGAGGGCACAGCTGTGCAGCATTTCTATCTCAGGATGCTTTCTCACATCACAGTGCTCATGGCTCCTAGAAATTGACAGGAACACTCCACATTTTGCAGAAACCAACCTTGCAAGGCTATCAAAGCTCTCCGATACATCAGAGCCTCAAGGATGCCCCAGTCAAACCAAGGCCAAAATTCACAGCAGCAACTGCTCACACGATTCAGTCAGGCCAAGAGTATTAACACACCTGAGCTCTGTATTTATTTCAGGTATCAAATTAGGACGCCAGGTTCCTTCAGCCTGCAGTACAATTAAAGGAAGGGACACAGGCTCTTCAAGGCGCTTAAAGCTCACCTCCTGTTCCAGTGCTGTCAGCTGCCAGAACTTTATCCGGAGCCTTAGAAGTATTTCTGAACAGCTCTCTTTGTTTGAAGAGAACAGTAATGCTCCAGACTCTGTTTCAGAAGAAAACTTGCAGAAAACTGTTGCACCCCGAAAGCTCAAGAATCAGAATTTATCACTTAAAAAAATGTAAATAACCTCATGGCTTTTTTGGTGAGGGGAGGAGCGAGGGCGCTCACTCATGATTTATTTTAATACTTGTGACTGGCTCTACTGCATAAATATATCAATCCCCCAGCCACACAGCTCCATTTTTCCAGTCACAGTGTGTTGTCATATGTGTTTTGTTGTTTTTTTTTTCTTTCCATTGCCAACAAATCACTCCAGGGAATTTTGAAGCCCAGTAGTATACTTTCCGAATGGAAACGATTAGTATAATTTGGGTGAAAAAGTAAACAACAGACTTACCCCATTTTTTGGGTAGGCTATCCATCCTAGATCCCCCATCACTGTGCGTGAGTCCAGTAAATTCACTGTAAATAAGAAAAAAATGTTAAGGAAGATGTATGGGTTACGAATTTCAGTAAACATTTCAAGATTTGGGTGGCTATGGTAAACAGGCTGTTTATAATTAACCACGGAAGTTGGATTTTTTGTGAAGCAGAACAACAAGACAATAACTCCTCTAACAATGAAGTCATACCCTTTGAGATCTACCCGTGAAACAAAGCTGCACACGCTCTGAACTTCTGCAAGATCCAGATTTAAGTTCTTGTGATCTGGTCTTTTGGGGAGGGGAACAACTATATACAAGACCTACAGTATACAGGTACACACAAATTCATACATCAAGGCTTATACACACACATTTCTTCTTTTAAGGCGGTAGAGTCTTTAACATAACGAGGCCTTTAAGACAAAAACAAAACGAGAAACAATGTGCAGGGCATCCTAGCTATTGTGGATTCAACTTTCAGAGTATTTTCTGTGGCAATAGTACACTATTTTCGTTCCCTTGCAAATTTTTCTAAGTCTTGACAACTTCATTATAACATATCCAAGGGATCACCATCTTTTCCACCCAAAAATGCAGTGTGGCTCTGTTAAGTCAGGTAAGCAATCAGCAAACAAGTTACATTAAAGAGCAATAAATTATTCCCGAGTTTACAATATTTTCCCTCATATTGCCTGAAATACTCAGTACTTGAGTACAAAGTGTCAAATAATTAAAAAATAAATCCATACACAATTCAGCTTAGGAAAACTATAGCAGCTTTTGGTGATGAACTTCCCAGCGTCATCTCTTGTACCCAGGGCTTTAAATCTCCAAGTTAAAAAACAGACTGAATCCACAGCTGTTACACAGAACCTCAATCTAGGAGGAACTTTCTACTATAAAAGCACACAAATTCCTTCTCTGAACTACAACACATGCTTCCAACAGCATAGTTGTCTGCATAACACAAACTCACATTTTGAACCCATGTCCCTCCTGAAAAGGAACCAATTTCCCCAACTCTTCAGTTCATGGTCTCCACTGTACGTATTCTTTAAAAATCCCACCAGAGGTTTTCAAAATCAGACTTTCAAGACCTTCAAGCCTGTGATGAGCTAGCCCGAGAATAAGCTTGAAATGAGTAGAGGATGTCACACGCTCCTTTAGAAATTAAACCATTTATGTAGGTACTAGAAAATTGGTAGAGAAACGGTATGTCTGTACAGCTATAAAGAATGGGAATATCAATCCTCTTCCCTGGAACTCTTACAAGGTTTACTGGCTGTCTCTGCACAGCCAAACACACACCGGTGCAAACGCCAGGCATACAGACCCTCACACCAGCCCAGGTCATCCTGCTGCAATCACCATAGACAACATTAAAATGTTGCCCACTGAGTTCTTCAGACATCATAATTACACTATTTGCGGGGTACCTGCTCGCTATAATACAAACACACCGATTGAGTTCCTGTAATTAGCATTCTGCTTCAAAGTGCCTTTTTCCCCTGATGAGTCAAAGACCTAAATGTACAGAAGCATAAGGATTTAATAGCAAACCATATTATATACGTAGGGGCAAGAGTAATAAAACATGAAGTACATTATACCAAAATAAAAAGCATGCTCCTTTCAAATGTTAAGGAGAATTAAAAAAAAAGATAAAAAAAATGATTGGACAACAGATCTAGCCTGAAAAAACAAAGTTATCAGAATCAAGTTGGTCTTAATCACTGTATTACACAGAAAGCTGACAACTCTGTGCCCATTGTATGCAAAACCAGCCCAGAAGGCAGCACTGAGGCAGAAAAATTAGTCCTCAGCCCTGGCATCAAACACTTGTAAAATATTTGTTTATCTAGATATTTGCAGTGGATGCAATTATGAATACATCATGCTATCACAGGGCATGTAGATGTTCTGCCATGTCTGGTACTGCTTCTAAAACAGAAAACACAGCTGGGGGCTCACAATGCTACCAAATTAGAGGACATCCAGTTGAAACAACACTCGGGGATTTTACTGAAGTCTGTTCAAAATAAGGAAACAAAATCAGGTGGCTTTCCACCCCGCAGTCTAAGCGATGTAGAAGTATTGCTATCATCTCCCATTACAGATGTCACCCCGTAACAGCCAGCTCTTCCCCTCCTGAAGGTTCAGGTTCATTAATTTCTCCTGCTCCAGCTGAAGTCAAACATCAATACCCAGCTGCTCCTAAATCATACTGTGCTTTCTCCTTTTTAATGGGATAACAGGGGCGATCTTAAAATATTCTTTAAAGCAGGACACAAACAACATGTCCCATAATATACATGTATACCATTTCAAAAAGGAGGGGGAAGGACTGCTGCTGCCAACAAAATGGCAGGATACCCAAATTCCTTCTATTACAGTCACTGTAATTAAACCATGCAGAGCAGTATATTCCTGTCCTAAGTTGCAATGGATGCAAAACAAGTATTGATCTACATTGTACAACTTAATTAAAACTTGTCCCGAAGATGCTGCTAATGAATGTAATTAGATGGTACGTTTGACGCCACAAAGTTCTTCATGACATGCTAATTAAGAAAAGCAGCAGAAAAAGTGCTTTTATTCAAACATCAGATCATAAAAAGAACATGAGAAAACTAAATATTGAATTATCTTTCTATCAATGACAATTTTTAAATCGCTGTTATTAACTTCAATTTCAAAATAATTTTCTGCATATGAAAAGATAACACAACCCATTCAGCTCTAACTCCAGTCAGTGGAAATTCTTCTGTCGGTGAGTCAGCCGACGGCGCTGAATACTAAATCTCCAGTTAGGAAAGAGGCATTTCCTCTCTTTTTTTCCCAATAGGATCCTAAATAGAGCAAGACAAATAGGAAGGGATGAGATACACCTTTTGACGGGCACAGCACAGGAGCCCAAATTCACATGCCAGGAAAACAAAAGCCGCCAGTGACTTGGAGCTCTCCCTGTGTCTGGAGACCTGCAAGGCTCCCAGGATAATTCAGATGGCTCCGAGGGGCTGTTGCAGTCACAGCAGACTCCCTCGCTGCCCCATAGGCTTCTGCCCAGAGTTGCCTTCACAGCATATCTTCTAAAATACTGCACCGTATCGATCTGCTGAGGAGCTTATTTAGCTAGTAGTTATGCAAAATCGTCAGCAAAGATGGAAACGTTTTGCTTTCAGAATCCCCCAAATTCCCGTATGAACAAACAGAAATCACCACTGCTCCATCCAGGTACGAGGCAGCTGCCTTTTCCCCATCAGCACCCCACCCAGCCATCTCTGGCAAATCCTCGATTCACTCGCAGTACTGCCACCTCCCAAATCCACCCTAATTCGGAGGGGCACCAGGCCGGAGCCCTGGTGACCCTGCTGCGATGCTGCGGCAGCTCCGCGCACAGGGGTACAGCGCTGCTGGAAACCTTGCTGCTGCTGGACTGGTTTTCCTTTAAAAACTGCAGATTGGCCAGGCTGGGAGAGAAACAGCAGGCAAATGGTAGCTAAGCACATAGCTACCACGTGGAAGGCACTGTTTTAGCAGAGGATTTATAGAAGAGCTGCTGCCATCACCACGAGATGCTTGCACCGCTTACCATATGGCTGCCCGGGAAGCTGTTCTGCACTGGAATAAAAAAGCTGAATCTCTCCAGTTTTACCCACAAAAAGGGGAAAAAAAAGACTAGGGGTCTCAGGAGCAGCGGAAGCAGTTCTTCCCCATCAAACCCGAGACAACTAGCAGCACACACTTGGCCACGGCTGTCTAATAGCTGACCACAGGAGGTGGTAGCTCAGGAAAACCTCCAGCTACATGCTTAAGGTTTACTTATTTTAGGAGGTCCAACGCCAGCTCCTGCACAGCTCAGGAGCCCTGGGCCAGCCCCAGTGCTACAGATACCCCACAAGCATAACCCAAACCTGTTCTCAGCAGCCCTGGGGATGCAGGCAAGCTCATCCCACTGAAGAAGTCTCTCCAGAAACTGCTAGTGACTCTGTCTGCCCCATAACCTTAAAAACCTCCAGAATAACAGAACTCATTTATTCCCACTTCCTTTCTCCTTGGCATCAGCTAGACGTGTCTCAACGAGCGAGAAACCTCAGAGCCCATAAGCACACTTAGCACCTGTATCTCTGCCAGAGCGCTTGCAGAAGCCACATGCATACATTCAAAAAATGTTTTTTGCTCATCTCTACCGGCAGTGCATCCATCCCACAAGCCCTAATTATTTCTAATGCTCAGTCAAGGGGAACACAAAACCGCACAGATCTATATCATCATTAACTTCCATGCCTTCAGGGTAGGATAAATGATGATTAAGTCTAAAGTCATACCACAGCCTTTTTTTCTTCTTCCTTTTTTTTTTTTTTTTTTTTTTTAATACAGAATAATAGCCAGGGGAATTTGCATACACTCTTGTTCTCAGACAGGCTGCTTACTACGGGTGAGCAATCAACTTGGAATAAAACCAGAAGTGAGCTAAACCTTTGCCCTGAACTGTAGCTGGTGAATTAACAGTGTTTTTTTCACTCATGGATCCCTAACAGGCGATTGGATCTGACTTTTTACTCACATGTCCTCGTCGCACTCATACCACAGGCATTTAGCAGCTTCACCATGACGACACTAGGGTTGTGTCTGGAAGGAAGCACAAGAAATGCCAGAGCCGACAGCATTCAACGCTGACCTAAGCCAACGCATCTGCCCACACGGCGCAGCATCCCAGCTGATGCTGCCACCTAAGACACGGAGCCACGTGGCAGCACCAGATTGCACAGCTGAAAGCAGGGCAGGTCTACCACGACAGCACCGCGGCTGGAGTTGAAGCCACCAGTTCATGGACTTCTGGTCACAGCACCTAAGTGGAAGGGCTCCTCTGGCTCTGGATCAGCCGAAGCAGCTTCAATTCCTCTGCTCCAGTTTCAAGCAGGGAAAGAAAACAACCTGAAAAAGAAAAATCCCCCAACCGCCAGGATAAAACACTGAGTGCTCGCGATCCTGCCAGCCACACATCCTCATGCCGTGTTGGCATCCAAGGATCCACCAGGAAAGCGTTCGTGGCTCAACCTGGGGAAAAGTCTCCGCAGGCATACCAAAGACTCAATCCTTCTGGGCTGCAACAGTCTTTGAGCTGATTTCCAATAAATCCTTATACATCAGCACCACTTGCAAGCAAAAGTTATCCACGAGGCATACCCTAGTGAAGTTATTCATGCCAAATCATCCTAGAACAGGCAGAATGGTCAAGATAGCATGAACTGATAGATTTTACATCTTGAAGCCATAAAGTCATATGAATTTTATTATTATTATTATTTCACTGAAATAAAACTAAAGTAAGAAGAAAAAAGTATCTTTGACCAAATCGATACCCTATCACAACATGAACGGGAGTAAAGAAACCTTCACTTAGAGCTTGAATAAATATTTCAAAACATCACATGATTTCATAACTAGCACATTCTTAAAGAAAAACACTTGAATGAAAATGTTTTGGTTATAAGAAACTGAAACAAAACACCGCTTTAATACATTTGTTATTAATTCAACAGGAATCCAAGCACTGTTTTCAGTAACCTGGGTCTGAACTCCTGCATGAAAAAAGGTGCGAATCGAGTGAGTGCTCCTGCATCCTCAAGGCTCCTACATCCTGCAGCTCCTGGCCTCCTCTGCACAGCCCTCCAGGCATCGCAGCCTTCTCACCCAGCCTGCTGCCTCTGCTCTCTCGTCTCCCTGGGCCCAAGGCAGGGGCACAGCTGCCAAACGTCACCTCTACCTGAGCTGCTTTCTCCTGCTGCTGCGTACCTCCCCGTCCTTCCTCCCGTGCTCCTGGAGTTCACAGCACTACCAAGACACACCAACTGCAAAGGACTCTCCATCATCATGAGTCAAAGTTTTTCTGCTTCATCAATCTTCGCCGCTTTTATCGCGGTATTGTTGCCGTTCGTTTCCCAACTGTTTTCCCTGTTGTGCCAAGTATTTCTTCAAAAAGTATAAATCCAAGGCACTCCAACAAGTGACAGTCAAAAATAATCCAAGAAAGCAAAAACAAATGAAGAAATAAAACTCCTGAAAGAAATCAAAGCTATCAGGAAGCAGATGTTTTGTATTAATTAGCTACACTGAGTTGAGACAAAAAATAAGCAGGCAAGAGCCTCGGAAACATTTCCATCAGTGGAAACCAAGCTAGAGTGGAGTGCAAGCTGTAGCAGTACCTATTATTTATAGCCCACTGGAGGAAGAAAAAATACACTACTTAATGAACTCGCAAACTAATATTAACTGCAGATTTATATTTTATTATGTTGGCTTCGTTCTGCTTTTAGTTTTCTCATGATTCCCTTTTATAGCAAGTGCCAAAATGCTAGAATCTGCATCGCAGATTCATAGGTTTTTAAGGCCAGATGGACAACTGCAATCACAACACTGGCCAGGAAATTTTACCCAGTGTTTTTTGCATCACGTCTGTAATTTCTGTTTGTGCATACTGTTTAGAAGGGGGGCAATATTGCCCTTGGTCAAAGCTCTTTGGGTTGGCTGCATTTTTTCCACAGGCTCAACAGTGGCCATAGCACCTGGGTGTGGGACCAGAGGCTCACTTCATAACTGGACCCAGTAAAACAAACAGAAAAGTACCATTTTTTTCCCCTTATGAGGATTTGCTCTCAAGACAAGAGGCAGTCATTTATTCCTCCCACCATACTTAACAGAAGTGGTCAGAAAGATTATTTATTTGACTCCAAAGCACCTGGAAACTTCCAGTATGGTTTGCCTTTTTTTAAATGGCAAACTCTTCTATTCCCACCTATTTTTAATTGAAAAGGAATTATTCAGTGTGAAGAAAGAGAGAGTCAGTGAAGTTTTCCTAGCCCCACTCGTGAAATCCCCTGGAAACAACACTGTACAGACACACTGGTAGCTCTCTGGAGCAAGAAAATACCAGTGCTGCCTGCAGACCCCGGGTCTCCAGCCACTACCAAGGTATCTGTAAGTGGCTGAAGGACACAACCTGTTTCCCTGAGACCCTCCTTTTAAAGCAAGCACCTTATTAAGCACACAAATGAAGGCCTAAAATCCCAACAGATTCCCAATGCAGTCAAACCACCTGCTGGCAGCGCTGAAACGCGCCCTCGTGTTCTTCCCTAAATCAGCACACCACCAGCTAAAGGCAATCTGAGCTCTGTCCTCAAAAGGGGTCCTCCAAGGCACGGGCATCAATCCTGTTACACTTATAACTAAACTCAGCAAAGGGAAAGAAACTCACCAGGCACATCCAGAGTTGTCAAGGCTGTCAGCTTTCACTACCAGTGGACTTGCAAGACCTCACTGTCCGGCACCAATAAAGCCTTCCTGTTGACAATAATGACTACTCTGCTGCCACTGAGTTCGCTCAAGTAGAAAAAAAGGAACTGACATAACGCTTAGATAGCATTCGGGAGCAAAAAAATGTTTAAGATGATCTATTGGCTTTTCAGGGGGCTGACAGTTTATCCCTTCTGTTTCAGAAAAGGGTAGAGGCTGCTAGTGGGAAGAGCACACTGCCAACACATTTTAGGAAGAAATTGCGTTTGAACATTAGCAGAGCAAAGATGGGTTAACCAAAATGACTAGATTCTGGAGAAATTAACTTAAAGGCAAATATGCAGATAATTTCAAGTAGTTTCACTGTTTTGGCAAGTGCAAAGCAGTCAGAAACTGACAGAAGTCCACCCAGAAACATCATGAAATGCACACTACTGATCCTGAATAATTAATTTACTCCCAAATGTTTCTCTACCCCCTCAGGGAGCTATGAAGTTCAAACTTGTTGTTCTGAATTCCTCCTTACAATAAGGGATCTGAATTAGAGAACCTAGGAGTTAACATTTCACAAAACACTTTGGTGCTGCCCATCACACCTCAATGTAGTAGCTGGCACAAAAGCCTGCAACCCCAGGGTCCTGCTTTCTCTTTTACAGGCTCCCTGGGTGACCTAGGGTAAATCCCAAGGGATTTACATGCCTGAATTTCACACTGCACATCTGAAAATACCTGCTTGGCCTCCTAAACCTAGCTCTTAACCTCCCTGAGTAAGCCTGTTTCCTCTCCACGCACACCCCCAGGCACAGCTTGCTCTGCCCAGGAGCACGCAACCTCAACCCTGATGATGCTCAGGAGCTTGAGGGAGGGAAGAAAAGGGACAGGAATTACCCCGTAACCCTCAGAGCTGCCAGACCTGCTCACAGAGGTGTTCCCCATGACACTACGTGCTACCTCACCTCCTCCAGGAGAGCTCTCCCATCCATCCAGCTCATGGCCACCTGAGCAGCTCTGCCTGGCCAAAGTCCTCCTCGCAGACCTCCTGCACAACTCAAATACCGTTACTGCATCCCCAGCAAGACTGCCACAGGATGTGCTGAAGCCCCAGCATGCTTTTTCTGTCCCAAAGCACATTTAGTCCTATTTCCAAAGAGCAGAGGCAGGACGGCTGTGCTCACACGCGCAGCACAGCACCCTCACCCACAGCAGGCAACATGCCATCAGACCTCTGCAAGCAGCCACCCCATGACCCCTCCTGAACCCAGAAGTCGAGTGCTGCAAGGCCATGCTCCTGTCCCCTCCTGACCAGCTTCCTTGCAGGAGAGAGGGATAATTGCTTCCTACCTCCACCAGGATAAGCGCATTAAGCCTTCGGAGAGACTCAGATACTGCACCAGCCAAAGCCACAGCAAATACCAGAGCTGAGACTGTAAAAGAGAATAATAGGTCAAAAAGACAACTAAAAGGGTAACAAATCCCTACGGACCTAAGCTGCTGAGAGCCGGTGCTCGAGTCTGCCGATACAGCTGGCTGGAAAAGCTACTGGGGCACCAAAGGACTGCACTTCAACAAAACCTGTCACCTCCGTGTCCTGCCAGCCAGAGAGGAGGTGAGGGACATGCACGACGAGAGCAGAGGGCAATTCATCTCTCAGCTCTGTTTGTGCCAAAAAAAAAAAAAAAGAGACATCTCAAGTACAAAACATTTTCAAAGGAAAAAAGAATGCTAATTTAAAATACACAGCAATTTTACTAAAGCGATCAAAGAAAATGAGTTTTGCAAAAAATAGTTAGTAAAAATTGCTCATTCCAGCCCAGTCATTAACTTTTTAACATTATTTTTTTCTATATTTATCAATACTGAGTAAAGAAATATTCCCAGTGCCAGCTCACCCAGGCTGAAATCAGGCCCCACAGCTCACTAATCCTTATGGTCTGTGAGGAAGGCATCCTTATGACAGAAAAAGATGTTTTACTATAAGCACAAAGGTTTTTTCTACTTCTTTTTTAAGCCTTTTTAACGGATAGCAGTCTGAGCACCCACTGAAAAGCTGCATGAAATGTTTTCTTCCACAGAAGTGAGCACTTGGTAACAGAAATTCACTACTTCCACAAAAATGAAGTTTGTACCTTTTTTTTTTTTTTAACATGCCATTCTGCCCTTGAAAAAAAAATTGCTTTCTTCTTTCGAGGCAGAGTCTTAGTTCTCTGACATCCCTCAGCCATGGCTAAAGCTCACCTCTATTCACCAAAACAATGGAGCACTCACTAAAAGCTTGCTTTCAACTCCAAGCCAGGAAGCCTGGGGGTCCAACAGCCCCGCTTCCATTCCAGACCCCAAATACAACAGCGCCCAGCACCACTGCTCAGCTGAGTGATTCCTGCTGCTCTTTCTCAGGCTGGGGACTCCGCCATAGCTCAGCACATGATGGAAACAAGGATTTCTGCAGAAGCAACATGGAAATCCTCAGGACAATAAAGCGTAAAAGCAGCTAGATCAGAGAGCAAGGCACCATATAACGAACTGTCCTGGCTTTGCAATTTCTGGAAGATTTTACGAAATCCTGCTCCTACCTTCCCTCTCATGGCTTGCTACAAAAAGCACTGTGTATTTACTGCAAACAAACGTTTTGTTACGGGTGAGGTTTTGCTTTCTTATTTCACAGCAACAGAAGAGCAGACGTGGAGATGGACGGCGCGTTGGAGCCAAAAACGTTAGGTAACTGTGGGAGAGATCACAGAGGAGGGGGAAGAAGCTGTCAGACAAGCCCACTAGCTGTTCTCCTTCCCCCATGGTACCTGTCAGTTTATCCATCTGTAAATTGATTTGCAAATAGCTGCTTTATACATCAAATTATGGTGTCAAACATTTGCCATGCTATAAGCTGACGCTCTGTCAGTGGCTCCGTTTAAGACAGCTTGCTTGTTTTCCACTATTTATTACAATTTTTAAAATATGCCTCAAAAAGAAATAGGTACTATATTGAAGTCAATTTTTGCTATTGTTTATTTCCCTTTTTTTCAACATGTGTCATTAGGCAGCAATGCTTTTAGTCATGTACTAGAAAGTGCTGCGTTTCAAATGCTGTTTTTACTGTCAAAATGATAGCAGTTTCCATTATAAAATCATGACAGAGCCATTCTGAACCTCTTGAAAAGCCATACATCACATCATCCTGATCCCAAAAAGACCATTAGACATGAGCTGTCCCTCCTCATTCCAGTAATTCCACTGCAGTAAATTTAAAAGTTAATGGGATTACTCCTATGAGTAAAATAGGTGTACAGCACCAAGGCTACACACTAACGTTACGGTAAGTGTATAAGGGATGGTTCCAATACACAAAAAGAACAAATCCCTCCTCAAAAAGTCCTTATAAAACACTGCTGACGGGCTGAAATGCGTCCAAGATGAACAATTCTGCATACTCAACTGCATGCTAGCAGTACTCAGGACCTACAGAATCACAAAAAATACAATAGTTGAAGCACATGAAGTCAAGCCAGTAGGAGAAACACTGAAAATGTCTCATATTTATTTCTACCCAAAGCATTAGGCTAATTGAAATAGACTGACAGGAAAATGAGGAGTATCTTCACACCTACATCTACTAAACACGTGAAATACTCCTTGAAAAGGGACTTCATTCGCTGACTAACAATAAACATTGTTGTACCTAAATAGGCATGTGTGGTGTTCCATGACAGAAATGATACATTGCCACAAAACAAAACACGCTTGAGTCAACATACTTAAAACATGTAGGCTCGTTCCATGCTCTGCCATGAATAATCTGCAAATTATAACCTTCCTCTGTGTTTCCCTGTACCAGACCCACCCCTTTAATTGTATTCATTTATTCAAATTTAAAATGATACATTAAGACAAACCAAGCTTCAAAAATTCCCACAAGAATTCATAGGAGGAGGATTGAATGCAGGAGCTTAAGAGCAGAAGGCTATTCTTCAGCTCAAGTCCCTGAAACAAATGCAACACATATTACAAAGTCACATTTGCTTTGCCTTCCTCACCTTTGTCTAAGTCACAGCCATTATTTGAAACTGTATTTCTTTTCATCTGCTTTCATAACATACCCTGTTGTAACAGCGCTGCCTCCTCAAAAGCCCTGAAATTAAATATTCCTTTTTATTTAATGACAATTATGCTCGCATGTTGTTGAGTTACTCTGTTACAAGAAATCAGAAGATGTAATGTCCCCCATTCTTTTAAAAATGTACTCCATTTGTTTTAAAAATTTGCCCACATGACACTTTCTAAGGTCATCTGGGTGATTTCCAAACAGGAGCTGCAAACCAATCCAAACCCACGGGTGACGTGTAACAAATCATGCTGAAGTTGGGGCTGGTGCTAGGGGTCTTTAGACAAGTCCTTCGTTCATTCTGTGTTTTACCTAAATAATTTACAAAAGCCACTTCCCAAGCCCTGGCACTTCCAACAGAATGATTTAAAACATGCATTTTTAAACCAAAGGAGGTGTAGGAAACCCATTCGGATACTCCAGGGCTGTCTCTTGTGCCTGTGACAGGTCAGAAGTTGCTGCCAGCAGGAGAAAAAAAAAAAAAAAAAAAAGAGATACAGCCCACACAGGAAATCTATTTGGGTTTACATGCTGTCACTTCAAAATTACAAAGCTCCCATAAATATACAGCTTAGGTAATTGCAGTATCAACAGTGTTTCCCCCCTCCCCGTCTGAAGCAATGTATTTCTCATTGTTATCACAACACCCAAACGCAATTTATTTCTGCTCAAGGAAATGTTTGATCAAACGCGATGGTAACTGGAGGGCAGCAGTTCCCTGCACATTTTCATAGGTGATGCATTTGAAAGTAATAAACCCCTCGTGAAATTCTGGCATTTCAAAATTCTGCAATATTTTCATAGCACATTTTGGAATATTTTCACGGTGACAAATTTCTGAATTTGTAAAAAAAAAAAAAAAACAGTCAAAGGGAAGAAGGAAAACTCTCATTCTAATGAATGAACTCTGCTGAAGAGTTACAAATAATGGCTAAACAATACCTGGAACATGAAACAGCACTGAGCATTCATCCTTCAAGGCACATTTTGCTTTTGATACATAGTCTGAGAAACGGCAACTGAAATAAAAATTGCTTTTATTTCCCTTTCATAGAGAAACGTGGCAGAAATTCAATTCAGTTTCCCCAATGTATATTCTAAAATCTATAACTGGAGATATCTACCATTTACAATATAGGCTAGGAATTCGATACTTCCCCATAAAAATGGCAGAAGCTTCTGAAACTCAGCTGTGCTTTCCAAAAGCTATTTCCATGCTACGGAACCCAAACACTGAATTTACTTTTCTCCCCTCCAAATCTACTTTTCTCCCCTCCAAATCTTAACCTAGATTTTTTAGAGTGCTTTCCCCTAAGTCTCTCTCCACTAGAGGGTAAAACAGAAATTCAGGCACTGTGAATTGTTAACTGTACATATCTTATCCTACAATGTCACTGTGTATTACAGTAAGATTTAGAGAAATAAATGTGACACAGAGCATAAGAAAATAGTAATTATAAGAATTTACCATCCTCTATGCAACTATATGTGTTACGTACCAATACAGCACAAGTTATCAGCTAGGTGTTTTCTAACCATGGCGAATAAGATGAGGGCTCACAACAAGACCCAGGAAAACCAAGACAAACAACTTTTAAAAATATTCACAGTTTTGAGATGGCTACCTCCATCCAAGCACAAGTAAAGTTTCCGACCAGCTGAATGTGACAACTGACCCCAGGGGAGGATCTCTCTCTATGGACCTAAAAGCAGCCTGGGTTTGAACTTTTCAAACCCAAATCAGTGACAAGCATCAGTGGCATACGGCGAGGCGGGCTGACTTCAGCGTCTGAGGTTTCTTTCTCATGCAGTCGTATTCACATACTGCAGGGTGAGCCGTTCCCAGAAGCAGAGCCGCTCGGTAGTAATTGGCAAAGGAGACATGCTGCGAGAAGCACTTGTCAAATAATGCTTGTTTACAAATAAATCTCCTAGCAGCAAAGGACAGCAGTTATCGAGCAAGTTCAGGTCCACAGTCAGACCCCCCCCACACCAGCAGGGTTTTTAGCTTTGCATTTACTGAAGAGACAGAAATTAGAGAGCGGCAGTCAGAAAAACAGGAGGAGAGAGACCGTGAAGCAAACGCTCACGCTGCTAATCATCACTGTAATATTCCCCTGCAACCTCCCTGTAAAGATGCCACTAAACCAGTTTGCTCAGCAGTTTCATTAATTGTTTCCAGCCTTGCTTCCTATGTATGCCGCCTGCCCGCTAGCGCAGAGGCACCTCTACACTCGGGGAACGGTCCCGTTGACTTGGGCAGTATCATCCGGATTTTCCAAAAAAACTGGAAAGGGTGCCCGAGACGGGGCTCCGAGCATCCCTCAGCCTCTCGGCACGGTGTCGGGGAGCAGAAGAAGGTGCAGGACGGCGAAGAGGCAGGTGAGCGATGGGAAGAGCCTGCCACAAGCAGCCTCCCCGGCCATCGCTCCCACGGGTGAAATCACCCGAAACCGCACGGGGGCAGAAGGATTGGGCCCACCTCTATCTCACCCCGAGGCGAAGCCAAAGCCATTCCCATTCCTGCCCGAATCAGTGCGTTTCCCGAACGCTCGGCATCTCCGCACCCAGAAGAGCAGCATTTTCCCCTCCCTTTACTTTTTTTAAGCCACGACCCGCATCATTTGCGCTCTCCGAAACAAATTGCAGCTCGCTGGTCACCTCAGGCCACATCTCTGAGATTCTGGCTACCGTTTTCCTGCGTACGTCCTCCCTCTGAAGGAGTTTCACAAATAATTACAGTGTATCGCAAAAAAAAAAAAAAAACCACAGCCTGCTACGAGCAAGCAGCATCCCTTCAGGATGCTCAACTTCCCCATCCACTGCTTCCACCTTACGGCCTGCCATAAATGCAAAATATATACATTACAAAGATTCAGGCAGTGCCCAAAACAGGTAGAGGGGGTAAAAAGAAAAGTCCGATTTGAAAGCCTGGAAGAGCCCGCGCCAGGCAAGAAAGCTGAACACACGTTTTTGGCTGGTGGCTCAGCACCGCCACGGCGCTGGGTCCCCACCACCGGCACCTGGTTTGAAGGCACCGAGGGAGCGCACTCCCTCCCACCCCAGCCCACGGAGCCACGCCGAGACATCCGTGCAAGCCCCCCCCCCACATAAAAAAAAAAAAACCAGCAGCTGCAACCCTACAAAACGCCCCCCGGCTCCATGCACCTGTGCGAAGCCGCCCGTGCCAGCCCTTCCCCCGGCTCGGCACCACCATCGCCCCCCACCCCCGACGGCCCGGCCCCGCTCACCCTCGCTGCCGGGGCTGGCCAGCAGGCTCCGGAGCGCTGCGCACAGCAGCAGGCACGTCCAGGCGGGAGCCGGCGCCCCGGCACGGCCGGCCCAGCCGCCACCGCCCCGCAGCCCCATCCCGCCGCCCCTCAGCGCATGGGGCCGCGGATGTTTTTCCCCCCCCCCGACCCCTTCCCCTCCCTCCCCGGCGCTGCCCCGCTCGGGTCGGGCGGGCTCGGGACGGGATGGGACGGGGCGGGCTGGCAGCGCGGCTCGCCTCCGCTCCGCTGCCGTCCAGCCGCCGGCGCGACTGGGGAACCGGGGGCGGGGACGGGGGAGGCGGCCCCGAGCCGCCGCCATGGAGACGCCCCTGACGGGGCGGACCCGCCGCCGCCTTCCCCGCGCGGGACCGGAGCCCGCCGGCCTGAGGGGGGCCCTGAAATGGCGGCCCCGCGGGGGCACCCGCACGCCTCTCCCGTACCCCCTTCCCGGGCTGCCCGAGGGGGCCGTGGGGTTGTTGTGTTCCCCCCCCGCAGCCTCGGGGGGTGCAGCCGGCCCCAGTCACACCGGGGGGTCGCAAACCGGGGAACCTGCGATTTAAGGGCAGACACAACGTTGTCCCCATCTGTACCAGTCCCCAGCGCGTGGTTGTCCCCATCCAGGAAAACACAAACACCGCAAACTTTGTAGTGAAACCGGTACGTATCTGACAGGCAAAAGGTGATGCGCAGGTGTATTCTGCCTTTGGGAGGCTGCCACCAGAGCACAGCTTTGAATCCCGCGTTGACAGGTGTTTTTGGGAAAGTGGTCACTGAGTTTTGCTCAGCAGAGCCCTAGTTGTCACTCTCACTTCATCTTCCTGAAAAAAATTTAAAAAAAAAATCAGAAATTAATTGCTGGAGGTATATTCAGTTCCTCACTGGAGCCAAGAGCCCTCGAGGAGACTGCCTCCAGGTAAGTGAATAAAGACAAAATTGAGCCTGGTAGCTACACAAGCAGCAAAGTTAAGGGGTGACTTTGCAGCACCTCCTCCATTTCACTGTGCTGTGGGTAGGTAAGCTTGTCAAAATACCTCCACCACTGCCCTGTCTCAGCTCCCACATTTCAACTAGGCCAGCGTTGTCCAAATCGCAGCATTTAAAAGTCCATGCTGGCCCTATCAAAGTTAGAGACTTTTCTCTTTCATTTCCCCAGCACCAAGATTTTGTTCATATTAGAAAGGCGGTAAGTGAAGACTGAGTACCTGCAAAGGTATTCTGAGCAAGGCTTCCCCCCACAAAGCAAGTTTCAGGTTCAGGACTGAAGGAAAAAAAAAATGCAAATTACATTATGAAACCTCTAAACAAAGGCAGCATTAAAAGGAGACCTAAATGCCCAGTTTTCCATGTACTGTCTTTAACCAGGAACTTCCAGTCACACAGAGCTCTCTACGTTGGCAATGCTCACTTTTTCCTCTTGGCCCTAGCACCATATACAAACCTCAGCTATTGCCAAAATATAAACATAGTCCTGGACTGTATCATGCATGTTATTTTCTACAGCATTTGCACCTGATGCAAGAGGATTCTGTACATCACAAGTTATTCAACATTTTTACTGCCACCAGGAGGACAAGGAAGGGGCTTTGCTTTACAACATAAAGTGCGTAGCTGAAGTTGCCAGCCAAACGAAAACGCATGGCATGCATCTGTTTACAGCAGTGAATCAGATCTTCACTATTCAAATATTCCACTAATCTGTAGTTCAAAAGGGATGAAGGTAATGCTGGGAATGGTCTGATGGCAAAAGCTGCATGGCCAGATCCTCAGCTGGGATAAATTGCCATGACAGGGAACATCTGACCCCAGCCCTGCATCAGATTTAGGATGGGAATAGCTCTGTGTGGAATACTCATGTCTAGGGCATGAAGAAGCACTGGTAAGTTTTACCCTCACACCACACCCAGAAATCAAGAAAAAGGAGGAAAACGTCCTCAGAAACAGCATCTTGCTAGCATATTCAAAAGAATCAGATGGCAAAGAAAAAAAAAAAAGCCAAGCTTGATGGGAGCTTCTGCCAGTTGAGGGGCAAGACAAGTTTTTTATCACAATCTCAGGTGGCAAACTCGTTTGCTCCCCATTTTCAGCTGCTGTTTGACAGTTGTTATCTGCTGTTTGGACTAGCAGGCTTATAATTCGGGGGCATTTCAGATTATATGTGACATTTTAATTTTCTAGGAAGCACTGAGATGAGCTTCATATGATTCATAACCTATTTAAGAACAGCCACCATGTTCTAGGTTTCAGCATAGCTGCCTTTTTTTATTATTATTCTGCAGGAAACCAGCTCTTATTCCAAGATATTTGGTTTGTTTTCCATCCTTCCAGTGGCACAGGAAGAGTGTCTCAGCCTCATTTCCCAGGTTGTCATTGAGTACTGCTAAAAAAAAAAAAATACAGCATTATAAAGTGATTGTCTCATCCCCTAGTGGAGTCTTTTGCAACTTTACATACTATCTAGTGGATCGTGTTTGGTGGGGCTCAGTCTTCCACAAACGTCCTTTCATTTTTTCCATGAATCTTCTTTGTCATCTGCAGCAGGCAATCCTCTCCTGCCTTTTGCCCTTTCAATGCATCAGTAGGTCCTGAAAGAGAGGACAGATTTTAGCAAAGCACTGCAGCATTCCTGGTAGCCTTCTGTCAGCATCCTACACTGAGTGCACACTCCATCCTACTAGCTCAGCCACAACAGCCAAGTGGTGAGAGGCTGAAATGCTGCATGTTTCTAGTTTCTAAGCATCTTCCTCAGCAGTTCCCCACCAGAGGGAAGTGGTCCAGTGTTCCTCGGAGTTCATGCATCAGAAGAGATAGGTAATCAGAAAGGAGCTGGGCATAGGATCCCTCACTATCTTCCACCAAAGGGTACACCTTTTATTTCTTTGAATAAAATCACTATAAGAATCACAAGGTATGGATCTCAAACTATTCCCAAAACTAATCCATTTCAGGCTCATGCCATTTCTCCCCACATCCAGCCTATATTTTGTATTAATTTCAAGTTGCTCTTCCTACATCTCATTAATCCATTTCTGCCCCCAACATTTCTGCCTTTTCACTTTTGAAAACAGCGTACCCTCTTAATCATTGCTTAGCTAAGGTCTGTATTTCATCCTTTATATTTTTCTCATGAGTCATTTCTATAGAGTGTTAGTAATACTGTTATACTCCAAATTCCCTCCAGTTTTCCCAACATCTCTCATAACAGTTTGCCCAAAAGTGCAATCATATTAAAGCCATAATAAGCAACTAGCTCTAAAATGGTTTTGTGTATGATGTCTGAAAATGACAGCTTTGCCCCACGTACCTTGCCACTTCATACCTAATTTCCTGTCAGCTATTACACATATTTTAAACTATTTTTTTAAGCCAGACATCTTTTGCATTAGTGCATTTCTGATTGTTTCCCTCAGATATGCTAAAGCTCGTTTTTCCATGTTCAATTTCATTTCTCTACCACATATGTAGTTGCTTTCGCATCTTCTCTGTGTTCTGACCAGCTTCTAATTCTGCATTGCCAATTCGTTTCATTGGTGTACCGTTTATCCTATCATCAACAGGATACTCTGAAACAATAAACAAGTTTATCCTTCAGATTATTTCAGGAACCCACATCTGCCAACCAAATACGTTCCCTGTATCATTATCCTTTGCTAAAGTGTAGTGGTAAAATACTTACATATTCAGTAGAGCCATTGTCTGAGAAAAGACTCAATTTCATACTTTCAGTATAAACAGTCCCACTGAAGCCATGTCTTCATTGCATTAATAGAATAGAAGCCCCAGTCTATTGCAACAAATTGTTTAATTAGTCTGTAATATAATCATTTTCGTATTCCTTTGAAAAGTCTTTTTTCTAAACAAATCAAAGAAGATGACACCTTTCAGGAATACCCTCATGAAATTCAGTCATCACATTTTTTTCCCCCCACAAGCCCCTTGAAACAGAAGACCTACCTTCTCTTCAAAAAAATAAATGCTTGTTAAAAGCAAAAGCAATCTGGGAGCAGAAAGCAGCTTTGCATAGCAGACAGATATATTTGGATTTGTACCACGACTGCAACTACAGTTTTAACACAAAATGGCTGTGTTCAAGAAACACCACAGCAGCCTACGTTGGACTGCAGAAAGCAATAGTTAGCCCCAGCAGACAATCGAAAAATCTGTAGTGGGGACAGTGAAGTTGAACATCAAGTGCAGGTGGGCCACCCCTTGGCCAGATGAGGTATCTCAGTGATTGTGCCCCTTGGTCACTGCTGTAATCTTCATACCTTGGTGCAGAGAAAGATGTTAACCAGCACGCCAGTGTTGTGTGAAGGAAAATGAACAAGTGGTAAATAAAGAATTGGCTGTGCAAGTTCAAAACTCAGTCACTTGTATGGTGTCAGCACCAGTTTCTCTCTTCCCACCCCCACAAAATACAGGAGCTACTGGCAACTGAGCACTTAGGAAAATCTGTTCATTTCATTTACAGCCTGAAATTACATCCAAAGCCGTGAAAATCCATGGGAAAAACATGTGAATATTTGTCTCAGACATAAAAGGCTTAGAGAAAGCCTGACATTTCAGCCTGGCATTTTATTTCGGAGCGCTTCAGCAGCAGCCTTTGGTCCTGATAAAATGCCCTCGACCTGGCAGCACACACTGCTGTTTGCAAATCCTGTGTCACTACTCCCTTCTATCGCTGCACTGTGGTGACCCCACAGAGCCAGATCCTAGGTGTTAAAATCACTGTCCATCGGTGAGCAAATGCCCAGGGTGCTCAACATATATCATTCCACAGGCTAATAATCTAGATTAGATTGATCAGCAAAATAATCCATGCCAGACACAGAAGCACACGCTCGTGAGGACCGAGCATAGCAGCAGATAGAGCTGGCAGCACTTGCAGCCCACCCACTACTTATCAAGCATTGAGGTGTTTCTTTGCATCACACATTAAAGGGAATAAATGAAATGGCTTTGAATAGATTTATGGAGATATTCTAATGTAGAAAGTGGAGCACAGGAGAAAGTGCAAAGGCTAATATGATTACATTGTTAGCCCAGTATAAATTTAATAACGGACTCACTTCAACATTTCTCATCGTAAGCTATTTGTGTGCATCCACTAACTGCAATAGCTCAGCACCTCATGCTCTTGAATCCGTCTTTCCAACCCACCCCTGTGAGGAAAAGCAGTGTTACCACTCCTGTACAGATAGGCAGAAGCAGAAGAGATGTTAAAGATGCAGATAAAGATTACTGAATTGATTATGCCTCTTCTAGATCAGGGACAATGTCCTTAAAATATTAATGAAATGATCTTAGTCTTGTATCAATAAGAATCAGCAGATCTGAAGAGGAACTGGCTTATCTCCTCAAGACAGACAGGAGCTTTAGTAGGCACTGCATAAACTTGGGCAAGTGACTTGGATACATCTTCAAGCACTAGAGTGCTTTGTGAATACCCAGCCCTTGAGTAACTCACTCAAGGTCACACAGAAGGTGTGTGGCAGACCTGAACTGAGCTCAAAAGCCATTAAAGCATCCATTTGCTCTTCATTCTCACTTTTCCTTTTCCAGCATGTCATTTTGGATCAGGATCTATGCTAGCAAATACGGACATTACTGTAGTTCAAGGGTTCACATTCAGCACTTCACTCATTAAATGCACATTTGTTCAAGGTACAAACACAATAATGGATATAATGATGAAAGTCACTATATTAATGTATCATTTAATAGTTCAGTACATTAATCTCCTACATACAGTGCTATCCAGAACTTGGTTCCTTTCTGAACTATGTTTCATAAGGTCATTAATACCTTCTTTAATCTCTAAGGGTAATCTGGATGGCTACCCTGAATTCCTTTGATCATAGGCAGACCAGTTTTGTTAACTCAAGCTACTGCCCTGTATTCCACACTAAGGCCAACTAACTGCATCTATTCTTCAGTCATTTGAGGAAAGCAAATCCATTTCATCTCACCTCACTCCCTCCTCCAAGCAGAGCCATTTGATACTAACTTCTCTATTTCAACCTACTCCTAATGATTCCCTAAATAAATCACATCATTGTCAGTCACTTCATATCTCAAACACTTGGAAATGCTTAGCAATTTCAGCTGCCAACACATTCATTTAAGTTCTTGTGAGATGGCATCTGGATCACAGCTATAGTCTTTGAGTCCCTTCCATCAGCTAATTGCAACTGTTTTTAAAACGCAGGAGCATATTTATTTCTCTCCTTTCTTTGCAGTGTCAAGTTGTGCCATTAGGTAAACCCTGTGTTCCAAACTCATAAATACTTAGCTTGCAGAACTCTAGCATCTCCTCATGGAGAAACGCTTTATCGAGTGTAAATATATATGTATATCTTCACGTGCATTATTTAATAGTTTTGAATAACAGAGGAACAAGGTGGAATTGGGACCAGCTTTTTGCAACAGACTGCCTCACGTGACAAATTCTGGCACAAATATCACCTGGTGACATAGAATGCATACATATGCATTGCCACTCAACTTTCTGTTAATTTATTCCCTTACCCCATCCAAAAGTTGCAAACAAAATACCTTACTGAAAAGCTTAACTGTGTTAGTTCTTCTATTTTAGAAAAAAAAAAAAGGAAGAAAAGGTTAAAAAAACCCTAAGCATCAGCCTTTAATATGCAACTTCTATGCAATTTGAAGGTCCAGCTGCCATAAAGACACAAGCCTTTCAGACACTTCTGTTTGTTACTAGGAAAAGCTACTCCTTCCATACCAGAACAGGTGGAACACTTAAAGTAGCTTTGCAACCAAGCTACAGGACTCAGGTGCATTGATAATGTCTTACTTCTGACACAGGTACCCTGAGTGATCCCCAGGAAGCTATTTTCTTAGCTGACAATATCCCCTTCAGGTGCAAGTAAAATCCTGCTAACAAAGATGTGCTTTAAAGGGTCAGCATTATGCCTGGATGAGGCTGAAACTCATTGAGGGTACACCCTGCCCCATCATCTAAGTCATTAATGAATGAAACCAAAATTTGAGTGGCCTTGCACTGACATCTACCAGTTCCCTCAGCACTCATGGGTACATCTCATGAATTTACATAAGTCCAGTTTAAGTATTCCCTGACCTGATCCTTTTCCACCAAGGGCACATCCTCCTTGTCCCATACTTTCCCCCAGTCTCTAGGACCTGGGATTCCTGAAAACCAGTCTTAGTAGTAAAGAGAGAGGCAAAGAAGGCATGCAGAACCTCAGCCTTCTCCATGTCACCACTCATTCAGCAGCAGGTCCACATTTTCCCTAGTCTTCCTTTTGTCACCTGTCTCCTTATAAAAGTCATTCTTGTTGTCTTTGACATCCCTTGACAGATTGAATTCTAGTTGGACTTTGGCTTTTCTAACCTCATCCCTGTACAAGGAGGCAGTGTCTCCGTGTTCCTCCCAGTTTCCACTGAAATATTAGCAGTATACTGGACAGTACTGGAGTGTAAGCACACCATCTGCATCGTGAGTTGGCTATGAATAAGACCTGGCAGCTCATTACCTATTAGTTCTCCTTTTATAGCTTCTCCTCATTCTCTAAACTTCATTCCCCTTTCTGTCTTTTCTGAGATCATCTTGGCTCTGGCACCTTTGCTTAATCCCCACTTAATTCATCCTCCTGTAGATTCTGCCTTCCCACGTGCACACTCCCAGACACTTCTGGCTGCCTCTGTTTTCTGCCTTTAATTCTGCCCCCAGCTAAACAGAAGAGTAGGTGATTACAATTTCATTCAATCAGGAGGTGAAAGAGATGGGGGCACATGCACAGCAAGTAGAAAAAGGAGTGGCAATCAGATTACAGCTGTAGCCTAGAGCAGAATACTTTGTAATGTGAACTTGTAATGGGTCTCTGGTCTAGGGCACATAATAGACATTTTACCCAGAGTGCAATAGCCACCCTAAGACATTTACTGCAGGAAATACTGAGCCTGGTATAAACATTTAAACTTTAATAAAACCATTACAGATGCACTGATTGCGTAGCTCCTTTATACAGTGAAACTACACACAGCAGCAAATAATGAAATGAGCAAAGTGGACTGAAGTCATTATCAGGCCATTTACATAAAGTTTAACTCAATGTTCAACCTCAGTACAGCTTCTGGTCAACGTATTGTTGGGGTCCAGAAACTAGTCACCGGACAATAACCATCTCAAAACACACCCCATCTTAGACATGCATCATACTACGCCAAGCAGTATGTTTAAATCAAGCATCTTTCCTCTCCCATTTCTTGTTCACAATATCCAAACCCTTCTCAAACAACATTTTTGTGGGGCTACACATCATTTCTGCACATGCTCAGAATCATTCCAACACAACAAGCCAACTTACTTGTTGTATTGAAAGTGACAAACATGGCTCTGACCACATAGTAATAAAAGATTTAAAAAGGCTTTTGCAAAGGAAGGAAGAATCAGGTCAGAAGGAGATGCAAACCTACCTCTGTCTTGCCGAAAATCACCCAGATAGTTGACCAGCCATTTGCACATTTGCACATTCTTTCTGGCCCAACTAAGATGCAACTATTCCAAGCCAAGCCCTGTGTGCTTTGAGGGAAGCATTGAATCCACAATCCCTCCTTTCTGGACAAGTCCCCTAAGCAAAAGGGGATTATACAGAAAATAAGCAGAGCTCATCTCAGAGATGCAGATCAGTGTCCAGGAAAGACCTGGATTCACACCAGGTATACCTGTCCAGCATAAATATCTGCACCAAGGATAAATGTTTACTAAAATTCTGAGCAAATGGGCTGATCATTGCACAGGGTAGCAGTGAACACTTCTGGGTTTTGTTTGGTTGGTATTTTTCTGCTGCTTGTTGCTGGCAGGTGTTGTGAATCCATTTCTTCCGCATCAAGCTCTCCCTATTTCATTTGCAGCAAATTGGCCTATCAACACTCTTCACAATCACCACGCTTGGATCTGGGCACCTACAAATTAGGTGGCTCCTCTGGGTATGAGTTAGGCCCTAATTTGGAAGATGGGAAGACATTCACAATCATTTTAGAGATAGAGAAGAGGCTGGTGCAGGTCTGCCTATGTCTCCAGGAAAGCAGAACATGCTTAATTTTTATATTAGGAACTTTCTCAATATTTTCCCTTCCAATGGAGGCAGAGAAACATACTGAGCAGGGAAAAAAAAAAATCCTAATTTTGACAGGAGAGCTACACCAGCCATGAAGTCTCACTCAAGCACTGCTGAACGTGCAACACTGCTGCTTCCTAGACCATATTTATAAAACTATGCAGCTCTCCCCAGTCTGCAATCAACTTTTTTTTTCTTTAGGATTAATCCAAGAATTTACATGAACTTCTAGAAGCAAGAAATATGAACACCCCTCAGTAAAACTACAAGGCAAACTTCTGTCATTGCTTTGTCTTCCACCTCTCTTCTGGAAGGAAATCTAGTGGTGACAAGCACAGGATAAAATCCTGCATACACTAGGTGCTGAAACAAAGCAACTATGCTTATGATACATGTGTTAGGAGATGCATAGGGTCACTTAAATGTGATACTAGCTCATAACATACTACATTTAATACAATTATTAATTTTTTGACTAGGTCTGTTCTTTCTTTGGTCTGACATCAAGGCAAGCTGGACTTTGCTGCACTGCCACTGACTTGCTCTGGTATTAGTCAAGTCCCCTGTATTTACATAGCTTGATAATCCATTGTCAAACTGCATATCATAATTGCCTTTTAATTTCTCCACTGAGACCAAAATTTTGTCTCTACATATATACCAACCTCTTTGCACAGCTGTCTCCACTTTGACTGGGGGCTGTTCTTTCCTGGTGCTCGTATCCATCTATTTTGTATGTGGCTTCCACAAGATCAGTCTAACTTCATTGCATCTGGCTAACAACTCAGTCCTGTCATCTCAAATTTTGTTCACAAAAACATTCATCTTCCATTGATATAGAAGTCTGCTGTTCTGGCCACCTTCACACATTTCCTGAGTTCACATTAAGAAAATGTTTGCTCAAGCAGTGAGCAGGGTTGGACACTGAGTAGTGGAGAATTCAAAGCCATTCAGAAAAGTGTTCTTGAATTGACTCAGATAGTGTATTTCCAAAGATCTAGTTCCAGGAGGTCTGAGCCCCATCTTCAGCTCCCAGTTTTCAATGTAGAGAGCTTGATCACTCCCTCCCCAGCTCCATTTGAACACTAGGGTAAGGGCAATATGCAGCAGAACAGATGCTGTGGCAGGAGTGTGTTTACATGAAGCCGCTGACAGCAGATGCCAGCTTGTAAAATTAGCCAATAAAAATACCAGCATCACTGTTTACAACTACTCTGAGCAAGATGGGCTGCCAGCAAACTGGAAATCACATTGCACTGACATGCCAGGTTAGAGATACAGCATTTGGCAGAGGATCGTAATTTTTAGGCTATAAGAAGTGGGATACACAGCTGAGTAGAAGAGAATCAACCAAGAGCTGCTCAACAGTCTCAGCCCTTCTTGCTTTACCTTCCAAAAGGACTCCAGTGTTAAAATATAGAATAACGAAGACAAAGAACCAGAAGTAATGTAAGTATGAAACCATGTCATTAACTACTTAAAACATTTTTTGTTGTACTGCTCTGATCAAACTAGAAATTGAGCCATGTTTCTACAAAGCAGGAAGCTGTCACTTCAACTTAAACCACGTCCATTACTTTTTTCAATCACAAATGTAATAAAAAAATTCTGATTTTGTAGCAAGTTGCTGTATGCAGCTTGCCTACATAGATGTGGAAATGTTCAGAAGGGGTTATTTAAGAAGGCTAAAATAGCATTGAAATTTCCCCCGTTAATTATCATTAGGAGTGAATTGTTCAGGATATCATTAGTACCAGCAACTGGTCTAAAGGAATTGAAATCCTTCAACAAAAGGATCAAAAAATGTATGTTTAAGCATAACTACAGCTATAGTCAATACAATCCACTTGCATTGTGCCAGCTGAGCAAAGGTTTTGAAACATATTTGCCCATCTCTTGATTTCCCTTGGTTGGAAAATATCACCCTCCATTTAAATCTCAGTTAACAATTTCTATAGCATTCTCAACTGGGAAACTAGAATTAGAAAGTGAAGCATTACAGAAATTGATAAGTTTCAAAGATTAAGTTCCAGAACCAAATGATCAATTATTACTTTTATTCTAAGGAAACACACAACCATAGTTCAACCCTCTAACAAAACACTCATTTTATAAATGTTAATAAGCTATCAATAGCTTCTGTAAGCTTCTTAGAGGCAACAAGTTAAAAATGAACATAAGTAAAACAATTGAAGCATCACAAATGTTATAATTAAAAATAACCTGCTGCCCTCTATAGTTAGAGACTATTATAAACTAATAACATATTACACCATTGCAATGTATCTATGAAACCACAACACTTTTTCCTTAAATGCCAAATAGCTTTGGTCTTTTGTATTATAAAGCAACCTATAATAAACGAAACAAAACGAACAGAATTAGAGGACTGAAAACATGTTGCCAGTGAACTTAATGAAGCAAATTTTAGAGACTTTAAAAGAAACTACCGTTTTCCTCAATACGCTGAAAAAGCTAATAAACATAACCTATGCCAACCGCCAATGTAAAAATAGCAACAAACTGTCTTCTCCTTCACGCTTTTCTTACAAGGAACAAGCAAAAGGTTCAGCTTGGCACCCAAGCAATAAATAGTTTCTGAGACTTTCCCCAGCTGTGTCCAAGCAGTCATCAGACACTAGTGCTGGAAAGGTTGCATGTGGAAGAATCTTTTGCTGGTTTGGTGGGGGTGAGAGAGAGTTGTGTTGTAGGAGCTGTCATTTCTTCTGGAAAATGGAGGTGTGTTCTCATTAGTTCAAGGCTTTTGCTAAGAAATTTATATATATATCATTAATGATAAAGGGTGAAGTTATGGTGAGCTCCGGGTCTGAAAGCCCACGAAGACATCTTTGAGTTGTGACTGTATTTTATTGTTAAAGTGGAAGTTTTCAGCTGTGTGGAAACCTTTATGAAAGGTCTTTGCTTTGTGGCAGTTGTGTTAGTAAGCTCTTGAGTTTCTTTTCTTGTAAACTATGTATGATTCTATTTATGTTTTTTTCCTAATGAGCTCTTATTCAGAGTTAGCTTGGGGCTTCTTGGGTATGCAGGAGAGCTCTGATTCTCTGTTACTAGAGCATGTTTAATACAGGATGTGGAGAACAATGGTTCTAGGCTTCAGGAGCTAAGAAAGCTTTTTTCCTTCTATAGTAAGAACTTGTCTTTTCTATTTTCTCTGTTTATCCTTGAGAAATAATATTGTAACTTTTTCTTTCTGAGCCACTCTTTAACCTACTTATATATTTCTTATGAATAATAGTTTTCTTTCTCTGGGACATTGAGCAGGTAGAGGAAGGCTACTGGGCTTGGCGTAGAATCACAGATCATCCCGAGTTGGAAGGGACCCACAAGGGTCACCGAGTGCTACTCCTGGTTCCACACAGCACCACCCTAAAAATGAACCCTATTTCTGAGTGTTGTACAAATGCTTCTTGAACTCCAGCAGGCTCCAGGTATATAAACAGGGAACTGGGACTTGTAAAGAGGTGGACTTTTGATGTTTCTCCCTGTGATAACTTCTGTTTCAGAGAAGTAGCTAAAATTAGTTATAACTTGAGGTCTTCCCTAGGGAGACCAAAACCTGATCGTCTCAGCTGGCTTAGTTAAGATTTGCCTGCTGGGTACAGGTGAAAGTTATCTGCCTGGTTCAGTGCAGGCTGCTTCTGTGCACAGCTGCGAATGTACTGGACAAGTTTTGTTTCTCTGCTTAAGCATATGCTGAGCTTTATGCTCTGGCTAATTTTGCTGATGTGTTTGAAGCTGCTTCAGGTGCCTAAAGTTAGGCATGTGCAAGGAACTGCAGAAAAACGACTTACTTTTACAGCAAGTGCAGAAAAATGGTCTCTGCAACACCTGATGTGATGAATCTACATGATGTGCAGTCTTACTGCTATGAACTTAACAGGGCAGTGATTCAGCCTGTTTCCCCATACTCTGGTATGGGCCCAGGGACCTCAGTCATGCTCCACCTGTGAACTGGTGCTTGAGTGCAGTACCAAGGAGTCTCTCAAGGTGCTTGTGCTTATACTTAGGAGCCTGAATGCATTATTTACATCCTTGATGGGCTTCGTGTTAACTATCCCTTTCCTGGTGAAGATTCTCATGTATTAAACAAGGACTGCCAACCAGTCTTCATATATGGTCTTTCCTAAATAAGAGTGTAAACCACTTCTACCACAGTTGCATAGAACTGAGCAGCTTTACTCTTGGTGCTAGTATGCTATTTTTGAAATCTGAAATATTTTGAAATAATGCTTAACCCTTTCATTCCACATTTTCTTCTTAATCCGCGTATGTCAAGTTCTCCATCTAGGTGTGCATGGTGGTGTTTGGCTTCTGAAGCCTCTAGAGATTGATTCCTTACTCTTTTTATGCAATATAAGGTACTTCCTTACTGGGTTCCCTGAGGACATGTACCATACTAACAATAGTTGTAAGGTGCTTTTACTGCTCCATGAGTTGTACGCTCCTGGGAGAAGGCTGAGGGGTATATACATGGGAATGATGGGGCAGTCCATCTTTACTCATAGTCTTCCTATTTCTTGAGTGCTCATAGTTCCCCATTATGGAAAAATCTTTCTTGACAAAACACAGATTTTCCGAAGCTACTCATCTCTCTTGGTGGTACAGTAGGATGTACGGGGGTGGTACTACAGTAGGGATGGACTTGTCTCCTTAACTATGTCAACGTTCAATGGAAGTGATGGGCACAAAAAGCACCTTTTATGAAAAGTTAATTTCTTGTTAACTGTTGAGCTTAGAGATGAAACTATCCAAATGGGAATTAGTGTGAAGCTTGCAAAATTCTGTACTACAGATGTATATCTGAAGGATTTAAAAAGACAACATGTAAGAGCTATGAAAGACTGACCAAACGTGATTTTTGGTACCTTTAGCCATGTAGTGTGCAGCATCTGAGGAAATCTTCATTTCACTGTAAGTGCTTGTTCATGCTGGAAAACTGAACATCTTCACAGGTTTAACTTCAAGAAACTAAAGTAACTTCTGTCTTTGGCAATGTCACATTCTTTGCTGGTATTATTTCCAGTTTTTCTTTCAAAACAATTATTTCACACGCTAATTTATGGAAGCTACTCTAATGGGAAAAAGCTATTGACTGGCTAATTTTCCTTTAACAAACTGTAATGGCCAGTTGATTTTTATGGTCTCACCATCTTAGACATTTTTCTTCCACGTAGTTGTGCTGTATCTGATAGTAACTGTGTTCTACCAACAGGCAAATTATTAAAAATATGCATTTAATTCTTGTAGCACACTGTTAAGATCTGACTTATATCATTTTTAAAATAAGAAATACGGAGTTAGCTTCTCACATACCATACATGGCACAGACTCAGAAAAATGGCTTGTTGCATATGAGTGTGAAGTCTCAGGCTTGTAGCAGATAGCCACCAACTCCTTCCTTCAACACCTCTATTTAGACCTGGGCACATAAGAGACATGAGAAAAGAGTATTATTCCTGTCTCTCCAGATGACCAGCAATGACAATTATCACCTGATTTTTATTTTTAAGTAAACTGTGCAACATGTAGACAGAGAATGTTTCCTCTAGCTGAAGTCCTGCTTCTCTGTTTAATGTAACTGTCTGGCTCTACTTACCTGTCAATATTATATTTAAATGTCCATCAAAAGACCAAACTAGCATGGGGCCAACTCAGAAGAGATTAGGTAGTTGAGTCATGGTATGATTGATATTGATATATATATATATATATGTATATATGACAAAGGTGTTTTCCCAGCTTTCTGGAAGTGGGATTGGTATTTGGGTAGTACTGGGTTCCTTGCTTTGAAACCAAGAAAAACAGAAGTTGCTCTCATGTTGCTTGTGCTGTACAGGGTCCTTTATAAAAGAACTAGTAAGTATTTCCTCAAATTAAGCCTCTGATTTCCTCTTGCTTTTACAGCACTTTGCGGTCTGGCTTCAGGGCAAAATATTTGGTAACTTGCATTTCAGATGGCGCGGATGCTCGTGGGTTTTCCCAAAACTAGATTCTCCAACCTGAAGTAAATTGTTGAGCTTGGTGTAACTGCATAGTATACTTCTCTGCAAAGTGAGAAGAGGTTGGCCTTGGCTTAAGAGGTTTGCCTGAGGGAAATGTTGATTTTATTGGACTGACACTCTTAATCTAATTGTTCAGTGGCTAACCAAAACATCCATGCTCTTCTCCAAAATGGAGGTAGAATGAAACAGCTTGGAGTGAAATATTTGACTTACCCAGCAGTTAAGTTGTCTTCTCCAGATGAATTTAAATTCACTTGGTTTTGTCTTTAGGGAATTCTGGATATATGTTAAAACATATTTTGAGCCTCACCTGCAACAGCAAATGTGGACCATACGTGTGCTGTTGCCAGCAGTCCAGGGACTTATCCAGAGTGTGAAGGAACTGGGTTCATATCTACAACAAGTGACTACACGTCTGACAACACTTGAGTGAAACATCATGATACTATTCAAGGGTTGCTGGCTTCCCATGGAGTACAGAAAAATAACTCCAGCTCAGAAGTTAGACGTTCTCATTCATATTGGACTGTGCTGTGAATTAGTATGACAAGCTTGACTCTGGCAACTACTGAATGAACATTATCTGGGGTTCTTGACCCCAAGAAGTGGGAGCGGACTGAAGGTTGATGTAGAAGGTGCAATTATTTGATATATTCCACTTGCTTGTGCTGTCCAGCATTCCTAACCTGTCTGTACCTCTATTTGGACAAGTTTCAGATTTTCCAAAGTGCTTACTTTGCAAAGTTAAGGCTAGGGAGGGAGTCAAGTGCAGCACCTTGAGTTCCACCTTTTCCTCTGGGACCTTCAGCAAGAGCTCAGCTGTCAGTTTCTCTTCTGACCCATCTTGTTTGCTCCCTGGAGCAATGAAGGATGTGCGTCCTCTCGCATGGTGGTTAATGCTAACAGAAAACTGATGGTTTGTTTCCTTACTATTCTGAAGTATCATAATGTGTTTAAAATATACAAAATCCTATTGTCTCTGCACTGTTAATGTAGTAAGTTCTAATGGTTGCCTCAAACTATCGGTGCTTGAACTTTATTTTGTGAGTTATGGACTTGATGGAAAATAACTGGTGGTACCTGCTGAGTTGACCTGTTCAGTGTTTGGGAAGGAGTGTGGATTGAAAGCACTGCTTTTTGGAGATGCTGAGCTCCTTGGTTCCATTGGGAGGGTACAACAGCACTTGGGCTACCTGCAGCTCAAGTATGCTTTATGGCACCGGTGTATTTATGAATGTGGTGTCCATGCTGTGAAATTTAAGGAAGATGTATTTTTCAGAAAGGCTCTCTTGGTTGTATGGATGAGAGGCCAGAGATAGTGCGCTACAACACTCAATCTTTGTGCTCTCTTTTGCAAAGCAGCAGTTATTTCCCTTGTAGCCTGCAAGCAGATACTGCAGAAGATGAGGAATAGCTAGAAACTCCAAAATTAAACTTAAACTGACTTCCTGTCTTGCTGTGCAGTTCATACAGACCTCGGTCATAGGAGGTGATGTAAGCTTCAGGGGTCTAGCTCTTGGTGGAGGACTGTAGAAGTTCTTCTTTCCTTCGGAAAAAAAAAAAACTGTTTTGCAAGTAGTACAAGATGAATGGCTGTTAACAGCGCAGGCAAGCTGCCAGCAGCATGAGGGCTGCCACAGCCTGGTGTGCGAGTGCAACTGCAGGACACGCTTGTTAATAAAATGAGGTGCTTAAGATCTTAAGGCAATAACTGATCAGGTGTTTGGTGCTGTACATGCGTGGAAAAAAAATGCATTTTAAGCAACTTCCTTGTTAACTGCGATCACACAAACAAGCAGCACTGCTATACTTGGTCTTACTCCAAGACAACTGGCTTCTGAAGCTTATGAAAAAGCTCGTGTTGCGTTAGTAGCAATGCTGTTCCTTGTCTTAAACATATTGGTGGTATGGATAACATATGATATAATCAGAACAGATTGTGACCCTCCCAATTTGAATGTGATTCTTGCAAAGTCAGGTTCTAGCCAGGGGCTTTTAATTGTGTTCTTCGCAATCATGTATATTAATTATCTGTGATCATGCTGTGTAGAGGAAAATTACACCCAATATGTAATTTCCCTCAAGTGTATGGCTACACTGTAGTTGGATGGCAATGTTTTTTGTTGTTGTTTGTCGGTGGAGAGAAATCTTGCCTATGCATCTCCCCACTAGTTTCCTTTATCTCCTAAAAATGGATCTTGACATGTCTGTTTCATTAGAAAAAATACTGAACTGACAGTTGAAGAAATACAGGTGGATGAGAAAGTTATGTGCCTTGGGCATATAATAGCTTAATTTGCTCTTTCATGAGTGAATAGGTCTGTCTTGCAGGATTTTATATTTATCTACTATCTTTGGTAGTAGATTGAGGCAAGATAATTCATCTTCATTCATTAAATCAATGTGAGAATGTATTCAGAATAGGCTGGCATGTCATCTGTTGTACTCGGGGTGGTTTGTCTCATGGTGGAATAATGTTGATCACAGTGCAGCCAGGCTCTGATGTTAGCGTGTGCAATTTAACTCAGTGAATTTGGCAATCTGTCACAGGAGTGGTAAAATAGTGACTTGTGTCAAAGGCACACTGAAGTCTGTTTTTACATCCTTTTGAAGCTTATCCTTGTTTCCACCTTACTTGTGGAGACTGACGTTTGAACTACTGTGAGCAAGATGGTCTACTACCCAGCGCCTGTGCCTGAGGTGTCTTTCAAAAGCTTTTGCCTGCTAAGGTATGTGAAGCCTGGATTTTCCCAAAAGGCTCAATACGAGCATGTTCTCTACCCTTTAGAGGGATTTAGGAAAGCCTTTGGACCCAATTGCACAGGTCATAAGGGAGGAAATATTTTTTTTAAATACTTGAACTCTAGCTTATTATAGAAAAACAGATATAAGGACTGTTTAAGGTTGGAAAGAAGGGTGACAGTGATGTCTTGTTCTCTTCATTTGCTGGATGGTGACATGGCTGTTTTTAGGCCAAAACCCTGGGAGGAAATCCTGCATTTTCAGGTCTGAGATGGACCTATTCCAGGCTTAGGGACAGGAAAATCACATCTCTTCACAGGACAAGATGCCTCTTCAACATGACACATGACAATGTTGAAACTGCCTCAAAGTTGTCTTGTAGAACCAGACTCAAATGTTGCATCTGGTCCTGGGCATTGTTTTACTGGGGATTCTCAGTTATCTTGGCAAAAATCGTATGGAGGAGTCATTTCAGGCCAGTTCTAAATTGTTCATGGGTTGATTTTTCTACAGAATGGTAGGAAATGACCATAATTCCTTCTCTGACAATGTAACTTTGTATCTGAGTGAAAAATTAACTGCATTTCTGAGTGTTGTCTAAATGCGTCTTGAACTCCGGCAGGCTCGGTGCTGTGACCACTTCCCTGGAGAGCCTGTCCCAGTGCCCAACCACCCTCCCAGTGAAGAACCTTCTCCTAATATCCAACTTGAACTTCCCCAACACAGCTTCATGCCCTTCTCTCAGGTCCTACTGCTGGTCACCAGAGAAGAGATCAGCACCCGGTGAGCAACATAAGAAGCTGAAAGTAGACTTCTAGCTTTCCTTGCTGATTCTTTTCTGCTAATTAAGAACACCCAAACACTTCAGCAAGCTCAAAATAAATTAATTAATTAAAATTTTGAACAAGACCTGTCAGACTTAGGAAAAAAAAAAACAAGCCAAATACCTGGGGAAGTGCTCTGCTTTTCCAGGAAGGCAGAAGTTAAGGCTGCCCAGCAACTTTCATTTGGCCAGTTCTGCACATGGAGTATGATCACTTATTTAAATACTGGCTGGTTTTTGCCACGAGGTCCCTACCTGTGTTATGATACAGAATGGACTTTCTGTGAGGGCTCTGTCAAGTGAAGACAGCTGGAAGGGCCTTTGCTTCAGGACCTGTATTCAGTGGCCTGAACACAGCTTCCTCATTTAATGAATGTCTGCTGGAGACCTGAGGAGTCTGGCTCTCAGAAGCGCTGAATTTTTGGAGCTGAGACTGAAGTCAACAGGAGTTCTCTTAATCCGACTGTTATATGTGCATATATGTTTGCCTTTGTGGTTCTATATATTTTTCAAGTTTTCCGAAAGCGCACCAGATGGCCTTAATGGCGTTTTGATGTGTGTGGCCTTTGGTTAAGCTGGAGGAATTTCTTGTGGCTGCACCAGTTTCTCATCTAGCTCTTGGTGGTCGTATGCTGTAACCTGTGGTACAGCCTGGCCCTGAAGAGAGATGGGGCTTCAGCTTGGCTGAAGGGTTGCCCAGGAGCTTGCTGACAGCAGAGGAAGGCTGACCTGATATCTCATTTCAGCTCCAGGCATTGAAAGGAGATGTTTTCTCCAGGTCAACCGTTTGACTCTAGATGTGGCCACACGTGGTCAAGCTCTTCTTTGTCCTAGTAAGCCCCTCTGCATGTTGATCGGTCCTGGACTTGCTGGCAGGCAGCTACTCCAACATCACTTGCTCCTGCACAGAGTCTCCTTATTTCAGGTCCAGCCTATTTGCCAATTTTGTACTAATGTCTGATTTAAAACTATTTTCAGCCTGTAATTACTACAATGAAAATACCAAAGAAATTGATTTCTTATATTCCTCACATTATATTACTCTGGATTCCTGTCTAAGTGCTGAGGGGTTAAATATGATTCATGTAATCTACTTTCTCACTAATCATTTATTCAATTACCTATTAGAACTCGGGCAAGGAAGACCAAAAAAGGAGAGGGGAGAGACCAACCCACAGTGTATTTCCAATAAAATGCTACAAACAACAACCAATCATTAATTATCTAATCAGCATTCTCTAAGTCTTTTAGCCATAATCTCATTACTGTAATTAATTGCAAGAATCATTTTGTAAACAGAGCACAATAAAAGTATATGCAACATAACAACACCCAAATTAAATCTAAATCCCAGAATGAATAACAGAGAAAGCTGGGAGATATTACTAAGAGAGGGTGTCATTAAAGAAGATCATATTTCAATGTCAAAATCTGGTGGACTACTTGTGCTATGGGAGTAAATCAATAGTGTTGCATTGAAAAGACTGGGCCAGATCCACTTTGGTGCAATTAATCACAACTCCATTAAAGCTCAGAGGGATGGAGGAGGCTCCTTAGCTAGTAAAAATGAATCTCTTGTAGTTACAGGGGCTGGTACATGTTGGCAAAGCTGCTGCACTAGGCTAGTTTTTTGCACCTAATAGTTATGGTTGTCAGCCTAAAGGATTTAGGAGAGCTCATCCTTTTCCTTTTAGTGGTAAAGATGTGCTTGAAGGTTTTCACATACTGTTGAACATCCTCCTTTGGGCCAGTTTTTTGTAGTCCTTCACTTCTGATAGTGGTAGCTCTACTCTGCTTTTTTTGGCTACTTCTGTAATAAATAATCAAATGATACAGACATCCCCACAAATACCTGCTGGGCTTACAGCAAAGTTATTGTATGACATTATCAGGATTCTCCATCTAATATTCTAGCAGCATGTTACTGTCTTTGCCCTTACTAGCCTTTTGACTGCAGCGAGTATTTTGTCAATTTTCCCCTTTTCATTTAATTCTTCATTAATATTTTTTAAAGGATCAATGCCAGGATTCATTTGAAAGCTATAACACAATATATAAAAGAACCCCAACAACCGTAGGCTTTGTTGTGCCATCGATTTTTTTGAGCAGAATTCCCTGCTGACTGCAGTGGGGAGTTGCTCAAAGATATTGATAGCATGTGTCCCTCTACAGAGAACTTAGATTAAAAACACAATACCTTCTAGTCAAAAAGGTCTGTGTGGAGTGCATTAACTTGAGGAAAAGAATTGTATGAGAATCCACAAAAAAAAGCAGGCAGACTCTAAACAACCCCTGGCAGAGAAAGTGTTCAGATGGATGCTGTAATACAAGGAAAAACCCCCATTAATGCCTTCCACCTCTGTCTGCTGGGACCTGGCTAAGTACTGGCCAAACAGAGGTCCTTGCAGCGATGTAGAAAACAAGTATGCCTTTTGGTAGCTGCTACGGAGGAGCTCCTGGATTTAGTCTATCTGGATTCCCTGACCAAGGTCCAAGTTTTGAGGAAGACTTAAAAGTCTGGTCTTGCATTCTACTGTTCCTTGTTGGCAAACATGATGTGCCAGCCTTGGTGTGGTACCATGCCAGCGTGGGTCAGGAGGTACGTTAGAAGGCTTGCCATGACATTTTATATATTTATTGAGCTCCTGAATCCAGAGCATCCTTTAAATCCTCTGTCAAAGAAAATTCTACAGAGGAAATACAGAATGCCTTGTTAATTCAGTTTTTAATGATGAATGCCCTGTGGCTTTCTCTTTGATAATCACAGTTTGTTTCCACGAGCAGGTCATACCTTTTTTAGCTCACTATGCCCCTTAATAAGACTGCAAATGCCTCCAGGTAAAACTGAGTGTTAGTCAGTTAGTCAGTTCTGTAGATGAGGGGAAGATCTTAGAATACAAAAAAGTGGAACTTTGGCCAGTGCCTGTTTTGCAGGCATAAAAAGAGTGAAATGCAGCTGAGCTGGAGAACTGCATTTCATTGTGACCAAGAGAAGATGTTTTAAGTCACTGACCAATTTTGTTTTTAAAGACCTAAATGTTCTTAAAGTGGTTTTGCCTTGGAAGGGTGATTCTGATGTTTTATAGAGTCAGCCTCACGTTTAAATTAATTTGTCTTCAACAATGCACTACTACATTTAGCAAGTATATTTTAATGCCAGGGTTAAATTAAACTCCTTTTCTTTCCAGTAAAAATAAAGTGCACGAGCTGCATGAATTAGTAATTCCCAAAGTAATAAATATTATCAACTTATTCTAAGACACTGGGATAATATTTTTCTGGTTTTGGACCATTAGCCAAGTTTTACATATGCTGTATTTGGTGTGCTAGAGATGGCATAGAGGTGCCTATGTTTTTTCCAGTACAGCTGTTAAATCAATGTCATCACTTGATTTATACTGCACATCAGCAAGCCCTGGGGGATGTGTCCACCTCTCAGGCTATAGCAAGGATGCCAGGACCCTTCACAGGACCAAGGCATTACTCCACCTATGCTGCATCCTTCTTAAGGCTGCAAGGGAAAGGTGTTTGGTTTCTAGTGCTGGGGATGCTTTGGCATCTGTAGAAGCAGCTCAATCCCTTTTGGGCTTTGGCAGACTGGGTGCCTAAGCCGCTTGGGATTTGAAGGAGAGAGAATGCTTTTCCCGTGGGGCATTTACTGGCTTGGATTACATGGCCAGGAAAGCATCTGTTGTTATATTGAACTGTGCCTGCTTCTGTGCAGTGTCTGACATGAGATTATTTTTAAAGTTTGGGTGCTTAGAAAGGTTTTGGAAAATGTTAGCTGTCATAAAAAGTAGCATTTCCTATTGGAAATAGGTTTTACCTTCCAGGTAGCAGTAATAGCTATTTAGCCTCAATGAATTACATGGCACTTTCCATTGGCTTTAATCCTGACCCTCAAAGAATAGGTTTTACCATCTGCATGATAACTGAGTTTGGGAAATCAGCTTCTGAAGGAACAGTAGATGCATCATCTGTCCACGTGGGATTATTAAACTGAAACAGCTACATGGTATTTTGTCAGTTGGCTCCCATCTTCAATTTGAAACCCAGACAGCTCAGTTTCTCCATTTACAGCTTTGAATATACTCAGGGAACTAATAAACTGAAATGACAGATGCATAGGGATTACAGGATATCAAGCAGTATTTTCCAAATGGGGTAACAACTGCTATGAAAAAAACATTCTGTTGTGGTAATGAAAGTTATCTTTTTACATCTTCTGCTTGCTGGTCTGGAATCACCAAAGAGATAAGAATTTCTCCTGCAGTTAAAACACTCAGCAAACCTGCTGTGGGGTGTTTGCCAGGAGTTTGCACTCTGAATAGCAAATGTAAATAAACCTTTCACCATTACATTGGGAAGTAATGCATATAGCACTCCTTGCTGCTTAGTCAGACTTCAGTCTTTTACTTCTCTGAAACTCTACCCTTTTGCTGTACCTGTGTGAGACTAATGAGGTTTTGGTCAGACTTTGAGGCACTCTAGGGCGATGATGGGATTGTCAGATTCATTGTCTGTAGCCTTTCACAGGACACGGGTCCCTCTGAAGCATGGGCTGTAATTAGAGGACAGAATTGGGCATGCAAAACCTTCCCTTCAGAAGCCACCAAGGAATATGGGACTTGGGAAGCCTTGCTGAAAACAAACGAAAGCTGAAGCCAGGGACATCTGAACAGAGTTGCTGTGAGTCAGAATATCTCAGTGCTGAAAAAGGCCCTTAGCAATAGCCCTGTGGCAAGTGTGTGCAAAGGAAGAGCATCTTAACACTGGATTATTTGGGGAAAAAGTTCTCTATATTTGCACAAGTCCTCTATATTTGCTCTAGAAGCTATTCCTCGTAAGAGTTTTTAATCTTTGGTGGGCAACGCTATGCTTAGGATCTCAAGGCAAGAAGAATACTGATTTCACTTGATTTCATCCCAACCTAGAAAAGTGTTGGTTTTTGTAGAGAAACTTCAGGCATGATTTTACGTACTTGTTTAACAGCCTTGTATTAATGGCCTTTCTGAAGAAAGGTGGCCACAAACACATGTGTATTTTCCTTTTTACAGTGTCTCTGATTCTCAGCTAGTGATGAAGCTTTCTTAATACAGCTTGGTAATATTGTATAAAGGGATTCAGGGGAACTTGACAACAAACACAAAATATGTGGATGGTTATATGCTGTGTGTAATATAGCAGAGAATTCTCCAAGCCCCATAAATGCTGCAGCTCCTTTCTTCAGGATTTACTGGTGTGGTAATTTTGAGGCTGTGTCTTTATCCCTGTGTAATGGCTGCAGAAGCCTCTCTGCCGAAGAGGACGGAGAACAGGCTTTGGGATCAGCCTGGACAATTTGCATGGTTTGCCAGTGTGTAGGGTGTCTTCTCCCAGGATATTCAAGCTAATCATGCTCATTTATTTCTATATAGAGATGATCTCCATCTTTTTGTATGGAGAGAAACCCAGTGTCCATGCAGCCTGCTTTGTAGCTTCCCTTACTCTTGAGAAAGCAGAAATAAATAAGCAGGCAGAGCTGTGACTTGCTGAAGCAAATGTTTTTTGCAATTTACTTGATTTCCAAAAATTTGGTGGTTATTGAGGAACCTGTGGGTGTCCTCACTCACCTCTTAGTCCACTTTCTTCTCTGAGTAATTCTTATGCATCTAACATGGCGTTTCTCCATGGTGTTCACCCAGGGTGCTCCTTAGATGAGTTTCCGCTGCTGCAGTAATGCATCCAGTAATCTTGCTTGTAAGTCAACTGGCAAAGTGAGCATCAAAGGCACAGGTGTGGCAGCTGGGCCTTCGTCGTGCTGCTCAGGTGCATGGTGTGTGCTAGAAGTGTCCTTTTACACTGGGATGTGCAAATACCTTGCTGTCCTAGCCTTCTCATTAGGCTTTCTCACAAATGAACAAACTGCAGTCTAGCTATTCTGCCTTAATTCTGTCACGCACCCCTTTAAAGGGTCAGATCTTAGACTCAGAGGCTTATTTAGCTCCCAGAGCCTGGAGAATGCCGAAGTGGTTTGTCCTGAAATAATGGGCATGTTAGATTCTCCAACTCTTCTGTGTTCTTCGTGAGGACATTTTTCTGGAGAAAATCCCCCCACATCATGCTATTGCCTGAAGATGCATTTCTGCCATCTTAAAAGACGTATTGGCTAAAGCATCTTAAAATTTCTTGAGTTTCCATGTAAGTTGGGGATAGTATTATTAGACCTCTTGATAACATGGTCACAGGTTTTGTGTGTGGGTGATAGGTATCTTAGTTGTGGGGATGAATGCACAGCTAGGCACTTTGCCACTATCCCTTTTCTGTCTCTTTTTAGTTTTCCACACATATGGACACTTTGTGTTGGTATTAGTAAGATCATAAGACGTGTTTACTGAGTTTTGGTCCGCACAGGTGAAGGTGAAATGTCAGTCTACTACTGCAATGAGTAACAGGGTTCTCAGCATCGCTGGCGTATTCTCAGCAGCTGTCAGAGGTGGGAGAAGTGGCATTTCCTCCATTTCCAAACAGCTTGTCTACCAGAGACTTGAAGGCTTAGGCAGGGTGCGGTGGGACCTTCTGTAATTCAACAAGGACAGATGCCAAGTCCTGCCCAGTGGAGGACAAGTCCCTGGCAGTGACACGGGCTGTTACTGACCACTCAGGGCAACTCAGACAGAAACAGCCTCAGGTCCCCGGCCTCAAGGAACTAGGAGTGAGCCACTCCTGTGCCCTGGCCATGGGGGAGACCACCGGCATCCTGAATAAAAGTGCAGGCAGCAGGTAGAAGAGGTGATGGCCCTTCTTCCCCACAGGATGGACCATGGAACCTGTGATGAAGTTATCAGGAGCTTCCATTAAAACTGCTTCGTGATGGCTGTGAGATGTGTTTTTGAAGGTACTTACCCTGGAGGAAGTAATTCACTCCTGGGTCAATCCACTGACTTATTTCTGTTGCAGTCCTGAGATTAATCCTTTCAGGGGTGCATGTAACAAACTGGAGAACTGCTGGTTTATTGCACTTGTGGCCAATATTTTAATTTCTGTTTCCTAATTTGGGTATCTCCTGTTCCCTCAAACACCGCCAGTGTAAGGTTAAAGCTGTCTCTACTGCTCAGCTTTAATGAATCCTTGCAATAAAGCTTTCAACAGCATAATATCAGTGAATCTGTGGTGGCCGCTCAGACACCTCCATCCATCAGTTTTCCTGAGAAGCGTGGCAGAGGACCTGTGTTATACAACGCACATAACAAAGGGACAAATTCCAGCTCTGCTACAGCGACGTTTTTCGTGAACAAGATCCATAGATTGTTAATGCGTTACAGGCCTAAAAATGTTAAATGCAAATATGAAGAAGGGATCTGCTTTTTCTAGGGAAGATTATTCATTTCTTGGCTCTGAATATCAGATAAGACTAATTTCTGACACATGGATTTGAGGTTTTTGTATTGCAGAAAAGCTTGCAATCCTCAACACCCTCTCCATTCCCTGCAAACATTTAGAACAGCTATTTTCTCCTTCAGATGACAATTTTCATTTCAAGCAGGCTACAAGAGGTCATTTAGCTAATTTATGTGGAGATGAGGGAGGGCTGGTGGCACGGGCTTGAGAAATCAGGGAGATATGCAGCAAATAAGACTGCAAAAATAGTTGATGAAGTGCCATTGCTGTCAGCATTTGCAACTGTAGATTAAGGTGTTCACATCCTAATTTAGCCTTGTGCTTGAGGCACACCATTAACCTCCTGACAGCTAGCAAAGTGCATGCACTATGGACCACCTGATCATTTTTCCCCCCCAAATGTTGACTGTTTAAGTGCTGCAGAAGTGTTAATGCTCTCTGGCCACGGGCTCCTGTTCTAAATTTAAACCGAACTGATTACACGGAGATACAGAGGTGATGCTATTGAAAGGGACAGCGTGTTGTCTGTGAAATACAGACAACATTCACCACTATTGTCACACACATCAACAGCCTGGCTTCTCCTCTCCAAGCTGTGTTTCGGCAAATTCCAGAATAATAAAAATTCAGACCATGTTATCTTCTATGAGTAATTCTCCTGCTTATGTGATGTTATTCCAGGAACTGTACTCTGCCAATGCCAACACTTGGCACAGGTTTTGCTCCAACTCTTGCCCTGCTTTTAAGCAGATTTTAACTATCACACATGGGAGATTATGGTGTGTGGGATATTTGTTTTTCTGTGACAGGTCTGTGTTGACTTTGATATTTGAAAGATAGCTCCTGTTATAAACCTTACTTGCATTCATCTTGATATGGGGTGAATAATAACGGAATGATTTTCTTGTGCTGTGCATCAGTATGGTTTACACAGGCTCCCTGAAATGTTTTATTTAAATATGTGCAAATCCAGCCAGTAAAATGCCTTCATAAAAGCCAGTCTAAATCACAGCCTGAAAGTGGAATCCCATACATGGTTGGGTAAGGTATGATGGAGAAATAGCAGTTCTCTGCTGTTCTGTGCCCAGACCATTATGGCAGCACCTTTCTTCCTCCTCAGCTTGTTGCAAGTTGTTCCAAGGGCAGATCTTATTTAAAATGATCAGAAGAATGTTTCCAGTGGGATTTGCTATTTAAGCAGGTTAGCTTAAACTATTTCTGGATTTTCTTGTTCTCCCCTCTGAGATGCAGGGATTTGCAGAATTCTTTGCTTGATTCTGTCATCATTTCTTTGGGTGGGAAGAAAATATCACCTTGCTCTCGTAGCTCTCTGAACTTGCTGGAGGTTGCAGCACCCTCCTGCTGTGGAGGAGGCTTTTTGCAGGGGTGCAAGCCAGAATAGATCTGTTAGCTGTAACACTGCTGTCTGCTCCTCTGCCAGCCTTTTATCCTGTGCTAGGGCACAATAAATGTTAGTAAGCGCAAAGAAATTTTCACCTCCATGAGGTTTCTGTTTTTATATGGAAACTTGCTATCTTCATAAGAAATGATCAGGGTAATTGCTGTATGCTTTGGATTCCTTGACCTTTGTTTGAGTAGTGGCTGGCAAGCTCTGAGCTGATTATTTTTTTTAGCTTGAGATTTGCTCACACTGGATGCAGCTGCTAATGCTCGCTTTGTAGTCTGAGATCCGTGGGGGAGCTGTATTGCTCTGCCCTCCTGGAACGAGTCACCTCGTATCCAGGTGAGTCACCCCCAGAGCATCCTTGAGTCATCCCTCAGCAGGGTGCTGGCTATCGGTCCACAAGGAAATGGACCTTGCCCAGAGCACTTCTGTTGCATTTCATAGGCTGAACTTTTTGGGTGTTTTCCCAAAAGACACTGGGAATATTATCCGTTATCAGACTTATTATCTCCATGTGGAAAAAGGTATGGTTATATGCCAGCGTGCGCAACTGGGTGCCTCTTAAGTACATGAAATGTCTGGCATGGAAACTGAAGACATGGGGAGAAGTGCTCTTTTTTAGAGAACTCAGAAGATGCAAATTTCATAAAACTTCCATCACATAAGGAAGAATAGGAAAGTGTTATCACTGTTTTTCCCTATATTCTTTACCATGACCTTATTTCAGATATCTGAGCTGCTAAGGGTGCTTGAGAAAAGGCTGGTAAGCCCTGAGTCTGCTTTGGCTTACTCAAGCTGTGCTTGCTATTCAAATGCGTTATCTTGAGCCATGTTAGCGTTACACTTCATTTTGCAGTAAAATAATATTTTTGGTGATCTCTGCACAGAGGTAGCAGCAAGCCAAGAGGGCTCATGGGTATAGATGTATCTTCTGTCTTGCAAGACAGTGGTGGCCTGATGGAGGAGAAAGGAAATATTCCAGTATCACAGGGATGTGTCTCTACCTTCTGTACTGGGAGGGGCTTTGTGCTCTTTGAAAGGTGAGAATAAAGAGGGAGCATACATGCACTTGAGGTTTTTTGATATTAAAGCATTCACCAAAAATGCCTTATAAATGACCATGTAAATTGTTTGGTCTGAGGGCTGGTCTTCTACCATTACAATTTTTATTGACTTTGGGCTTGGTTCAGAGAACAAATTCCTCTAACTTTTCAGAGTGCAACAAATGGCTGGTACTTGCTTACATTTTTATATTGTTTCTATGTGAAATGCAGAACTGTACTAAAATTTCCTATCTAGCCAACTGTCTACACAGACATTTCAATATTGAATTCCTCCAGGTGACTGTTGAGGGCTTAAACTAGGCTATGTATGTGCCTGAAAGGAGCCAACTCCAGGACAACTGCTCTTTTGTTTCTTAGAAAAAGGTAAAATGTACCATTAGATATCAATATATTGAAAACAATCTCATGTCTCTGCAGGGTGACATGCATTTGTGCTGCTAATTGCCCACTATAATGTGCTATTTGTTTTGTTTAATAAACTTGAATAGTTTCCTGGTATGAAACAGTATACACGCACAGTTCAGTACTCTGTCTCTTCTAGCTAAAGACAGCAAATTCTCTTTCTTCCTTTGGAAAGATGATTTTCCATTTACTCTCCTGCATTGTCTTGGGGTATGGATATTGCTCTGAAGTGGTTTGCTTGACCAGATTGATCCAGGTAGGCTCACTGCAAGTCTAAACCTGTCTTCCACTGCCCCCAGTAGGCACTCCTTTGGCCAAATTCGAGGCACCAGAGCAATATTTTGGGAGACCTGTTCCATGCTCAGAGGGTGCTGCTTCCAGGTGAGCTATTTTGTGGCTGCTTCTGATGGTGGCAGTGGAAGTAAACTTTGAAGGGAGAAATCCAAGCAGAAAGTGTGTGGTCATGATGAGAAGCCCTTACGCCTCTCTGAGCATTACTGGTTTGTGCGGTACATTATGAATCAGTCTTGGTTGTTAGTCCTGCAGTCTCCAGGGTTGCACGTGTCTGCTGTTCCTTCCTTCTCCCCTGGAGAAGCAGGGGAGAGCTCACTGCTTGCCTAACCAGCCCTGCATGTGTTTTCTAACAGCCAGTAGCTCCTCAAGCAAGAAGGGACTGAACTGTCTCTGCAGCACCATTTAGGAGTGGCAATCAGCTGATATGAGCAAAAGGGATTTGGGTGTAGACTTGTGGCAATAAATAGGTGAGTGACAGTTGGCAGGGAAGCTTGTATTTTTCATGCTGGTGTAATAAAGATTTATGAAATTCATGTTTTTATTAGAAGACAAGAATGTGTTTGAAAACACGAGTATGACTCCCTATGCAGCAGTGAGTCACTGATTCCCGGGTGCTCGCATGGGAGAGTGGTTGTCTCATACTGCAACTGTGCTAAATGACAGCCTTAGTATAAATGGGGATTTGGTCTAAAAATTTTTAACATGTAGAACTGACTGTAGTTGTGATTGCTTAGGTTTATTTCAGATTGTCTGTGTGGTACATATGGAGGAGTTCAAGTGCTTGGATGCTGACGAATATGATTTTTACAAAAAAAAAATAATAATAATTTCCAGTAGGTCAATATGGAATACATGTTTTTCTCTTCCAGTACTCTTGGGCTTTCTGGATGGATAGCTAAAAGCAGATAACTTCTAGACTAGCCCCCCTGTTCCGGGGCCAGCCATTTGCTGAAAGGGGGCTTTCAGTGAATGCCTTTAGAGAGCCTGGGTTTGAGCTCTGTCTTGAGTGATGCTATGAGCTGCCGATGTTGCTCCAGAGCAATGCTGAAAATACAGCAGGAGGTATTTCACACAGAGGCAGCACCATCCAAATGCTACAGGGAGCAGAAATCCTCTCTGGCACTAAACAAGGAGGAAGACCTGAATTTCAAGGGGGATGGTTTCCCCTTGCTGATGGGTGCCTGTGAAAACTGTATGCACTGTTGGTCAGCTCTACACCTCCCTATAAAGAACTGTGCCATTACTATTTTTGCTGCAAGATGCTGACACCTTTGCTTAAATTCCCAGCCATTTAAAAACGTTGATAAGAAATACTTATTTGAGCCTATCCACTGACTTTTTTGTTTGAGGTATTTCAGCTTTTAGGATCTGCTTTATTGATTCTGAAGCTCTACTTTCTACTGTCTTTTTTATTGTGCAAGCTTTTTTTCCACAGGCTTTGCCTTTGCAAAATTATTCATAACATGTTTTTCTTAACAGAAGTCTAGGCTGTAGAGCCCATTTCACTTTGCATGCTGCTGGGAAGATGACGAGACTCCCTTTCCAGTGATATGGGATGTTCTGCATTTTATGTATAATAAATTTGGTGTGGAAGCTAGAGCCTGGCTTCACCTAATTCCTCTGCGTTACTAACAACTGAGCATGTAGGTGATGCAGCAGCAAACCTAATAGGAGAGATGTCTGGTGATGAAGCAAGACAGGGAAGGGACCATGAAAAACCTACAAATATAGTTCCCATGAAGTCTGGTCATAGCTCAGATTCTGGCCTAGAGTGGAAGATATCTATCAATATTCCCCAAAGGAAAAATTGATCCTATCTGAGAGAAAACAGATCTCCATTTTTTTCTAACATGCTATGTTTCAGTTACAATTTCTTCATACCCAATGATTTTATTATACCTCTAGTTGCTCTGTTGCAATGGATTTGTCTGCTTTTATGGGGCACCATTAGAGACATTTACCAAGGAGATCACGTTAGGAATTCCTCAGGCTGTAGTGTCAGGTAACAGTTACTATAGAGATTTTGAACCACAGTCGTGAATGCCTTCTGATCACGAAGGCAATCAGAGGCTGAGTAAAATAAAAGTTCAGTACAACATGAACACTGCTAGCTTTTTGTGCAGCAAGGTTTCTAGTTTTCACATCAGTGATTATCTCATGAATCCATAGGGCTAACGGGGCTAACATTTGTCCTATTAACTTGTCTATGCATCAGTGTCCAGCTAAGAAAGGCCTATGTCTGCTTCTGACACTACTGTGCAATGCTGCACCCTTCAAGCTTTCAAGGTCTCATGTCAAGAGGCAGTGAAGAAAGGTAGTTTCCTTGTAATAACTTTCTCCCAACTACATGATACAAAATGCTACTCTTCATAGGCAACTATGTGCTGATATAGTTGTATGGCAGTTATATGCATATGTATTTATGTGCAGGTACTGTTGTTTTTGACCTGAGACATCTCTCAATGCCAAAAACCCTCTCCATGTCACTTTACAAAATAAATTTTTCCCCTCCCTTCACCAGACCTCATCTTAATGCTTCTAATGCTCATTTTAGCACCTTCATAGACCTGCAACTACAAGTGTTTCTTATTCTTCTCTGTAAATGCCTGTTTCTAACATCGTTTTGCTATTTATTAATTTAAGTAACACCCAAGAGACATAGATAAGATGAAGCCCCACTGAGGCAAATACTGTGCAAATGCATAGTAAAAGTCCCTGCTTTGATGAGTTTACAATACAAACCCTGTTCCTTTGATCAACAATACACACTGGACTGCTGTGCTAATCTTGGTCTGTTCTGAAGCTGTCAGGTTTCTCATTTATCCTCTATTTGATCCTGTAAATTGCAGAATGAAGTCCTTAGATTGACAAGATGGCTGAGGTGGGAGGAAGAATTAAAACACTGTGGAAATAAAGGCAACAAAAATGATGTAATTTCTAAATAATGAGTAAATCATGGAAAAGTGGCTGTAAAGATCCAGTTTATGGTCATGAGTGATATGGTCATAGAATCATAGAATATTCCGAGTTGGAAGGGACCCATGAGGATCTTCGAGTCCAACTCCTGGCTCCACACAGATCTACACACAAATTCAGACCTATGACTAAGAACACAGTCCAAATGCTTCTTAAACTCTGACAGGCTTGGTGCCGTGACTGCATCCCTGGGGAGCCTGTTCCAGTGCGCGACAGCCCTCTCAGTGAAGAACCTCTTCCTGATATCCAGGCTGAACCTCCCCTGTCACAGCCTGACACCATTCCCTCGGGTCCTGTCACTGGTCACTACAGAGAACAGATCGGCGCCTGCCCCTCCGCTGTCCCTCATGAGGAAGCTGTAGGCCGCCATGAGGTCTCCCCTCAGCCTCCTCTTTTCCAGGCTGAACAGGCCCAGTGACCTCAGCCACTCCTCATACGTCTTCCCCTCTAGGCCCTTCACCATCTTTGCAGCCCTTCTCTGGACACTCTGCAGCAGTTTCACGTCCTTTTTGTACTGCGGTGCCCAGAACTGCACACAGTGCTCGAGGTGAGACTGCACCAGCGCAGAGCAGAGCGTGACAATCCCTTCCCTCGACCGACTAGCAATGCCGTGCTTGGTGCACCTGCTTGATGATGGCTGGTTTGGAACAACCTGCTGTGCGTGCGCAGTGTAGCCACGTGCCACGCAGAGATACCAGCCGAGCGCCCTGAGCAGCGGTGGCATAGCAGCGTGCTGGCACTACTGGCTTCTTAACTCTGCACACACGTGCCCTGCTTCCAGTCCTGCAGCAAGGCTGCTGGTGGCACAAAACTGGGAGGAGCGGCTGATCCACCGCAAGGCTGTGCTGCCGTTCAGAGAGACCTGGACAGGCTGGAGAGCAGGGCAGAGAGGAACCTCACGAAGCTCAACAGAGGCAAATGCAGGGTCCTGCACCTAGGGAGGAATCATGGCATCCTACATCCTGGGCTCCTCACGAGCAGGTTACAAACACCGGCGGAAACCAGCGGTGAGATCCCCGCCTCCCCAGGGCCCGGCTGTGTAGGCCCGGGCAGAGGGTGCTGCTGGCTCCGCCCGCGCCTCCTCAGCCGCCCTCGCGAGGGGCCTCGGGGCAGGAAAAAAGTCCTAAAAAAGAAGAAAAAGAAAAAAAAAAAAAAGCCCTGCCCGCCGCCATCCCCCGCTCCGCTGCAAAACGCCCCTACCGCGGAGCCGATCGCCTCAGCGAGTGAATGGAAACAGGGGTAGGATGTTGCCTCTTCAAACACAAGAGCTGGGAGACATCATGGAAACGTGGTAGGTGGCTAAGTGTTCAGAACAAATGAAAGGAGGTGATCTGGCACGTAACAGGAAATTATGCTGCTGATGTGCTTGTGGTAGGATACTGCAGACGCTAAAAACTTATATGTGCTGAAAGTGTGAGTGGACTTTTATTTATGCTTTTTTATTTAGCATCTTCCTGGAGAAAGTCTGGTATGGTAGCTTACTGGTAGCCACTAGACTTCATTACTGTACACCTTGACAAGATAGTTTTGTTTTGTTTTTTCCCTGGTGAATATGCACTGGCCTTTACCATTCCCCAACACTGTGGTTGGTCATTTCTATAGACAAGTCATTGTTTTTTCTTGGGTAGCCTGTCATGGTCAAAGTCTTGACTAATAAAACAGGCATGTCCCTGTTGTGTCAAACAATTGAATTTATTCACTCCCAAATATTACCAATGACTGCCTCTTGTTGGTCTCCTTAATGTCTACTGGCCTTAGGAGCAGCTGTTTGTCTTAAACTCAGGCCAAAATAGTTAACTAATTCAAAAGTCTTGGAGGTCATATGAGGCTGGAGTCAAATAATGAAGCTCAGAAAAGGCTACAAGTAGATGTTGAAATAAATTCCAGTTATGTACAAATGTGGAGATAACATTGGGAAGGGATGGTTAAACGTAATAGATTCATTAAGAGCACAGGAGGCCGCAGAACAAAGGAGGCTTGCATGACTGTGTAAGACTGATTAATAGTGTGGCTCCTTCAGACCCACTGCCATAGCTCAAGGGAGTGCGTGCGAACTTAATTCGCAGGGCAAGAAGCCAGGTGTTTGGGTGTCTGTTAAAGGAGAGGCCATTTCAATTGACATAGCAGTCCTGTGAATTCTTCTGCCTGCTGTGCTCCTCTTCCCTGCATCCCAGACATGAGCAACCACAGCTTGGGGAGCTGTGCCCTGCTAACAGAGGTACCTGGGTCAATCCCAAACAGTGGTAGAGTAGGAAAGGGATGCAAGCAGATGGTGTTTACTAAGTTGCTATCCTAGTATTTCCATGCAAGAATTGTAGCTGTTTGCACTGAGGCAAAGGGGTGGCTTTGAAAATAGCGGATGTGGTAGGAGAAGAGGATAGGACCTGTGGAAAGCTCATTGTCCTAGAGCAACATGGGTAGACTAAAGCACAAGAAGCCAGTGCTCTGCCGTGGTAAGAATGTAGCTCATGTTCTGCATTGAGTGATTTTTGAGAAGATCCAGGTAGCAGCATTTGCCATGGAGGTCAACAAATGCTTGCACGATCTTGGAAAATCAGGTCTTGGTTACCTAAACCATGGGGCTTGGACGTAAACATTGATTTCTTGGCCTATGATATTTATGCCCTAATCGTGGGGAGGCCTTCCTGTGCAATATATTCTGTGGGTGCAGGGTTCTGGTGTGCTAAATCAAGCAATTTGCAAGCATTCTTCTGTTTCAGATGCCCATAGGTTTCACCTATAGAATACCTCTTCGGAGTTGTTTTAATACATAGACCTGTCATGCATGCAGTTGTTTTCTGAATCCATGTAGTTTTGGCAAGTCATCACTTTGTCTTTGAACAATGCACTGACACGTAAAGTTAACCAGGTATTAAATTACCTAAAGAAAGCTGCAGGAATATAAGTAATACAAACTTTCCATGACAGAAGTATCTGTACAGTGCACTTAAGTATATTCTGCATACTGTACACCTTTTCCTCTTTGAGACCCAATGGGTAACTTTGAGCAATGTTACCTGCAGAGACAGTGTAATCATCACAGCTGTCAGTAAAGCCTACATTAATGTGTCTTGAAAGTGATTAATGGGTTTTGACAATATCATTGCATTTCATATTTAATCAGATTATGCATCTGTTAGGAATGGTGCACTCCTAACATCTGCAGTCAGAACCAATGATCTGCATCCAGATCATCAGTTTGGCAGGAGCATGTGACACGGTACGTGGCAGGTCTTTCACAAGCTCAAGCCATGTGCTGACCATGGGGGTTTGTAAAATCAAGGGTGTTCACTTGCAGCCTACGTGTGTGTATGGACGCATGTAGTCTCCTTTCCTGGTGGAAGGACCCACAATGGCAAAACATCACAGCCTCAAGATAAACTGAGCCGAGCGTTTTACTGAATGAAGGCTTCTGTGAGCTAGCATACATAAGCCTCAGCTTATGCATGCCTACTGCTGACTTGGTTCCCAGCTCTGCTAGGTGTCTCGTGCCACTTCTGTCAAGCTCTTCCTGAAGACTAGTCTGTGAGCTTGCCCTAATTTTCTCTGGGCTTCATGTTCATCTCCAATTTGGTAGCACTTCGCTATGCTACAGGGCTGTGGGAGGATGGAGACAACAGCAACTACAATAGCAGTAGAGGTTTAACTGTACAATAGAAACATAAAAGCTATGATTTGAAGATAATTATAATCATATTCAGGCAGATCTTCAAATACATAGGAGTCACTGCCTGGAAGTACCTGGAACTAAATGGATGTACTTCAGCTAAAGGCTGTCGCAATACATCTTTTAGAATACTTCTGCTTTGAGTTTTTTTCTGAAAAGAAACTGTATAATATCTACATTACCAGTCTTTGTTTTGCTTCAGCCATCAAGACACTCATCAAAGAGGATCTGAATATAGTATCACAAATGCACACAGGCCAAGAATTTCAAAAATTCAATTTAGAGTATCTTTTGTACGTACAGCATGAAGGACCTCCCTGAAAGCTGCTGAGGATTTTATTCCTGGGCTCCACTGCTGTGCTGTGCAGTGGCTGTGCATAAGGTAGTCCTTGCTGGGAGGGAGCAGGCAGGGAAAGGCAGTGAAGCTGAAAATAGCGTGCACAGCACAGTGCACACAAAGATTTTCCTAGGCACCCAACAGGGAGCACTCACTGGGGCAGCCTGTCCTGAAAGCAGGTTGGAGGCATACGGCAGAGGATAAGCAGCTCTGTAGAGTGAAATAAGTTACTGGTGGCATCCCACAGTGAGGAGCAATTGTGGCTCTGAGCAGCCCCATTCTTTCGTCTTTGCTGATGTGTCTCGGCACTTAAAAGCAGACTATAAAAATACACTCCGGGGTGAGCGTGAGCAGGAGCTAAGTGTGAGCCTTTATCATAGTTGCACACTATCTCCCTAGGATTTGTTGGATTGCCACCATTGTTCGATGATTGTTAGCCTCTGCTACCCTACTGAAACCCCCGTGGGATGTGGGAGCAGGGTTTGCAAGGGAGCTGCAGCTTTCTTTGGGAAAAGATGATTTCTAGTTTCACCTTACTCGTTTCTTCCTGTCAGTGGCTTTATGATATGCAGGGGCTTAAGCAATCTCACACTTCTTTTGGAAGATGAGGTCCCTGCTTTGACAGACTGAGAAGAATTAATTTTCCATTTAAATACCAGCTGTCACCCCAGACTGGTTGCATGACCATCCACGTCTGCAGGGCAATTTTCTTTTCAGAAAAACAAGTCATCTTATTTGCTCTGTGAATCTTTAAAATGGAGAATTATTGTTTTTAAATAAACAATAAGTAGTTAAAAGACATTCCAGCCGACAAGAATAGAATAACAGCCTGTAATTCCCTTGTCGTGACTATTGTGAAAGGCAGTATGTTATTGGGCAGGCTTATGTCACCTCTCCGTGTCTACTTGCCTTCAGAAGTGTCAAAATGTGTCCAAATGTCCAAGAACAGATGCAGGGAGCTGCTTGGGGAAATTATATGCTGGTATAACAAAGATTTCAGGGATTCACAATTTGCTTAGATAAATCATCAATTTTGATACGGGGGGAGGGAACAAGAATCTCTTGTTCAATGTCATCTCCAAAATGGTCTGAGACTCTGTTCTGAATTTCAGTCATTTGTATGCTTTTTTGCAGTGAGGTTGGAGCCTTGTTGTAAGGAAACCCTGACTTTATCCAGCTGGGGGGGGGATTGTCTCTTCTGCTGTCTCTTCTGCTGTTCAAGCAGTCAATGTTTGGGAATAGGACAAAACTAAAAAGTGAGATACTAATGAGGAGAGAAGCAGGGTAAGACTCAGAGAAATCACTCTTCAGGAAAGCATTTGAATGTCCATACTCCCCTGAGCAAGGAGCAATGTAAGTGCTAACAGAAATGCTTTCCTAACTCAAGGCCTCCCTGGTAGTTTCTCCTGGGTGGGTCAGTTTGGGTCTGTTTCCATCTTGTTAAAGTATGTTGGCTTGGGAATAATGAATAAACTGGGCAAAATCCTGAAGAGAATAGAGCTTGATTGCATTTGGATCGGAGCATGGCACTGTCCTAAAGAGTCAGAAAAGACTCCAGGTAAACATTGGCTTAGTGAACACTGTTGGCTAGGAAACTGTTCCCCTTTGCTTGGCTTTTTGTTTGCCAACTGGGAAACCTGTTTTTGTGAGCTAGCCTGAATTTCAGCGGTTGAGCTCTGGGAGTTAGTGTGGGTACAATGCCTGGAGGGCTTTCAGCATGTCCCTTGCACGCTGTTAGAGAACTGCAGCTGGATTTGTTTTCCTTGAGCACTACATTTCACTGCAGAAGAATTTTGAAATACTCCCAACTTTTAAAGGTGGGGAAAAATCATAACTATAAAGGCTTACTGAATTTAAGAGCCTGAGAGCTGGTATAAAAACTGGCACAGGCTTCTTTAAAGCTGTGCATCATGGAATCATTGAATGGTTTGGGTTGGAAGCGACCTTGAAGATCATCCAGTTCCAATCCTTCCACCAGACCAGGTTGCTCAAAGCCCCGTCCAGCCTGGCCTCGAGCATTTCCAGGGATGGGGCACCCACAGCTTCCCCGGACAACCTGTTCCAGTGCCTCGCCACCCTCAGAGTAAAGAATTTCTTGTTATATCTAATCAAAACCTACCCTCTTTTAGTTTAAAGCTGTTACCCCTTCTCCTATCACTGCACCCCCTGACAAAGAGTCCCTCCCCAGCTTTCCTGCAGGCCCCCTTTAGGCACTGGAAGGCCACTGTAAGGTCTCCCCGGAGCCTTCTCTTCTCCAGGCTGAACAACCCCAGCTCCCTCAGCCTGTCTTCATAGGAGAGGTGCTCCAGCCCTCTGAGCATCCTCGTGGCCTCCTCTGGACTCACTCCATCAGGTCCATGGCCTTGTGCTGGAGATCTCAGCACTCCAGGTACTGTATTGGGATGGGAAACCATCATTGGGATAGGAAATTGTTGGGATGGTGATGGCATCGTTCTTCAGGTAACCTGGCTGACATTCCACGGCTGCTCCACCCTGACAGGAGAAAACGCCTGCCAGCCTGGGAGCTCAGCCTGGAAAGCCAGGCTGGGACTTGGCAGCCTGGGATCTTGGCCGTGAACTGAGGGCCTCCTTGAAGGTGCCAGTGGCACTGGCTCATCCCTTCCCCGTCAGAAATCACTTTCCCCTGAAAATCATTGCTGCAGTTAGAATTCATGGGGATGGGAAATGACCATGGAGACAGGAAATTGTTGGGACCTCTGGACTGAATTGTCCGTGGGGCACCACAGAAAGCAAAAGTCTAGTTGTGCATTTGACACAGACTCTCAGCTTGCCTGCTCTGAAGTTGCCCAACACCTCAGAATAATCAACTTCAGATTTTCAGAAGCACCTAGAGATAGAAATTTTGAAGTCAGTTGTCAGCCCATCAAATTGGGACTTCCGTGGTCAGATCTTTGACTGAAACTGTCCAGGTTTGTGAACACGTACAGACTTCTTAGTCTATACTTATCTGAGCTAGATGGTTGCACCCTATTTTTTAAACTACAAATGCATGCTGTATACCCATCTGTCATGGACCCAGCTCTGTCAATGCTTGTGATATATTGGATACAGCTGAGACTGTTTATGTGGTGAGCTTCAGTATTCTATACATTTAAACATTTCTCCTGTGCTCTCCCTATTAGCCTGCCTCCCTCAGGATTCAGTCTAGCATTGCAAACAGCTTTAAATACTGCAAGATAAAAGCAATTCGAAGAGTAACCCTTTGCCTGATACGTCTTGCCGTGCTACTTACATCCAGTCACCAAGCTCTAATCTGTAATTTCACTGGAAATCATCTCTGGTCTAAGACTTTGAGTGGGCAAAGTAGAGTCCTGGTGCAGGAACTATGGTGATATCCCAAATGCTTAGAGATAGCAGTAGAAACCCTCTGCCACTGGGAAGCAACTCCTGTCACGTTCCACTAAAACCAACCACAGTTGTTACTCCTCCAGCATCCCTTTTTTGAGTCCTTGTAAGGCTGGTTTGATGGTCCTGAGAGCCCTATGTTATGTCAAAAGTTGTTTTAAAAAAGGACAAATGAAAAGAATAGAAGTAACTTCTCAATAAAAACAAGTGTTTATTCTGCAGTGGAGCAATATGGTGTCAAGGTTTTAGCAGTACCGAACTGGTGATCTGAATTATTAGTAGCTCTGCACAAGTGCTTATTCAAGAAAATCAAATTATCTGTATGCATTTAATTTCAGCAGTATTTAGCACTGACTCACTCAGGCTTTTCTGAAAATTACAGCCGAATTCTGAGACATGACACTGTTGCACAGCATAGGAGATCTTTGTGGGGAATCTTTTGTATCCCTTGTGAGCTTAGATCATCCTAAGAGAAAAGAACCAGAGATGTGCTTTGAAATTTGTGCTTCCTTTGTGTAGCCAAATGTATTATGCTCATCTTGCATTATTTCTCGCATTTTGGGGGCCTTCCAATTTGTCATTTACCCGTGTAGCAGCCATACTTCAAGCTAATACAGATATTTAGCAATTAAGATGCCTAAGCTATTCGCTGGTCCTACGAAGTCTGTCAACGACTGTTCTACTCAGCCCCAAGGTTTAGCAAAGCGCTGGTATTGAGAAGACACAATTCCCAAGCTTGCTGCACTCTGACATCTTTTGATTTGATTCATCTTTTCTGAGCATTAGGTGCATATATATGTGTAAGTGTATATATACATATAAGACAATGACAGTTGCAAGGAGTACAAGGCTCCTGTGAAAACCTGTGAGCGTACCAATGTGCATTATAAAAGCTGCAGCTCATAATAGCTACAGCAATGCGGAGTTATTTTCTTTTTCAATGAAGTTTTCCATAAAATAACCATTTCCCTTTATTATGCAGCTACAGTACTTATGCCGGAAAACTTTGAAAAAAGAATGCAGAATAGATTTGACCTTAGAAAGGAACATGATAAATTAGGCTTGTGTTTAAGAATTCAAATGAGGTTTGCAAACTGGTTAGCTTGATTCCGAGCCAGGATGATCTTGTAGAGAGTGGGGAAGATGATAGCTGCAAACTAGACATTTGGCTGTTAAATTCTGCAGAAGGTCCTTTTTGCTTTCTTCTGCTTTTTTCTCCCCTTTTTTGTTTACTCATTAGCAAACCCTGGTAAGTGACATCCTTCCACTCTGCAAACTTGGGAGAGGAGTTTTAACTTCTTGAAAGGACTTCCTCTTAAGGGCTTTGTCTTTGCTCACTGAAACTCTTCAACACGTTGAACTGGGGTTGTGTGAAATATTTCTTCATCTTTTCTAAAGGCTACAGAAAGCGGAGTCTGCTTTTCTGATAAACTAGTGAGGGAGGAGGGCAAAGGAGTCAGCTAACTTGTAGGCATGACACAGAAGGACCAAGGAGAAAAGTTTTTTTTTCTTTTTTTTTGTTTTTTTTTTTTTGACTCTATTTGCTTTTTTCATTCTCAGACAAGTAGCAAAGCAGAAGCACTGAGACCAGGTGAAAGAAGGAATGGGAGTGAAAGAGGGTGCTGATAGGTCCAGTATAGTGAAGGAAGTACAGCACAAAGAACAACCTGCAGCAGTTCCTTCCTCAGAAGAAAGCTTGCGTCTGTAATTCAGCTTGGTATTTCGAGCCCCTATTTAACAGCTGAAAAAAAAAGACCATATCTGTGTTTTTTTTCAGAATTTGAAACGTGGTAGGAGGGGAAGCTTCTTCAGAGTCAGGAACACAGATTTTGTGCAAATGGACAAAATGGTTTGCTTTCATCCAGTTGTCTTGTATCTTCAAGGGAGACTCTATTCCTTCCATTGGTTGTGGAGGAGTGGATTAGAGGATGAGCAGCATCCTCCTGAGGTCAGGAGCACTGGTGCTGCCCTGGGAATGAGGAGCAATCGGACCATGCTGTTTTGATTGTTGCAGTGGTCCTATGGGGAGTCTCCTGAGGGCTGCAAATGCGTGTCTGGTACCCCAAGAGGTGGCAGGGCTTGCCCCTGGTGTCTCATTGTAGGGGCTGTCCCCCATCCCCTTCACTTGTGTGTGGGTCTTGAAAACTGGAATTCAGGCCAGGGCCACCTGCTTGCATGCCTTGTGTCTGCCCTATTTAATGTGTCCAGCATCCCCTGCCAAGTTGCTTGAAGCTCAGCTCTAGCTGGGTCTCCCTGCCAGGGCTTTTGCAGCTGGAAACACAGCCACAAGCAGGAAGCTTTCTGGATTTCAAGCATGGTGTGTTTTCAAAAATTGTTCAACTCTGGTGTCTGCTTCTCACTCAAAATTTGGGCTGCTGCTTTGTGTCATCTTGAGCAGCAGCTACATGATTTTTTTTTTTAATTAAATCTGTCTCAATATGTGTTTTGTATGAGACCCAGTTGGTTACTACGTGCTGCTTTTGTGAAGAAGGGCAAAAAGAAGATGTCTAATCTTGAGAGCTTTGTACATAAAGCTATCAATCAAGGACAGGCATAGATGCATAAAACAAAGGTGATGTTTATAAATAGTGACTCTGAGATGGTTTATTTTAAATGCCTGAATTTGGTTCTTGAATTATTTGCTACAAGTGAGGCATCTAACGAATTCTGACCATTTTCCTGAATCCAGAAGCTGCATACAATTCCAGGAACATCAGCTTTGCTGGACTGCATCAAATCCACATACCACTGATGTCTGTCTAACATGGTGGCCTGTACCAAATGCATCGGGCAGCTGTAAGCATCCTGCAGTGCGACAGATTGTCTAAGAATAAAGTTTCCTTCCACGTCTAAATAGTTAGAGGTTGATCCAACTCCCAAAGTAACTTTACTGAATCTTTTTTCTTAACACCGATAGTATTCTTTCTGTATGTTGAAACAAATACTGCTGTTTTGAATGCTTCTAAGGTATCTTCCACTGGCATCTTGTGGTAGAGTTCTGCAGATTAGTGGTGGAGAGAGCACTTTATCGCTTCTTTATCTAGCATTTTTTTACTTTCACACATGTCCCAAATCTTATTCAGAACGTGAACAATAAATCTTGGAGCAGCTGGTTTACAGAATTATTCTCTAGCTGTTTACAGATATCACGATTTTGTATAGTTGAAATTTCTCATAACAAATAACATTTCTAATGTTATTTCTAATCTTTCTTGGGTGTATTTTTTAACTTCGTGTTTATCAAATCTCTGGGGTTTTTGTTGGGGTTTTGTACGAACACTTATTTGGAAATGACATTATCTTTTAAAACTATGTAGTACAGCCAAGAACTCTGGAAACTGCACTCAGTTCAGACTCCAAAGACGGAAGATAGTCTTTAATTTCAGAAACCATGCAGTACCGTAGGTGCTCCGTGCGGGCCCTCACTGTTCTTAATTTCCTCTGCAGAGAATGGAAGGCAGCTCTTGTTCCAGCTTAGCAGCTGCCATTCACAGGTGGATGAGATTACTGATATTGCAGTTCATCATTCGGACTACCAAAACCTCCCACAAAACTGGCTTTAAACTGAAAATACCTTATAAGTGCTCCACTATTAAGTTGTTACTGATACTTCTGGTCATAAAGAGAAGTTGAATGCTGCAGTGACCCACCTTCGGGGGCTGTAATGAGGTTACAGGAGTTGAGATGCAGCTGTAGACTTCTGAACTTGTATTTACTGGGTGGCTCGTATGAAGTGGTGGTAAGCAACCTATGAAAAGTTCCACTATGGACTCAGCACTGTGAAACACAAAGCATCAACAGCAGCATGCTCTATGAGCCAACCTGTGGCTGTGCAACGGCAGTATTTTCTCTGCATGCCTGGCATTTACCTGTTCAGTAGAACCTACTTCCAAGGTGTCTGAAAACTGCGAAGACTCTCTGCAGGCTACACTGCTGATAGATGGTATGGGTCGTGTTAGTTTTCATTTCTATGCCCCACATATTTCAGTGTGATATCTATTTACCAACAGAGCTTAATTTATTATTGTGCTTCCACTAAACTGGCCCTTATTTTTGTTTTCATTAGAAATCACTGAATTAGTTAGAAAAGAATTGAGCATTTCTGCCAGTAGGTGATATGGATAAGCAACCATAGCTTATTGAGTGTTGTGCAATAAGAAGCTTTTCTAGTGAAAATGCTACGAAATAAGGCACTATGCTAAGGAATTGTACAAAGGAAGCTGGTGGCAGCAACCAGGACTCCCAGGCGATGCTGTCTATCCTGGAGTCCTGTCCACAAACTGCAAACTTGTACGTGTGCAGGCAAGGGGTGTTCTTGTAACAGCTGCCTGTTGGCTGGCAGGCATGTTTGGGATGGAAGGTGGATGGATCCACGTGGCAACATAAGGATGAAATGCACATCAAGGCCAAAAAGCATTCCTCAGGAAAAGGTCATCTGGGCTTCACGTGGAGAATAGACTAGGAAATCCGTAAGACTGGTTTGCGTTTGACAGTCAATAGGACACACACAAAAAAAATCAAATGGTGTATGCATTCCTAGAGGGTGAAAAAATAGACCCATGTCTTAATGCACCTAAGTTAGGGAGAGGGCAAGTGGCTTACAAGAGGAAAGAATTGATAAAAGCTTTAATGAGGAAGGGAAGGTGCAGGGATTGGAGAGTCCTGGGCTCCTGGAAGGTCTGACCCAAATAATGGCTGAGATCTATGAATCTGGAAGGAGACACACTCGAAGTAGGCTCATCTAACCTGCAGCTGCACATTTCTGCCATCCAAGGCACTGAGCAGTTGCTGGAAGCTCTGCAGTCAGTTTTGTGGGGTGCTGGCCACGTCTCTCCGGGAAGCTGAGGAGAAAGCTGAAGCAGTCACAAGGCTGATTTCTGGAAAAGACACTTAGCCCACTGAAGTGCTGGCAGCAGTCACAAGCCTTGTGAAATGGGACTTTGCTTTCAGAAGAAGCACTAGAAAGAACAAGTCTCTGTAAGGGTCTTGGGAACCAGAACTAAAGCTGGTACCCAGGTTTTGCTTAATCTCTGAAAATATCTGTGTGCTCCGTGTGGAGGGGACAGCTATTGTTCCCATGTTTTGTCCAGAGCTTTTTCAGATTGGTGCTAAATGTTCCAGGACAGGCTTCTGCGGAGGCTACTTCCTCTGTAGAAAGGTCACTTTTGTCCTGCAGAAGTTCCTGATGCTTTACATATTTCACTGAAAAGAACTGCATCTAGCCCCGACTACCCTGTCTAGGGCACAGCATATGAAACATTGGTCGAATAAATGTATGGCTCTTTTGGACTGCTTTATTTTTGTAATGAATTTATATTTCTGGCTGGCAGCATGTGTGAGATGCAGCTAATAGTTAATCTGAGGGCACTGTAGGAGCAGTATCAGGCTTATCCCTCCTGTAGTGCTGTCTGGAGACAAAATTCCTAACCGTGCTGGAGCACTTTCCATTGAAATAACAGCACGGTAAGGGGAGTCCTGATTACAGCCCTCCATGAAAAATTAAATTCACAGATAATGTGCCATTTGTAACTTGCCAACTCCGTTGCTCATGAGCAGGGCAGGGGAATCAATTCCCTAGTTAGTATAAATTAGTGTACATCTCTTTTTCTGAATGCTGAGGAATATCAGGTTATGGGAGTTCCTGCGTACAAGGTCTTTTGATTGTGAAAGTGATTTGTATGTCTTGTCAGAAAATGCTTTTTCAGTTGCTACGACACATTTTGCCAACGTATAAGGCTCCAAAACATGCCGAAAGAATGGGATTGCTACCATACCTGAAGCCAAGCTAATAGTGTTTTGCTGTTTACTTGCAAAGGCAGTATGCTTTCACAAGGGAATCTGCATTTGTGTTCTAAAGGATGAGCAGTCAGATTAGGTGGAATCAAAATCACGGAGTATCCAGAGCTGGAAGGGACCCACGAGGATCATCAAGTCTAGCTCCTGGTTCCAGGGCAGCTTAAGAGTTAAGCCGGATATCTAAGTATTCTAACTCATTCTGTGTATTCCTTCTGTATCATTCACGTTGCTGTTGAGCTGGAGTTCAAAAGATCACATTGTGAGACCTCTTAGTGTCTTGAATAGCAATTCAGTCCTGATTAATGTCTGTTTATAAAATACTGGGACGGAATGAATGCAATTTATGTTAAAAATTACCAATGCTTGTCTTGCTGTCTTGAAAATGAGACTAAAACTGTGTCCAAAGCTGCTAGTTATGTATTTAATAACATGGGAATTTTAAAATTGGCCCAAGCCTGTTCCTCCCGAAGCAAGTAGTAAAACTCCAATTTAGTCAAATAGAAGAAGGATTAGATAAATGCTGACTGCTTGTAAAGTCCCATCTGTTAACACTCAACTTCAGTAGAAATTTTCCGTACATTCTATTTTCAAGACTAGATGACTGTATGTTCACTAATTAGAAGCACTGTTAAAATATTTACTATCTGAACTATTTCAAACACACGAAAAGATTAATGAAATTCTTTTTTTTTTTTTTCCAAAGCTTTCTCCTTCAGGTTTTCATTAGAAAGATCTCTACTTAGCTAACCGAAATAAACCCGTAAATGCTTACCAAAACCTAAATACTTGTTCCTTAAAATCCTGAGTAGCTATAAAGATCCTCCCCTCACACCTAAATCTCTGAATACTTGTGGGACGAACCTTAATGTGTATAGTGTTAAGGGGTCGTTGCCTTTATCAATGAACCTTCAGTAGGTAGAAAACAGCTCTTGAGAAGCCAGGTGAACTTGAAACTCCTTTACAACATACAACGTGGAACTATAATTTGTTTCCCAATATAATGCATATGATATTTGTTGAAATTGATAGTGAATGACATTCTTCCTCAGTGGCAAAAGCACTGAAAGCAGCCAGATGGTTAGCAGAAATATGTAGTATATTAGCAGACCATGACGGTTTGCTCCCGTAGTTTTTCTTGGGTTTACTGGCGACTGAAACAACTTTTCAAACTGAACGTCCAAATGTATTGGGAAAAAAAATGCAGTTACTTTTGGAGTAATAGCATAATTACTGTATTTAGCTGTCTTCCCCCACACCTGTCCTGAGTACGACTAACAGAATAAGTGGAAAAATACATAGCAATTTAAGCCACTAAATTATACCACAGTATGGTAGTCTAAATTTCCTTTCTGTTTGAGGAGAGACCTGGCTTGTGTCCGCACAATAAACTACACTTTTTTTTAAATTTCAAAGTAAGTGAAATCATATGTCCCAGGATTTATAATGAACTGCACAATAATTGTCATTTAATCTGATACTCATTTCTCTGGGCTAAGTAACCAATGTTCTCCCTGGGATGAGACAGGCTGGCCATTAGCATAATAAAAAGATTTTTTTGCAAGACAGCTAATCTGACTCCACTAAAAGCTGCTCTGGGTGGAGTTCTCTGGGACCTGTCGTGTTGTGAACCAGGTGAATATCTGATCCAAGGTGTCAGAGGACATACACAGGCTCTGGCTCACAGCTTTACATGTTCGGATGACACACTCGGTAGAAAAGCCAGCAAAAGCTGGAGAGCTCACTGCCTTGTCAAATCAATGGGGCTTTTGCTAAATAACTCAGTAAATCATTCATCTGCTGCAGCATCTTAAATATATATCTAAAAAACACAGTCAGACGAGTCCTGTTGTGAGATGGTGCTTCAAAGATATAATCTGGAGTGGTTCATCGCAGAGACTTAAATAGATGCCTTTCAACTTTGTGATAAAGCCAAGAAGAAATGAAGAATTAGGAAAAATAATAACCAGGATGTTTAAATAATTCAGTCACCTCAGGCACCTGCTGTGAGTGCTATGAGGTCTCATAAAGAGAGCTTGAGTAATGAATGAACTCTTGTGGGAATCTTAGTATTTTGATAGAAGTGGGCAAATTTCACAGGACAAGATGAAATTAAGAGTAGACTAAATTTAGGGGAATCAGATTTCAGCTTCCAGTAGCTGTAGGTTCTGTGAAATGCTTCTGTCACTTCACTGTCACACTAAGTTTTATCATCATTCTGCCTCCAACCCCCGACTGAAATCAGGGTTACATCATGCGACACACAATACAAATATCCTGGAAGAAGGAGTCTCTTCCTCTGCATTTAAGCAACAAAAGGGATAAGACAGGGTTGCACAAAGCTGCACAGTAGCAGTGTTGAATCTCAAAGCATCAGTCTCCTGGTACCCAACTCAAGGCTGTTCTTGGAGCTCACAGTAAAACCAAGATTTGAGCCTAGGTTTGCTCTTGCAAATAGACCATGCATCTGTGCTACTCTGATGAAATTCCAGTAACAGGGGAATCGCATTAGAGCAAGAAAATTAGAGGAATAAATGGTCTCCTGAGGTCCCATCCAAACTGAGCTTTTCTATGATCATAGGATAAGGTTTGCTTTGCTTTATTGTAGCAAGCCTGTAGGGGAGAAAGTAAGATAGAACACATTTGCTGTATCTTTCAGAGCAGGCAGCACGGAGGAAGGTTAATATTTTTCACGTGGCTTGGCTGTGGGGTGGCTGTTTTGCTTTTTCTTGATATGTTTAATAGAGACACACTTCATTCACGTCTGCATAATCCATTAATTGGGCTGATGCACGAGTCTTCTTCTTATGCTACTCATTATTAGGAAACGTCTTGGATACCTATCAGGCTGCTGCAAATCAGCCTCCAGGAGAATTTTTTAGAAAACCTCGGTGCCAAACTCCTTTCAGGCATTTCAGTTCGTGGTAAAACTACACAGCAGCTCCCATTTTACTGAAATCCATCCAGGCAGTGGGAAAAGGAATCTAGCACTTGAACACAGCCAGTAATGCTCAGACTGGGATCAGAGTGCTGGTGTGCTGAGAATGCAGCAACCCAAAAAATAAAAAATAAAAATTCCTTGCAGATCTGACATATCCATCAATCTTCATTCAGCAAAGTATTTAAGCCTTGCTGAACTCTTAAGCACATGCAGATGATTTTATGCTATTCCAAAAGAGGAATCTAATTATGCTTTCTGCTGCAATCATTTAGAGATCATCTTTATGGAAACCCTACCATTTGTCCGAATTCAACATCTAAACACTGGATACAGGGGAAAATATTGCAAATGGTTTGTTTTGCTGATACTGGATTAGACTGAGCGGTGTGTGATAAAAATCTGTTGTAATACGTAACGTGCTTGCATCCCACACTGTATGAATGTATTACTTAACTGAACGTGGTGAATTGATAATGTGGTGCAATTATGTTCGTCTCACATTTAAGCCATCCCACGTTGGAATTTAGAGAGGATACGAGACTACAGCAATGGATGCCTGCCAAAATTAACTGTCTTTAAGCACTTTAAGGTCCCGCACGCAGCAGATGGTTGGCAGTACAGAATGAGGTGACACCAAAGGGTAACCTGCCTGCCAGGAGGACCAGTTTCAGGGTAAGGGCTTGCTGTGGGACCTGCCTGGTCAATGGGCTCCTGTCATTCAGGCTGGTGTTTGAGTCAGATACCAAAACATGCGTCTCTAAATTCAAGAAGGGTTCTTACTTGCAGTCCTCGACGCCTTTAGCAAAGCCATGATATAAGGTATTGTCCCAAGAGAAACAAAGCAATCATTTCAGCAGAACACCAGCCACCTACCTTGTAGAGGTGTGACTGCAGTAAGCGTACTGCCAGAGCTGGGTTATTTTCATTTAGGTGGGTTGGAAGCATCCTCTTAGAGAAACTCAGCCCTTTCTAAGGGGCACTCACGCTGGCTGCGTGATGGAAGGAGAGGTATGAGCTGTTAGTCAATAAAAAAGAAATATTTGAGGGATACTTAGGTCATGGGATCTGGAGGTCTTGAGTCTAGCAAGGATCCCCAGTGCAGACGTTTTGGTGTCAGAACACGTGGAGAGATCGTGTGGTCTGCCCCCCAGTGTCACGGCGTTAAACCAACATGTAGTCCTCCCATATGGGAACAGCAATCCCTAGGTAACAGCAGCATTTCTTCAGAAAGACGCGCAGGTTTGTTTAGATCTTATTTACTGATGAGACCCTACCTCTGTCCCGATACTTGATTGCAATAATTAAGCTTCTTCAGTGTTAAAAGCTGCGCCCTCTGCCATTTGAATCTGTCCCTCTTCCGCTCTTGGTTGCTGCCTCGTTACATCTTTCTCCATTAGATAAAAGGAAAACGCACCTTTGAACTTTGCATTAAGCTCTTCGTATTCCATTCCTAAGTCACCTTTTAATCTTTGTTTTGGTAATTTAAGCAGAGTGCACTAATTAAACCTGTTGATGCAAGGGCTTTTTCTCCTTCTTCAAACTACATTCGCGGCAAAATTCTGCCTCCTCTCCAACTTTCCAGCATCTTCTCAGACAAGGACAAACTGGACATGTGTGCCGTCTTAGCCATGGTGTCAGACATGTCCTAGCAAACACTGTTCTTAAACAGCAAGAGGCAGAGCCATGCGACAGCTTTATGGCAAGTAGTTTAAGGCATAGCATATGTAAAACACATTTCAAGAATCCTTTAAGGACCCAAAATTGGATCCTCCCACTGGTGACAGCTCCTAAGTGCTCCCACAAAACATCCCTTAAGTAGAAGTACTTGCTTGGAGCAGCACTTGGCCCATCTGCAAGCTCACTGTTTGGGTGCTGTGGTTGCGACCGACTTACCAGGATAAAATGCCAACACACAGACTGTGCCACATAGGCTCTCATTTGGTTGCTAAAATGAGAGAGGCCGGGAAGAGACCATTTTGCTCAGGCTGAGTTTTATACGTTGTTAAAGGCTCTAAAATGTGGGTGCATTGGAGAGATTTGGAGAGGTTTCTTAGGAAGTGGGTGAGAAGCAAGGGATGCAGATGAATGTAAGATCTAACTCGGAGTGTCTTCCAAGGGAAGTTAACAACAGACAAAAAGACACAACTGCTCTGAAGGTGTGCTCTTGCTTCATACCCTTCCAAGATTCATCCCTGTATCAGAATTGTATTGTAACTTTCAGGCCTCATTTAGTTCTTTTGAAGTTTGGCAAGAATCCCTTCCTTTCCCTCAGTGGGCTGGGCTAGGCTGTCATGTTGGCTAATAATTTATACATCAGGGATGCACCGACGTGACTTCCCACTGCAGATACGCTTCTCCAAGTGACACAGTCTTTTGAGCATTTAAGGTCTGTATTAATGCTGGGCAGTTTTCCCAGTGGCCGCCAAAGGATTTAGAAGTGCCAGACAGACCATTTTTCAGGGGCACTTGTGCTTCTAACTTCTTTCAGTGCTTTTTCAGAGCTTTGCAGCAGCACACTCCCATCGTGGCACAGGAGCGAACTGACTCCACTGAAAGGAAGACGGAATTGACCATCTTGTCATTGTACAAAACAAGCACAGAAATTAGGAGAGGTTTTCAGGACAGTATCAAGTAAAGACAAATACTTCTGTCACACTGGGCAAGGTGCCTGTTCCTGGAGATGCTCTGGGTTTTGAAAAGCTTCTGATTTCCCTAGCCTGCTTTGCAAGCCCCAGGGGACTGCGTGTCATGCTGCAGCACTGCTTGCTGAGACTGAGCCTCCACAACTTTCCGCTGCTGCTGTCTGTTTGGCAGCATCTCTGGGAGCCAGGTTTGGGTTGTGCATCAGAGCCACAGAATGGGATCCCTGGGAAGAGCCCCTTCTGGGAGAAACAGACCGGCCCTGCATCCTTGTAACAGCATCTTACATCATCATTTAAGGTCTCTGCACGTTTCTGCATTCATGTCCCTGCATGCTTACGCATACACAGGCAAACAATGTTTACTGCCACTCGTTTTGTTCTTCCAAGCCTCTAAAGCAGGTTGTGAACACCTCTGCTGGTCCTAGTCCACTGGGAGCAGTCTGTTTACCCCATTACTTTGTCAATGGCAGATCCCATGGCCTGAATCGAACCTGTGTTGTTTGTTTTCATGCCGGGTGGAAAAGACAAATCACTGAACAAAATGGTCCCCTTTGGGAATGGGCACGATGCGTTTTCAGTTCAGATGGTTGATAGGACAAGCCAGAAGCTGCATCATATAGGCTCACGGGAGGCAGAGTTTGACCTCCGAAGGGGAAGTGTTTCACACACCCACCACTCCCTTCTACTAGGTGATCAGTGAACACAGCCCAGAATGCCTCTCCTCTGTGCTGGGAAAGCACTGTGTCACTCACATTAGGAATCTATGGCTATTTCTTCCCTGACTGCATCCAGGGAATCTGCACTGACTTCCCCTCATGGCTTGGCTCCTTATCTGTTCGTGCATTTTCTTTGCAGGGTGTGGTCATTTCCTCTTGCCCATCTCATCCTTTGCTGCTCCCAGAACTGTCCAGGTACTTTGCTGCTGAATATACTCTGCAAAATTCCTTGGAAAGAAATGCACAGATTTTTCTTCTTCACTCATATCATATACTCTGAAATTCACACCCAGGTGACATACGGGAAAGAGTGATCTCTGCTATTGAGTGAGAGCATTGATTGAGAGTTTTGGCACCGCATGCTGTGAAGTAATTACCAGCATGAGGCAAGCAAGCTTTCTCATGCTACCTCCATGCAAGCGTACACCTGCAAATCCAGAGTTAACACACACATAGAAACAATGGCACCTTGTTGATGCAGAGCAAATTGCTCCAAATGGCATGCACAATCTGTGTGCTTCTGAAACCAGGCTTACTGAAAAAAAAAAGGGCAAATTATGTAAGCAACTTTCAGCTATTTAAGTGCACAATCCAGCTTGAGAACTCATTAGCAGATCGTAGAGTGCAATTTAAATGCACTGATGCAGCCGACAGCTACCCAAGCAGCCTAGAGAAAACGACACTGCAGAAGGAAACTTTGAGGTTCGGTGATATCTTACCATGGATGGCTCCGAGCCAGAAAGCACACAGCCACCTAATGTGACACAGAAACCTGCCGGAGCTTTTCAGAAGGGAGGAGGACCAAACAAATCCACTTCACCACGTATGTTCCCAATGACACTTGCAGGCTGTGCTGCTGGCTGCTGGGCTTACAGCTAAGGCACCCCTTTGCCTACCTTGACCCGAGTGCCATGTGTGGGTGCAACTTGCAGCTCTTGCACTGCACAAAATCCAGTGGCACTACTACTCTACTTTTTTTTTTTCTTTTTTCTGATTTTCTAGGCCAGGTGGAGAAATACTTCTCTTGATACCTTCTCATCCACTCAGTGGGGAGATGTGGGACTTTGTCTCCTCCTCTCCTGAGAGCCCCGAAACCCAAATTGTCGCCTCATTGGAGGGAATGCAATCTTGGCGCTATGATCTCTCATGGAGAAGATGGAGCAATCCCTGCCCCTCTGCATAAGCAGTGCATTTAATAGCTGAGATTCCCTGGATATCACAGGGAAAGAAAGCTCACGTGACTGCAGTGAGCATGCCTCTACACTCTAAGGAGTGGGACGTTCCCCGAGGAGTAGGAACTGAGATTAGCTATAGGATTTCAATGTAATCACATGCTCTGACCCTAACCACTGGATCACCGTTGCCCTCAAGCAGATGCTTCTCCTATAGTTACACCCAGCCTGGACTTTTTAGTCATGCTACAATTCACCACCACTGAGCTGATCAAATTATCACAGTGTCTGGTTTACAATATCACTGATTAAGTCACAGAGGAGGAAGCTAATTATAGAGGAGCATGCTATTTACACACAGAGATGCTGTAGCAAGCTCTGCAGGAGGCAGATGGAAGTATTCTGAAAGAAGAAAGGGCATACGAGAGCAAAACACAACTTTTGTGGGAACGCCAGAGCCTCTTCTCCTCCTCTTCAGGCATTTCTTGAGGATGGTGGTCTGAGGAGCTCTAGGAGTTTGAGGGCAGAGCTCCAAGAGGCCATGTTAATTTTATTACTGGGTCTGTGACCATTACTCTACAGACTAGAATAGCTCAAACGTGTCCTTAATGTCAACCTATCAGCGTATTCTTCCTTGAACAAGCATTACATAATTACACTGAATCACAAAATCAGAATATATGGGATTGTTTGGGGAGGGGTTATCTTAATAAAGAACGATCTAATTCATATCGATCTTTCCTTCTCTAACATGTTTAAGCGTAAGTGTACTTAGGAGCCAACCACATCATAAAAACAAGGTCTGGAGTCAAATGGGAGAGAGCTGTGGCACAACCACAGCGTGGGTACTTACTCAGAAAATTCATTGAAGCAAATGGAACCGATAACTATCTTCTGTGCACTTGAAGTGAAACATCTTAAATGCAAAACAATTTAATATTGCTTACATTTGACGTTATTTTCTACAACAATCAAGGGTGTTGTTGCCTTCCAACTTTACAATGGGAAGTACAAGTTTCCGGAACATGAATCTGACATTGCCTTAATTTGTCTCCTGCGTCTGATGGTTTACAAAGGGAATATAACAAAGAACTGCTGATGCAACAGCTTTTACACCTATTTAGCATGAGCGTTAAAGCCAGTGAAAGATACGGGGCCAATTAAGGCTCACCTGCCTTATAAATCCTCTGGTATAAAGCTTTCTGACTTGTCACAATAAGAAAAAAAAATATTCCTGGCCTCTGCCAGGAATTCATGGGAATGCTGCTTTGGCTGTCCGGAAAGCCTGCAGTGGAATAGAAAGCTGCTTTGGCAGGATGGCTGGCAAGCAGCGTTGTACACAAGCTGAGTTTTTCCAACAAAAAAATGGCAGATAAAAATTTAGCCTGCAAACTACACCAATTCTCATACAGGATCTTAAAAGAAGGGGAGGGCTGAATGGACTTTCCTGTGTGACATATGTGACCCCCTGCTGTCCCATCATCAAGCTCCCAATAACCAGAAGTGCGTAGAGAGCAAGCAGGAGGAATTGGATTATTCCACTTTGGATGGTTCTTGAAGGGCATTTAGCAGACCATTTTCAGCTTGAGAGGACCAGTTAGCACAGCAGGGAGAGGGGAAGGCCATCGTTTCCTCCTGGTGTGAATGACCACTGAGAAACTCTAAGGTTGTAGGAGAGCTGTAAGCATTCACTTCTTGAGGGTGAGACTTGAAACAGGGGTAATCTATTTTGTTCAAATAGCAGTCAGCTGGATTTTGAGATTTGCTGTCCGCAGCCTGGCAGGTAATTTTTTGGAAGAGGAGTGGGACGGAGGATGCTACTGTAGATGTGAAACTGATGGAGGAGATGTGTGAACTATCACTGTCCGGGTATCAGTAATGCCACCTCATCCACATCGTCACTAAAAGCCTGAGCTATCAGCAGGCAGTCGCTGCTGGCAGTCCAACACCCCTCTTTGGGATGCTGAGGCTGAGACAGAGAGAGAGACAGGCTGTCAGGGCATGTTCACACAGAGGAAGGAACAGGCTGCTTGAAAAACGGAGCCGAGACAGGAGCTATTTTCTGTTCCTTCAGCTGGCACGACCTGGGCTCTGGGTGGGCCATGTGCAGTGCGGAAACGCTTGATGGGAACCTCGTGGAGCCAGGCTCGCCTCCGCTTCTCGGAAAGAAGGGCAGATCAGCAGCTGGAGTCTAAGCTGGGAAAAGTCACCCTCCCACAAAAGAAAAAAAAAAAAGGCGTGTATTTGAAAAGACAGGGAGAGGTGATTTGGTATATGGCAGCACAAAGTCTAAGAATAGAGAGTGGGCCTGACGTTTTTACGACTAAAGGTTATTAATTATGTGGGAAACTCCCAGCATGGAGAATGTCAGCAGCCCGATGGATTATCCTTGTGGCTGTGCCAGAGAGGGATATGCTGGTGCCAATTTGTGGCAGTGGGTAGAAGATTTCTCTTCAAAGAGAAATCAGAAATTCAGCATCCTCCAGGTGCATGCGCGGCGTTGTGCTGTCTCACACCAGGGTGCGTTATCACCGTGCCTGAGGAAGGTTGGTCTGCTGTATCACAGGGGTAAGGAAAACACATCCTGTCCAGTTGTGGAAAATTCAGCCACAAATTTGTTCTGATTAGATGGTAAAATATTCAGACATAAATTATGAAAATTCTTAGCAGTCAATGTTAGCTAATACCGTACTAATTTTCATCTTGATTCCTTCAGAAGTAAGTTGCAAGGCAGCTGTAACGTAGGCTTGAAAATAAAGCCTTTTGGATAATTGAGTGTCCTAGTATTTACTTTCTGAACTGGTCTAAGGAGGATATTTTAATGCTGTGGACAGACCTGCTTAAATGTTTATAAAAGTCTAGGTATAAAATCCTAATGAGCAGTAATCTGTCTCTAATTCCTCTAAAGTAGTCACTAGCCTGAACGACAGGGCTTGTATGACTTTCTATGAGACACATTTACCTCCTGCAATTCATTTAACTCTAATTCTTTTGTAGTTTATATTTGGCTGGTTTTATTTTATACTTAACAGTAACTCTATCTAAGCACAGATATGTTCCTTAAAAAAAAAAAAAAAAAAGAAAGAAAACAAGCAGGTTTAAATAGTCCTGGAATAAGATTCTTCTAGCTGCAGCTATAATAACACCACTAATGTTTAACAAGCCACAAGAACTGGAAGAATAGAATAATTTACTTGGCCCATAAAAGAGCAGAAGTAGTTACATAAAATGAACATATCAGTCTGCTTTTATTCCTATTCCACACAGTTCCCTGTAGCTTATTTCATTTTAGGCTCTTTTTTTTGGAGGAAAATTAATTCAATGATGATACAATTTCTTCTGGGTCAGAGAGACCAGGTTAGCCAGAAAGAAATAACTTCTCAGAAATAGTGAATGAATATTATGCTTCCTGGCTTTCAACCCTGTTACTAGGACAATAGATGGATATAAATTTCAACAAATACAAAATAAGCCCAATTGGAGAGCTACTCCAGAGGGACTCTGAAATGAGACAAAAACAAATGGATTTATAGAACTAGAAAACAAAATACTGCATTACTTGTATCACTTTTCTTGAAGGCGTAAAAAAAAGATATTAAAAAGTCATTAGCCATGCTAGCTTAGTCACCTGAGAATCTTTGGGAATGACACTTCAATTCCACTTCCATAATGACCATGTGGGTTTGTGCAAGTGGAATGACAACGGAATTAATTCTTCTGGAGAAGCTTCTGCGCAGGGAAGATGGCGAGGCATTCCTAGCAGCTCCGAGAGGAACTTCTGCTCCAAACACACTTTTAAAGATCAGGCCCTGTGTCAACTCTGGTCGTTGTGGCTGGTATTTCAGCCCATGCTACGTCTGCAGAAGTAGTGCTGCCAGCTTGGAGCCATAAACCAGTGCTCACCAGCTCCTGTAGAAGTCTCACTAGGTATCTGGCAACCTTCCCAGTTGTCCTATAGTTTTATGTCTTACAGTTTTATAAGCCTCTGACTTGTCCCCCTTTAATTTTATACTTTTTACAGTAATGTCATAACTTTAGGGGGAGGATGAAGACTACCGTTAGTTGGCTGACATTCTCACTTGGCAGTCAAGAGGTCTGTCCTCCTAGGAGGGTGCACCTGCAACCCTTTTATGAAGAAGTGAGCTTTGGGGACATACGTCCCTCTGCTTACAGGCAATATACTTCAGTACTGAGCCCAGTAACTCAGCTGATACTGACTGAGCTCCACGGAAATGCATGGGGCTCTGCCTACTTTCTTTTGTGTAGAGTGGAATTTATTGTTGTATATTCTACATTTTAACCCAAAGTTTTGTCCTGTCTTGGTGCAGGAGAAATAACAAGCCCATACACAAAGTAATTACATTCCATGAATTGTTGACTGGAAGCAAGAGCAATTGGTTTCCATCAAGTTTATTTGCTAGCATGCTTCCCAAATTTCTGAGTGAAAGATGAGCTCGGAATCCAAGCCTACGTTTAAGGCCTATAAAACTGACGTGTCAAGAGAGGTATATGCATGTATATTTGAATTTCCCCCGAGGGATTTCACAGTGGCCCAGACTGGAGCTATCAGTACTGTACGGATGTGTTTCCTCAGATGGAGTGACCAGAGGAAACGTGATCTCGCTACTGGGACTTAGCACTGCTGGTGTTTTCAGTCCCAGAAATCTTTATGGCAAAAGGGGGATTGCTGAGAGCAGCCCCTGCCCTGTTTTGCAAGGCAGGAAGCTTGATCTGGGGTCGGTAGATATTGCCTGCTCATGTCTCTTGCTTGATTTCTCTACTACCCCATCGAGTCTACATTTTTGCTTCATCTCCAGCTGTATGTGATCCTAGAGTATCTATGATAGCATGGACAGCGGGAAATCAAGGTAATGACAGGGCTATGAGAATAACCATTAATTCTGAATACAGTCTATCTTGTGCTTAGATCTTATTTGTATTGCTTCTCTTAGATTTAAGCCCATAATAGCCCATGATTGCTGATAATCATCACAGTTGAGAAATCACTGCTGAATAATATAATGTTTTGGAAGGAGACAGAGGGACAATAAACGAGATCTGGTGTTCTGCAAACCACAGCTATTTCTGCACATCCCCCTGCTTCGCTGGGAAAACAGCCTCTCCTTGCCTCTTGGCTCTCCCTTCTAGTCCTCCAGAGCAAGGGTGAGGGCACATGCCAAGCACGAGCATCACTCAGGGTTTTTTTTTGCATCTGACACAGCAGGGTGCAGTTATCTCCCCTGAAATCCAGAGGCTGCTATCCCTGGCAGAGGGGCTTGCCTGCTCCTGGCTTAGGCAGCCACACTGCAGATAAACATGTCACGGCTCTGCTAGCCACGTGGGAACAAGTTTTCAAGGAACGAGTCAACAGAAGCCCTCTCTGAGGAGCTCTTCCTCTTCAGAGATCAAGGCACCCACCTGCTAGGGGGGTACCTACCCATCCCCTAAGCTTTGTAAACTTTTTTTTTTTAAGTTAAGCCATGTAAAAAGGGGATTATATTTTTATTAAATAATGGCTGTGCTTAGTCATTTAGAATCTTTGGAGCTCCTAGGAAGACTATGGCTCTGGTAGTGTTGTGCTGCCCTGAGAATGTGCCTCGTTTTCGTGCTGTCTTCAGGTTTCCTAAGGTGTAGGAGTTAAATGTCTCAAATTTCCTAGGATGAAACTGGCCCCCAGAGCCTCCAGAGTTGCATCTTATTTCAAGTAACTGGGATTGGGCTTGCATTTATTTTGGGGTGATTTCAGGCTGTCTGTTGGCTTGGCACCAAGTGAGCAATGCCAGATGCAGCTGGGTGTCTCCTGCCAGGCTGTGCAAGCGGGCTCTGTCCCCGCTGCGGTTTGATGTACTAGCTGGAGGGAGGCAAACTAACAGGAATTGCAATAATCGAGTGGCTGGGGGTTGGGGGGAAATCAATGGGCAAGACAGAACTTCGGTCTTGGGAAACAAATGTCAGCAAAGTCAGACAATACGCAGGAGATGGAGAATGGGCTGGGGGAAGGGTTGGGGGGAGAAATTGTGGTTTTCTTTCTTTTTTGTTTGTTTGTTTGTTTGTTTGTTTTTAATATCCTTCAAGTTCTGAATTTAATTCGCAGGGTGAGTTGCAGTCCAAACTGATCTTGAAAAGGCAAGGTTTTATCCCAAAGTTGTCTCTGTTGAAAGCAAATGGAAGTCAGCTATTATAAGGGCAGTGGGGTGACAGGGTATCATAATTTCAGGTTTGAGTGCATTTACTTGTAAGAAAACTTGATTACATTTGAGTTTTCACCGTCGGATGGAGCTGGGGAAAAGGGAGCCCAGCATAACAACATCAAATGAAGTAAAAGTGAAATAAATCTACAGAGCAATAGCAAGCTGTTGAAAAATGCAGAATTTTGGTAATGGGCAATAGTATAAAGGCCAGCATGTCCTATGGATTCTGAGTAAACCTCAATTTCAAGCAACTTTTTTTTTCTTTTTTTGCTTTCAGTAACCTGCTGAGCTACAAAGGGAGAGGAGGGTACCAGACAATGAGGACTTGTCTCTGGGGAGCAGCTAAGTTCTAAATCAATCTGATGGTGTTCTTGAAATACCAGTGAACGTTTCCAAGCATTATATTAAAATTTAATGATCAATAGTGCTGAAAGCTGCACTACACACAGGCTAAAATAAGTGCTGACAATTCACCAGTATATGAATTTAATAAAATGTTGTTCACCAGAGTTATCTACAATGCACTGTCCAGATTATCCTCTTGATTAAGAATTACCTGTCAAAACAGTCCCTCTTTGTTAGGTGAGTGCAGATCAAAGACAGGGTTGTTTGTCCTCTTGTGTATTAACTGCCAGAAATAGGTGGCTACTTATTCAAACTTAGTCTAGCTACTAAAGAAAATAGCCTTTTTCCTTTGTATAAGCATATTACGAGCTACATCAAAGGAATGCCTGCGGGCCCGGCCAAATTCAGGACCCCACTCCAGTCAGCTGCAGTCCCTTGCTTTAGACTTAAAAGTATAAATAGACAAGAGGCAGAGGTTGGGAAATAGGGGCAGGTGTTTCAAAAACAAGTACATTGCAGAGGCTACTGTAGTTATCTTTGGAAAACCCAACAAATTCAGTATTAAACTTAGGTTCCAAATGTGGCTTTCACTGTCCAAGATGCTGCTTAAAATGGGACTTAATTATCTTTATAGGTATACATGAGGTGTTCTTTAAAGTTATGCATGAGGAACTGGATTTTTATTTTTTTATTAAAAACATTTATTTTTTTTGTCACCTCAGCTGGACGCAGAATGTTTCCATGTTAGTTATGACACTGAGTGCTAAGGTAACTAACTTTTGACTGCTAGATAGGTAAGGTTCCTGTATGATGCTGTGGCTAAGTGTTTGTTTACTAGCTCGGTGGTTAGCATCTTTTGTCTTTCTGTTTCTCCAGCATGTGAGACACATCCAAATCCCACATCTGTCTGAGAGATTTTGAAAGCAACTATTTCCCACAATTACAGCTACTTGGCTGTTTATAGGGTATTCTAGGATGGTCTTGCTAGTTTTTGCTGAAGCTCTTCCGCTTGTGAATGAGTCAGTATTCACTGGGGGGCAAGTAAGCACAGGATTGTCTTTCAGAATACCACCTAAGACAGGTGAAACTTGGCTTTTTAGCTGTGCTGCTGCATGGATTATTTATATTTTTTCATATTTCAAGATTCTTTGGGGACAGGATCTGGAATGCACTTTGCTCCAGGAATTGCTACCAGGAATGCAGGTATACTGTTTGTTTTAGTTGATAATTGGGTGTATATTATGCCATGTGAAACAGCACAGCTTCGGGAACAAAGAATGAGAGCTTTCTCTCACATCCTCATATGCCTTGAGGTACACTGAGGTTTAATGATGATACAGTCTCCTGGGATGTGGGAAAACTGGATTTACATCACTGTTTATTCTTACGAGTTGTTATGCTTAATAAACAAAAAATGAGGGAACAGTTGGGGCATACCAACACTGCTGTCTTCGTGAATGTAACACCCTTGTGTTCTCGAAGGCATTTCATCTTTGCTGGTGTGTAAGAGGCTTTCAGTAATTCTGCAGCAGCTGGCAACTTCTGAATGGTATCGCCTGAAGGGTGTGGGTACAGGCTTGTCTAATATTACACAATAATGTCTGAGCAATACAATGTAATATCACACATTTTGTATTCGGAAAGCTCTCATGAACTCCAGGCGGCTCTGACCATTAGTACCTTTAATGCACTTTCCCAATTAGTCCACGAAAGCCCCTGCTTTGACTAGTTGTTCACAGCTCCAGGGAATTGATTCTTTTCACCCTCTAATGGCAGGGGCTGCTGACCAAACCTCCAAACCATTTTTTTTTCTTTTCCTTTCTTTTTTTCCCTAATGTATTTTATGTGTTTATTGTATTTATCAGGGACGTGGTAAAACAAACCAATATATAATGTACACTAGCTCACGTGATTCTTTCTGTGTGAGACTAATTATTACCAATTAGAAAACAAGCAAATGTACATTCAGAAATAAGCAGTACCTTGCTCATTTACTTTGACAATTATTGTTTAAATAATTTATGACAACGTGTCATTGTGATGAACTAGTGAATATACCTTAGTAGTACGTCTCACGAGGGTAAAAAAGAGTAGTAACGTGGAACTTCCTTACAGAATTTAGCGTTGAGGCTTTGTTTGAGAAACAGGCTGGATCTAGTGGGAATAATTATGCTTGTGGAATACGCAGGATGTGGATGAGTAGCAATCAGTACACCCCAGAGACCCTGATGAATTTGGAGAGAAAACTAGGGAAGGCAGGGTGTCCTGTTCCGCACGGGGTCTTGGTCCTGCCACGCCGCTGTCTCAGGGATTTGCATTGCTTAATTCTGCTTGGTGTTACGGCAAGCACCGCCAAGGCAGCAGTTTGGATTCGTGTTAAAAGTTATGTTTATCTGCTGCTTGGTGTGAAAGATGTATATAGATGCCCTCAAATTTCATCTTTCTTTTTTTTTTTTTCCTTTTTTTTTTTTTTAATAAAACTCTGTTTTGAAAACGGCCAGGGAGAGGGAAGGGGAAGGGTGGTGCAGTGCTAGAGTGTTAGCTCAGAAGGCAAGAGATGATTTCCTCTTCTACCGTAGGCTTCTGTGAGATGGATCATGTCCCCAAATTTTTCTGTCCTATAGTTCACTCGATACTTATCTAGCCTGATAGGAGTAATTACAGCAGGAGACTGTGTGGGTGGATATGCTCTATGTATTTTAGAATAAGTCCAGAGCTTGCTGCTAGGGCATTTCCATTATGAAGCTATTGTTAGCTTTGATATCACAAAGGCAGAGTCTGTCACCAGTGGGAGTCTTTCTCCAAAAAAATGGTATTTCATTTCAGAGATGTCTGATTTGGCCAAGACTGGAAAGCAACAGAAAACTCAGACTGTATCTTTTTCAGAACAGACAGTGTGAGAAAAATATTTTAAACAACATGTAATTTTTCCACCAAGTCACGAGTACAACTGGTTCACAGTTTGTGTTTCCAAAGCAACAGCCATTCTAATGATTCAACACCATTTTTGCCTATTTTTTGTTTAATAGTGTAGAAGAAAAGTGCCACCAAGAACTTCTTTCAGAATTGTTTTTGGTTAAATATAGATCTGGTTTTGTTTTAATATCATATTCTGATGTCAAGTTTTCACTTTAATTTAAAAACAGAGAGATTTTGAGTGTTACTTCGACACCTTTGGCAGGCCACAGGAGGTCTCTATCCCATGGAGAATCGCCTGTGGACTCAAAGCATTTCAGCAGGGCAGAGCATTGCAGCATAATGCAGAGCAGTGACACTCAGGGTGACCACTGCAGGGTTACGTTACACGACTTAACTGGCATTTGCTCATATGTAAATGCAAAACCCACTTAAGATTCTCTGGAGAACTTGGCTGTCTTCTAGGTAGAGCTGTGGGTGGGTGGCTGTGGTGGAAAATGTGCTCTGCAGTTGTAGTTTGAATCCTTAGGGATAGAAAGGCAGGTGAGAAATTGAGAAATGCTGGGCCATTGCATTTACCTCCAGCCAAATGAGTTAAACTGGGTTTATTTTATTCTCTGCTAACCCCATCTTCAGTCCAAAACACACACACATGGTACATTTTCTGATCTATTTATTTTTTTTGGTTAATAGCTTGCTCATTTGAAAATGTGGTTTCAGTTGACCAGAAACTCTCTTCTACTAAGCGAATTCGATGCAAATTAGTTTTTGGAAAGGGTGGTTGGTTTTTTTTTTTTGTTTGTTTGTTTGTTTGAATAAAAAGCAATGAAGTCTTTGAACAGTAATCTAGCTTGAAGTCTTCTGGCTCAGTTTACGAGAAGACATTAGTGCCTAGAGCCGTCTTTGCTTAACCAGAGCACGGAGTATATCTCTTACAATAATCAAAAGCAATTTTGTACAAGCCCAGATGCAAATTTGCCAGGCTGTCTGACATAAGAAATGTTAGCTCCCTCTTTTATCCACTGGTCCAACTGGAATGCTCCACAACTTCCCTGCTTGTCTTTTAGGAACTTTTTGTCATCTCCAGTATCTGCTAATTCACATCTGATCTAGTACGTGCTTGGTTTTGGACCATCATTTGTTTGGATTTAATATCCTTTCTCTCCCCAGGATGTTCTCGTGATGGCAAGCTAAGGAAGCCGTGACATGTTTGGTTCTGTCTTTGCAGAGAGATTCTTCATTTTAACCACCCCTCCTCCCATAGCTCCTTCCTTTATGTCAGCAGTCCTGCTTTGCACCTCTTCTTTTCGTTAACATACTCTACACCGAACACTGATGCTGAATTTCTGCTGTCAGGAAGGGTCTTGGTCGCGAGCCAACTTTCACTCTGCACTGCATATTAGTGGCTCACAAGGTCCTCTGGATATTGACTGTCCTGTGGCGGTTCTTGCATGGCACATAGCAAAGCAATCTTGGTCTTAAACAGAGCGTAGATTATTCATTTGCGATAATCTGGGCAAACTAATGTGTGCCTTCGTGTTAGGCAGTATGGTGGCTGTCACCACAGAGTCAACATTTGCTCAGGGTTACTATGTAAGCACAAAGGAGATTTTTTCTCTTTTTTTTTTCATTTTTTTTCTTTTTTTTTTCTTTTCTTTTTCCTTCTCTCTTCCTAGTCTGCTAAAGACAGGGAAATATCCATGGTAACTGCATGTTATGTTATGGCAAATGTTGAATTTGTGTATGTGAAACACTGACAGCTGCATGGTACCATTTCTAAGTGTTTTCAGCATTTGTGTGTTGGGCAGGATGAGAAGGTTATATCATACATTACCAACTGTAAAACATCAGAGATTCAGTATCCTGTGTTTGTACTTCTCTTCATGCTTTGCTTTAATCTATAGCAGTGAGGTGCTGGGAAAATACGCCTTGCCAGCAAACTCTCCAATCTTGTGAATATTTGGAGAGTGTAATTAACGTCCTTTGAGACACATCCAAGTGAGGAGAAAGAGGGGAGTGTAAATTTACTCTTACTTTTTCTTATTTCTGGGCTCAAAAGCTCTGTGTCCTACTGGTTTTACTCAGAATCAAAAGTCACTTCAAGAAACCTGTAGAATTAGTGACAACTGCTAGGTTTTTGAACAGGATGGTGTCAAGTTCTCAAGCCTTTTCTTTTTTTTCTGTGAATTTGACTGTTAGCAAATCTCTGGGCACATTAATGGCTTTCTTAAGAGCTTGGACAGTGGTGAAGAGACCATTAATTGAGAAACAGCCAGACCCAGTGAGAGCAAAGATTTGTCTTCAGCGGGAGCCTGTTCACTGCCTGGTGTGGAGTACAAAAGCAGAGCGTTGAGATAACTCGTAAGAGACTTTGCAACCTTTAGCTGTTGATTTCAGGGTGTAAAAATACAAGCATCTGGTCAGCATCTGTACCCTTTTGACTCCATAAGGCCAGGCGCTCATGTCTTTGGCTCTCTGGTCTCAACCAGCATTTTAGCCAAAACTGATTGTGCCCTGTGAAGAAATAATTGCATCCAAATTTGTGTGTCCATTGGGACGTAGTCAGCTGGCTCCTAATTAAATTTTTGGATTATTTTTTTTTTTTCTCTACTCCCTAAGAGGTTACCCTGGGCCACCTCTGCAAAAAGCAGTGTACGAACGCAAGAAAGGGCTCTGAAGCAAGATCTTTGGCTTGCAGAGAGTGCTCCTCAACACATTGCCTACCTCACGGCTGAAGGGCATCTGATTCTCCTTATAATGGACACCTCCATGGGGTGGGCCAGCCTGTTAGGTGGTCTGTGCTGCACTGCATAGTGATGGCTGGCTGGGAGCTGAGCTCTTTTAAAGCTTCTGTGCTCTGGAGTCCCTCAAAGCTCTCTCTGGTAGGTGAGAAACTGAGACACTGGGTTTGAGAGAGGTGTTTCAGTTCCCGTCTGCTGCCTGGCACACATCTTTGTATGTCTACCTTCTCCAACAGGTTTCTTCCAGGTAGCACAGAGAAATTCAAAGGTCTGGGTTTGTTTGTTTTGCCTTGAAAGAGGATGAGGGGGCACCCTGCAAGTTCTGCTGATTTTTAAGTCTGAAGGGAGAAAATCTCACTTTTTCAGGGAGGATATAATAATAGGACAGATTAAAACTATGCTGTGACAGTTTATTGGATTTTCAACTTCAAATTTATTTAAAATAAAGAAAAATTGTATGATTTAAAGTCAGTTTTATTGCTGAGGCTGCATTATAGGGCTACCTCTTTTATGTCTTCCTATCCACTAAGGTTTGGTAGCCAAAACACACGTACATATCTTGCAAACTAAAGACGAGCCTTCTATGAAAATGCAAATTTGTGAATTCTCATTCTTTGGACTTTTTCACTGGGGTGTGCATGTGGGAAATTCAATGCCTGTTGATTCTTCCATTAAAGATAATTTTTTTCTCTGTGGTGATTCAGGTGTAATAGCAGAACTGGTTGCTGGTGTTCTGTAGTTCCCTGTCACCGAAGGCACAAAGGGAGTTGTGGCACAAGGAAATGTGATAGGCTCTTCTCTGCCAGGGTAATACTGATTGATGTGGTACAATGTTCAGAGCCAGGTTCCTGGCTCTTCTCGTGTTTTCAAGGACATTGTACATATCCTCTTTAATATTCAGACTGCCTGTTTTCATTCCCTTTTATTTGACTGTGAGTTCTGCAAATTTGGCTAGGACCAGAAATCCTCCAAGTTCAATAACAACTACACACATTTCATTATCCATGTTCACACTTTTTCCCAGGCCAGCATTTAAAACCTACGCAAGCGATGAATTTAATTATATTGTAAAATACTGAAATTATTTCCAGATGTAATATTGAGACTCTAGGGACGGTAACTTTTTCTTTCTTTAAATATAACATGCCTATTTAGGTCATAATTTCAGATACACTGTTATTTGCTCCTTGTAACAGATTTCAAGGAAGATTCAGTTTCTTTGTTTAGAGGAGCATTGCGCTGTACAGTGTGTTTGGTAGATGATGACCCAAACCATGTGAGTTCAGAATTGCTATTTCTGGGTTTCCAGTGATGTCAGTAGATTAAAATCTCTGAGTGAATGTAGTGTTTACTTTGCTTGTCTGAGCTATGGATTTATATTTTATTTTTCAAATTCTATCCCAACACCTATAGAAATGGTTACCTGATAGTGCTTGGTTAAAGGGAAATGGGGAGGCAAAGGCATTGGCAAGAGTGCTTGGCTTGCTGAAATGAGGTATTACAAGCAAACCTCTGGACTCTGTCAGGGAGTGTAGTGATAGGACAAAGGGGAATGGCATTAAACTAAAAAAGGGTAGATTTAGGTTAGGTATAGGGAAAAATTTCTTTACTCTGAGGGCGGTGAGGCACCGGCACAGGCTGCCCAGAGAAGCTGCGGATGCCCCATCCCTGGAGGTGCTCAAGGCCAGGCTGGACAGTTTCAAATCCATCCTATTGCAGTCTTTAGTGGGAATCAGTAGAGTGTTTTCAAAGCCTGGGTGCCTATGAGGCCTACGATCTCTGCCTTGTGCATAATTCTGTTTGTATTACAAGTGCTGTTCTCTTAGGCTGTTTGCAGCTTTTTCTTGGTTCTGATTACACTCAAAGAAAGTTCACAGCTTTTGCAGAGTTGGTCTCTTCCTTTCCAGAAGCCTTCTCCAGATTTTTAATCCAAATGTTAAATGAGGTCCTAGTGGGGAACCCTGATGCAGTCTGAGAGCTAGTTTGTGGCATCAGTATAACTGACTGACAGAACTAAAGCAAGCTAGATCTAGAAGTTTAGCTGGCAGAGAAAACAAACAGATAATATTTGCAGATTATTTTTGTCAGTGATCCTGCTGGTGATGGAAGAGCCGGGTCTGTTCTGTCCCCATGGAGTGTTTTGATCACCATATGACCTCTCCTGTTCACAGCCCATCCTTCCAGAGGAGCATGTAGCAGCCTGTGGAGAGCCTGGGGTGTAAAAACATGTAAAGCCATGGTAATGGGTAGGGTTTTTTTTTGTTTGTTTATTTCTTTTCTTCCAGTGGGGTCAGGACTGCTTTCCAGGTATCTGCAAAATTAGTAGGAGGAAGAGTGAAGGGAAGGGAGAACTTCTGGCTGCTAGTAGCTGTGTGTCCTCCTGGGGAACGAATGAAAGCACTACTTTGAACTGCAATAATAAGGAGACAGAGTGCAAGCTTCTTGACTCTGATGGTTAAGTAAATTATGTGTGTGTGTGTAGATGGGTTATTTAGAATTATATGGTGAATTTAATTTGAATTGATCTTCAAAGGGATATCAACAAACTGTTTCATTTATCAGGGGAAATCACCTTTTATTGTTTTTAAATGAGAATGGTAATTAGAAGGAAGTTTGGGTGAAAATTGATTCTTGGGCTAGCTTGTTACTTCACTATTCACTACAACACCAAAGGGAAATGGCCATGTCCCTGTCTAATCTGAATTCATCAACAAGTGCTCAGAGATGCACGTGACTTGTTAGTGAAGTCTGTAATTAAAAGGAGGAAGGGAAATCCCCTGGACTAGGACCTGAATAAAGGATCAGCTTTCTCTCTTGTTGTTCCTTATCCCCTCCTTCCATGTGCCTCATGGTCTACTCTTAACTCAGGACTGCTGCTCTCATTGCAAGTATTGTTTGCCCATGAAGTAGAAGGGCAAATTGAGAACTATAATCTGATCAGGCTAAGAAAACTAGTTCTAATTTCTATCAAGTCAAGAAGCAAATACAGTTCTCTAAAGTAATATGTGGATGCATCATGCTCAAATAATGAGGTTGTTATTCCCTTAAGTGGATGTTCCTAACCAGCAGCGTGGAAGGGTAAGGGCTACAGTTTAACCTAAAACCATTAAGGGAATGTAAATTTGCTAGATATTTAGCTCTTACGTCATGGAAGCAGATGGACACCTAAAAGTGGGAACATCAAATGTCCTTGCGTCTCCAAGATCCTCATCTCCCTTTTTATGCATTTGCAGAGAGCATTGACTCTCCTCCTGGCAACCTTTATAAGAAAAGCTGCAAAGTAATGTATCCAATTTGTAGGTGTACATATAATACTTGGGTTCTTACATTTTTAGGTGGCCCAAGGCCCTCTCCATTGGTAGGGCTTTGTGCGATAATGAATCACTTCCTTGGACTTTTTTTTTTTTTTTGATACTTATACTTGTATTTGCAAACATCCCTTGTCTGTTTCCACAGCAGCCTACATAGGCATGCCTCTAGGAGAAAATGGGATTTGGGTCTTTTATTTATTTGTTTTAAGGGTGGATATTAATGAGAAAGAATGATGTAAAGGGGAAAAATTGTCATGGACATCTTAATAGACAACCATGTTGCAAAATAATTTTGTCTTTCAGACACAGTTCCTTAGTCCTGTCTGCTGTGATTCTGTTTGAATACACAGAGTGGGGAAAAAAAAGTTGTTTGGGTAGGTGTGGATTTCTACCAGAATAGAGTTTTTATTGCTATTCTTAAACCGTGCATACTCAGCACAACATATTCATTCTTGGTTGCCTCCTCATTCTTTTAGCCCATTACATCAATTTATTAGAGCATGAATATGCAGCAAATAACCCTCAACAGATTTATTTTCTCCATCCTCATTATGAATGTAGTCTGCATTTTTTTCCATGTGCCTTTCCAACAGCTGGCACATGCTTCTCAGTATTAGAATCTTTCACCTTTTTCTTGAATGGCTTTGATTAAAACTATGTAATCCTGTAATGCTGGTTATTTCCCTTGCTTTGAAAACTGAAATAATAATAGCAGTAACAATAGTAAAAACAGCAAAAAATCCTGCATACTAGCTTTCTCTCACCATGATTCTTGTATATAGCAACTGAAATGTGTTAGGAAAGCGACACGCATGTGTGGGCTTAGAAGCAATGTGTGTTATAATAGGTGCATGTATGTATGGATAGTAGACAATAGTATAAATTGCATGGTGTGGGAGCTACTGTTGAGATGTCTAAGGATAAATCATGTTTTGTTGCTGCTGTGCTAACAGCTAAGTAGAAAATATAAAGATCTCAGGCTTCTATTAACTATACCATTAAAATAGTTGTGCTGTCAAGTTGATGGTACTTTTTTTGGTCTTGCATCACCATTCCCAGTCGGTGAAATCTCGAAAAGCACACGTACATTCATAGATACATCTTAATTCAAGCAAAAGTTGAGAATCATTTACATTCTGCTTTCATTGCTCTTGTGAATTGCTGGACAACTCTGGACATCAGACAGGTTTTTGTGGCAAGGTTGTGGATTATAGGTGTTGTATTTTTATAATGTCTCCTTGTCAGCATGTACCTGATCCAAAGAGGACTGGGAATATTGTTTCCAGCTGTTGGGCTAGCTAACGAATGGCTGTAGCTTAAGTCTGTGAAGTGATGCCATTTTACACTTGTCTGTCCAGCGTGGGTGCTCTGCTTGCTGAGCCTCTTTGAGGGAGTAATGCGCGCTGTAGTGGGTAAGGTCCAGTGCCAACGAGAGACAGAAGACAATTTAATAATGATGCTGTCCACACAGATTGGCCAGCTGGATGTTTCCAAAGCAGGTGGCAGTGTCTTTGTACTTGAAGGAGAAAATAAAATGTGAGAACTATAAATTGGACACATCATCCCCTACTAAAAAGCTATGCAAATGAGAACTCTCTCATTAAATGCAGGATAGAAGAAGCAACCTCCCCATGTATTTGATCAGATTGTCTCGTTTTGATTGAAATTCTTTCTTTTTTTTTTTTTGACTGAGGATTTACCTTTTTATAAATTATGTTTAGTTAACTTGAATGTAAAGTGAGATGTCTCTCTCTGGTCCCTCGATAACACTGAAATTATACTAGTTACAATTTTACAAATCTGACAAATCCCTGGTAATCGTTATCTTGGTTGAAATCTAATTAATAGTAGTATAGCATTGCAGTCTTACCTCCTTTGTGAAATTTAATAGTCACTTGGTGATTTTCAGACACTAGCTGCCTGGTAGGCATACATGCTACCGTGACAGACCTAGGAATATGCAAATCCCAGCAATATGTTGTTTAATGTGACGTTCAGCTCTTTGCTGTAAGTTCCTCTTGCACAAAGAAGCATTTGAAAGAGCATTTTCCTTTCCTTTTTTTTTTTTCTTTTTTCCTTCCCCCCAGTGGAATATCTGTGTGCCCTGGGGAAGAGTGCTCCTCTACAATTTCAGTCTTTGCTTTAACTCCCTGCATGTGGCATGCATGTAAGCTGGAGACAGCTGATTTATTTTTCCCCCTTTTTATTTTTTTCCAGATCCTTCTGAAATATATGCCGCTCCATATGTTTGCAGGATTATGCTTTGCTACGTCATCTTACGTTCCTTAGGCAGAATAAGGAATGGTTTTCCTTTAGTATAGCATCTATTATTGCTCAGCTGAAGCTAGATATTTTCTTCCTGAGTTTAGCTCTGTTGATGATTTGTTTCAGAAACACAGTGGAAGTCAGTCAGTTTTTTTTTTTCACAGTCAGCTGTAATAAAACAACTATTTAATTGAAGGTCAGAATTTCACTCTCTCTCCCTCTGAATTTTAGCATATGTCTGAAATGGTGCACACTGGCCATCAAGCTCTTTACCAAAGAGCTGGTCAACCTAAACTCATGGGGTATAGGGAAAGAAATGGGAAGGTGAGCATTTGACTTAGTTTTCTGATAACTGGAGCCCTCTTACAAAGCTTCAGACCTTCCAGACTGTTTTCAACACAGGTGACTGAACGTTTTTGTAAAGATCTTCTCCATCCAATCAGACAAACTGTGATGTGTTTGGATTTCACTGCAAATCTGGTGCCCAAATCCATGGGTAGATTTCAGGAGTGTGTAGATTTGGGGTATTAATGAAGGGTAACAGCACAGCACAGCAAAGTTCTTTATCATCTCAGTGTTGCATGTGATTCAGACAGAACCATGATCCACCTGGAAGAGTTTACAAAGGAAAAAGTGAAGAGCAAAGAGGAGTTTTTCTCTGGAACCTGCCCCTTTCGTTGGCTGCTACATGTTAGAGGTTTGGTTAATGACCCACTTGTTTTAGCCGGCTGCTTGGAGTAAGCCTATAGCTCTCCATGGGTCTGTTTCAGACTCAGATGTATCCTTTGGGGTTCTATCATTCAGGTAGCTTTGCAGATGAGGTGGGAATGTGCCATGGTTCTACACAGCAGGGCCAAAACCACGTGGAAGCCACTCCAGCAATCACAGCATTGCATACCTTTAATGCAGTAAATATAACCAGTAAGAAAATACGTGATTTTCTCTCACGTATCTCAAACTGATCAATTGTTGCACACTCAAACTCTGACCATGGTGTGTGCTATTCATCAGTCTGCCTAAGACTGAACGTGGTCTGGAAGTCTCCCTCCTCTTGCTTTCCCTTGTGTGTTAGCTCTTTTTGATGTGATAGGATCTGGTTTGGTGACAAGCACCCTCTGTCTAGTTAATTAATTAATGCAGAGGCATTGTCACAAAAATCATAGTGCAGTAGTTTCCATTTCAGCCCAGATAAACGCAAGCCTGAAGTGAAACAGTAGGAAGGGAAGAGAGGCACGGTAGAAAGTGCAACCACTTTGAAAATGCCTAGAAGACTTTTAAAAGATAGAAAACCAAAGAAAGCGTGGGATGGCCTACAGGCAAACCTAACTTGTCTCTAACACACATCTAGTCTGGAATTTCATCGTACCTCTGATTGAGGAAAGAAAGACCAATTAACCCAGGAAAACACGGATTGCATTACATATGCATTCCCTGCCAAGGGGGGAGAATGTCGATTACTTAACACAAAAGTGCTGAAGCCATTAGTACAGCCTTTTAGAGTTGAAATAAACATGTGTATTATATGCCTGTATGTCCCAGTGGACAGCACGACTGGTGTCATATTCCACAGTGGGTCCATTAGCAACATAATGTCATCTAACCACAGGCCATGCTAATGGTTTAAATTAGAATGTGTGGGGATTTTTTTAATTTATAAAAGACACTGCTGCGTGATTAAAATAGACCTCTTCAGCATAAAACTGCTTCTCTTGCATGAAAACCCTTGTGATGCATCACTTCAGGCGATATCAATGAACAGGAAGGTGTGAAACTAAGCTTTCTGAGCGTGCAAGGGCTAACAAAGGGTTGAACAAAATCAAATGTGTCCATGCGGTGCTTGATAGCTCTGAAAAAAAAAAGGACTGGGATGTCTTAAAAAGCAACTGACATCCCGTTTTGGGCAGGTGACAGAGGACATACAATGGTATGTTTGTGCAAACCCGTTTCATAGCTGAAGATAATTGGTTCCACCATACCATGGGCAACAATGCCCCACTGGCGTTAGCGGTGCTAATTGCTATGGGTAGAGAAAGGGGTAGTTGTCATGGGTCCAACACAGCAAAGAACGTGTGTAAAGCAAAACTTTCAAAATCAAAACCATGACCTCAGCCCAGAAAACAGAAGGAAGTGTGAACTTGGCAGCTGCTGCCCTTCTTTCATGATTGCTTTAAATACCTCTGCCGGAGTTACGGAGGGTACTGCTGGGGCTTTAAACCTTTCAGAAAACATGGTACTCATATCTTATACAGCTTCCCACATAATTCATCTATCAAAGTGTTTCACCAGAAGGCTGTGTTAGAGCAGGACACTAATAGTTCATGCTCTCCTCTGGAGCCGGAGGGCAGACTGTTAACCCTGGTGCTGCATAGCTAATCAATAGTAGTGCAACAGTGCTTCCCTTCAAGTTTTCTACCTACATACTGCTGTTTCCCTCAGAAAAGGGAAACGTGTTTTCCTCCATATCTTCAATATCACTGACGAGCCTAAAAATTCACGTTGCAGTTAAGAGAATCTGTTAAGCACGATAAATAAATTGCTGCTTACAAAACATGTCTCGTGCAGGTACAGTTGCAGGAGAAGAGGGGACTGCAAACAACCTCTCTTCTGGCGAGTAGAAAAGCAGGATGGGGACCTTGTGCTCATAAAAACTTACCAGAAATAGTTCTCATTTCTGTTCCCTGAGATGCTAACTCCACCACAGAGTTCCCCCCTGAGGTACTGGAGCGTGTCCTCAGCTCGGTTCTGATACCTTCCCAGCACTTGTTCTCACCGCAGAGGTGATCCGATTGTAATTAGAGAGGCCTGTCTAAATGCAGTCGTGCACTTACCTTGAACTGGCTTGCCTACGGGAGAGCGTGAGCAGAGCTCACAAACTGCTTAGTGGGCTGCATCACATCCCAGGCTTGCATCCCTGCTGCACTGAGAGACACAACTTCTTCTTTTTCAACAAAGGCACCGTGGAGTGGCAGTACCTGTCTTCTAAACGAGTTTGCATGGGTCAGCTACTAGAGTGGAACAGACCCATGCTGTGCTCGCACAAATCAAAAAGTGTAAGTACCATATCCCTGAGAGAGAGAGGAAACCTGTAATCCAATTTGTTGTATGGAGGTGACGGCAGAGGTTCAGATAGGAGGGAAGCAGGATGAAGCATGGTGCGGAAGTGATCCTCTTCAGTCTGTATTGGAAAAGTGAGCAAGACAGCCTTCAGGGAAGCAAAAAATGCCAATATTTCTGCAGCAAAATAAGCTATAAACAGTGAGATAAATCCTAACTCCTTAGATTACCGTGTACCTCTTTTGAAAAACTGTTGCGTTTAGTTCCACACAAAAGATTTTCTAATTCCTCTAGCTGTTTGCGTGTTTTATGTATACATCTATGCATGTTTTCGGAGCCTCATTCAAGGGAATGTTTTAATTTCCTTGCTGTGTGCAATTAGACCTCCCATACATTATTGTTTATATACGCCCTTTGCTAAGCCAAGTACACCCTAGGAATTTGATCCGATGCCTGCAGCTGAAATAGTGGCCTCTGCCTGTGATTTGGAAGGTGATACTTGCTTCCTTTTTACAATTGTTTTAAAGTCAAAAACAACTTTCAGACCATTGGTTTTTTCCACCCTACAGAGCTAAAGGAAACTGAAATGTTCATTTAGTTCTCTTCAGTATGGGTGACAGGACACTTTCAATGGAAACTGGTAACAAGAACATTTTAAAAACTGCCTGTAGTTGACACCTAGCACCGTGTGATTTCTTTTGGACAGGCTAAGAGGTTAAATTGCAGCTTTAAGTAGAGCTGTGGTACTTTAACTGTGACTCCCAGCTCCGGAGCTAACTCTGATCCCTGTTGGCGTCCGCTGGCAGTACGAGAGTTGACTCCCAAGCCAGGTGCTGGGCTCAGGCAAGGTGACACAGCTCTGCCTTGGGTCTGCAGGTCTGCCCTGTGTCGTGCTGCTCTGTGCCGTGCCCATTTAGCATGCGAAGTCACAAGAACTTGCCAATCCCCAGCGGCATACACAAGCTAAAAAAAGGACATTGCACCTTGGTTGTTGCACTGGAAGAGGGCATTTCTCATGATATTCCCAAGCCTGTTGTGGAAGCTGCAGTCAGGTGCTGAGCTGCAGGGATGGGATTTTGCTACTGAGATGCTGCAGCAGTCTTCCTGGGCACTCCCCTTCTAAGAAATGTTGTGTAAAACAGTGCAGGAGGTAACAAAAAATGAGTTATTTGCCAACATTTCTGATGCCCTAAAGAAAGCGGCGCTGGTTTGCTTCGAGTTTTGGCAGGTTGTGCCTCAGCCGTGTCCTGATTCTGTTGAATGGGGAGCTCTAGGAAGGACTGTGTTGGTTGGACTGGGATGTCCAAAGCCAAGGTAACTGTGTTGAACAGTCTTTCGGTGGTGAATGTGAAGAGAATGACTGTTCTGCGGCTGGGTGGGGAAAGACGATATTCTTTTTGTGATTTCTGAGGAGCTATTTTGAAAGCTCTTACTGAGCCCACTGTAACTAGCTTATGGTGAATGCCCCTGATGCTACTTTCTAGATCCCTGAGAGCTTCTGTTAAAATGACTGAAAGGCCTCTCCATGGGATTTACACCAATTCTTTTGTTGCTGAGCTAGCCTGCCACATCGGGAACCTTGAATTTTGTTCTTGCTGGGAAATGCGAACATGCATAAGCAGCATTAGCATCCTTTGTAAGACAGATTGTTGAGCTAGCTAAACACAAGCGTGGTTTCCCATTCGCTATCACTGTTACGGGATATATCACAGGACTGCGACTTTGTTTTGCAATAGCACCTGCCACAAACAATTCCTGCTTCAGAATCTTATGATCTGCCTGACAATTGCAAAATTACCAAAGGGAGCTCTGTGGGAATTAGACCCCAAACTCTTGGAATATTTGAAAAATAAATAAGGCTTCTGCATGTTCTCAGGTACAGCTAATATATTAAAAGTAGGTTCTGAATTTTCTGAGTCAGACTTCCCAACTTTCAAAGTTGGGAAATCTTCATTCAATGAAGATTTTTCAAAACTTCACTACACCTTTTCCTAAAGAGGATTGATTGCTAAACCCATTTGCTCCTTCTTACCTTGGTGTATAATCAGTGTTCAGTGTTGCATGGAGACTTTAACAGTGCCAGGAAATAAGTCTTATGGTTCACATTTGTATGAGTGAGAATGCTTAAGAAATGCACGGTCGCGTTTTTTTCTTAATTCAACTAAATTTAGGATTGAATTTGTATGTTCCCAGTTAAGAAATATGTCTTCAGTTGAGGTATGAAGATAAAACTTCAAAAACAGTCTTCAAAAATGGGAATGCAAAATAAAAATTGGCAGCATGGTGTAGTTTGCTCATCATATTTTTCAATATCAGACATTAATGTGTAATGCAACAGAGGTGAAAATAAAACACTCAGAGGGAACATTTGGTGTTGAAATGTAGTCAAGATAACTGAACAATCTTTTCTGTAGTTGTTGTGTTTTTGAAGAATGTTTTTGAAGAATGAAGAGTGTTCCCTCCTTAGGGGAGAAGCAGATCCAAAGGAGATGTTTGGGATAGGTTGCAATATAAATAAATTCCAAGCGGTTTTCTTTTGAGAAACTCTAGTTTCCCATTTCTGCAAATGTGGATCTTTTCATGTGGTCATGTTCAAAACGTCTATGTAACTCTACCCAATGTATACAGTGCCAGTGAAAATCCCTGCCATGGGATTATTTTAGCCTGGTTTTCCACAGCTAGTGTTCTTCGCACATGGATGCAGTCTCTCAGAGGCAAAGCAAGCACATATTTAACTTGAAAGATCAAAATCAGTCAGTGAAGTAAAGCTAGAAGGGCAGTAGTATTTTCATGTCATTTTTATTTTCCCCTGTTTGAGGGATGGCGTCCCCTTCTATCAGATACTTTCTTTGGCAACTGTGGTAGTGGACTTGGCTCTCCCAGCAAGGAGGAGCCAGGGGAGCCGAAACTCAGAGACTGCAGTGAGGGCCTGACATGGAGAGGGTTTGGGCATTGAAGCTGATGGGTTTCACTGCGTTCACCTGAGGCAAAAGGAAAAAATATGGTTTTGAGAAGCTTGGGAAGCTTAAATACAATTTTTATTTTCTGTTTTTTATCATAGGGTGGATTGACTCAGAAGAGCCTTCAGGGACTTCAGATTCCCATCTTTAATACCCCTGCTGAGCCTTTCAAGGTTGGGTTGCCTCAGCTGCAACTGAGCACAATAAAAAGTGAGATCATCTTTATAATTTTTTGACCATTTATCTTGATCACTTGGCTTCAGTAGTGATATATGGGACTTTCCCTTCCACAGTAGATTCCTTCCAGCATCTAACTTGGAGAGCCTTCAATGCCCACATTGTAGCTTTCACTGGAGTGCCAACTTAGCAGAGACCTCTGTTTTAAACGTCGTGATCGATGGCTATGGTGACAGCTCTGTTGTGCAAGGCTGCCAGCAGGGAGGGGCTAGGCTTAAATGAAATGAATTAACATAAATGAAAACAGTACATTGTCTTAGTTTCAGGTTTATGAGGGATGGAGTAATTTCCTTTTTTAAACCTAATTTTACTGAAAATGGGTCCTAAAAATTCTGCCGTCCTTTTGTGGAACCAAGTGTTTTATGTGTCATTATGGAGCTCTTAATCCTGCTTGTGCTTTCTCTTTTGGGCTAAGGTGCAACTTCAGAATTTGTCCACTAGATCTTTGTTCCTTCATTAAGTATTTCTCTAATCAGAATTATCTTCTTACACACATTTATGAGAGACTTTCTTATTTCCTTCCTGCTTTTTTGTCAATCTCAGTATATTTGTGAATATTAAATGTATATATATATATTTCTGATTTGGTGCTCTTTGTCTCTCCCTTCTCCTTGACTGAGAACACCTGGACTACCTAGAGCATTTCAGGCAGCTCTCATGCTTTCCTGATCCTGCCTCGTGTTCTTCTGCTTGAAGATCCAAGGGTTATATTGGTCCTCAGCCTTAACTATGGGGAATTTGTGTTCCCTTTTCTGTCTTAGCCCTTAGTCAGTCACTCAGTGGCACTGTATTTCAGGATTTCACGTTCTTCCCCTATCTTACAAGCAGAGCTTTACATCCAAGATATTTTGTCGCTCAAAATCCCTACCGCTCAAATGAATTGTCTTACACTAAGATCAAGTTCGTCTGTGTAACAGACCTGTTGTCATTATTATTAATGAGTCTTCCAGTTTTGGTACCATTTGAAACTTACTTGCAAGGATTTAATAATGACCTGAAGGAAAACGATCCTGTGTTGTTGAATGTTTTCCACTTTAAAATTTTCTGTGCTCTTCTGCTGAAGTAGTTACCAGCTTTCTGAGAGTGAGTTGCAAAAGTATGTATTTTTCTGTATTGTCATGTGAGTCTTAATCAAATATTTTCGACTCCTTGCTGTCTGTAGAAAAATATCACCAGTATGACTGTATCTTTATCTCACTGACTTTTTCATACCAGTTTCTTCTACGTTTAAATCAATGTCAAGCTTATCAGCCTAGGAGTTGCCAGGATATTGCCTGGATTTTTATAGGGAGGTGCGAAGCATTTAGGAAGGCATTACTAACACACATTGAATGAAGGCAGGCTATCCGCACAACTGATACGCTCAAATGTGTTAATGCCTATCTTCCTCCTTATGGACCTGTTATTCTAACCCATCCCATCCAATGAAAGGATGCCACAAATAAATAAAAAGAACAGAAAGGACTCCCCTGTCTTCCTTCCCCTCTACCCCCCAAAAATCCAAACAAAAACCTACTTAGAACAGTGAACAGGGACAATATGATGAGGATGAGTATGGTCTTTCATATGTGCATGATTTGTTTTTCTTTGTTTGTTTTAAAGGAAGATGCCAGTAGAAGAGGAAAAGATAGTTGAAATTGTTCTAATTTTCTTCGTTTTACCTTTTTAGCAATGGTGCCAGCTATGCTGTCATACATGTAGAAGTGACTGAAGCATTTGTTACTGAGTTTCTCCCAAATGCTACAAGATAAATGAATTCAGATAAATTTGGACCGGGGTCAGGCAGACTGAAGACTGTCAGAAAGACCATAAATGATAAAGAGCAATGTATTTTTAATGTCTGATGAAGGGAGGAGAAATAGAGGTTGCTGAGGGGAGAGGTGTTGCTCAGCTTTCATTAATGACCCATGAGAGGAAGTAAACAAAACATGACTGTTTCCCAGATGCTGCTCTGTTCTGAAGGACTGAGAATGAGTACAAAACAATGCAGAGGTGAATGAGTGGGATTAGAAATGAAGAGAGAAAACTGAGCCTAAAAATCTAGTCTGTGTCTAGGGGGAAAGACATAACGTGAAAAGCATGATGAGTTTGTCACGAACATAGACTTTGTTGGAGGAAAAATGTAAGTAGCAGAAATGTTTGAGGAAATGTCTGTCCTCTGACCAAAGCAGAGTAGGGAGCTGGAGTGTGATATGGCCAGCCATGGTAACATGATTGTGCTGTTATTTGGACATGTAGAAGCATCATTACATACACAGCGACTGATGGTGTGTGTGTGTGTTTCCAAGTCATTTGTAAAAGAACTTGCCACGGGGACAGGTTATTCTTAATCATCAGGTCTGTTCTGTGTGACAAGGAGGTGAGATTGTCTCAGTTTCTGCCTGCCACCGTAGGACACTGCTTTTCTGCTGTCAAGCATCTGGCCAGTAACCTCAGTGATGTGAAAATCAACTTTCCAGCATCAGCTAACAGTTGATCTGCCCTCTACAGATTCCCTAAAGCCCTTGTTAGCAGGGTTTCATACCAGGGGAACTTTGGAGACAACAGTGGGTGACTTGTTAGGCTTGTATTTGGATTGCTTTTCCCATCATAAGAAGTATTTGAGACCAAAAGTATGGGCAGCTTGTCTAGCGTAGCACCAAGTCTCTGACTGTGGACAGCAGCTGCTTCGTGGAGTGCAAATACAAGGTAATGGCAAGTTCCATGGCTGTGCTATGCACAGCTGTATAGCTGCGTCATTATTTGTTTTTCATTTGGCACCTCTGGGTTTCCCTTGACGCCCCCTAGTGTCTTCATTGGGAGAGATGGAACAAACTTTTGTTCCTTATTTATTTTTGATGGCTTTCTTTAAACCTCTTATTGTTCTCCTCCACTCTCCCATCCCCTTTGCCAGCCTGAAGACGCCTACTCTAATAGAGCATTCCTTGCATAGAAGCTATTCTGTAACCTTTGATTACCTTTCTTGGCTTTTTTAATTAGCATATGAATACTTAGGAAGTTATTGAAGGAAAAGGAATAGAGTTTTTTTTCTCTTAATTGCCACCAGATATTTATTTACCACTTCCTATCGTTTCAATTTCAGGTTTCTTAAAATTGCCTGGAGAAAAGATTAGAGCAGGGATGGTCAATTGCCATATCCTGCAAGCTGAGTACCCTAATGCTTCTTTGGCCATGAGGTGCAAAATGTAGTCTGGATAGTAAGAAATGAGGGCAGGTGAGATCAAGGAGATCGTTGCAAGAGCGTATTCTTGCTGCTTCCCAAGGCTCCATCTCTTCCCTTCCAAAAAGGGAAGGTAAATAATTGCTTTACGACAGGCTCTTGCAGCAGCCTTTGGCTGTTGGCCTCAAGGATGCCATTGGTGCCAAGGATGCCAAGGTGCCAAGGGTCACTTTTCTTTACAGACTGGGATTGAGATTCCCAGTGCTCCAGTGCTGTGCAAGCAGCACTTTACATTTCTGCCATCTCTATGCTGGATTGTGTTTTTAAGGCATATCAGTGCCTTGGTCTCCAGCCGTGCATTTCCAGCACACCAAATATATATTCTGTATGTTCAGATGCAGGCATGCGTGGCATGCTAACATATTGCTCCCACATTACCTATTTTTAAGATTATGAAAGAGCATAAAATGCTTCAGCTAAGACAACTTATTCTTGTGCTCTATTTTGCCATCTTCTGCAAACGTATTTGGCAAACCTTACAATCAATGTTGACTGGTCTGCTGTGTGCTCTTATCTGTTTGACTATCTTGTCCATTATGATTTGTTGAATATAATTTTGTTATAGCTCAGATTTCAACGAAAATTCCTAACATGTCTGCTCACTCAAAATGAGATTTATTGAGGGTGAAGGAAGTACACTTATAATGTGCAGTGTACTGAATGAAAATGCACTCATAATAATTGTGTTTGTTTTAAATCTGAGTTGGTAAAAGAAAACAAAGAGTTTGAATTAAGGAAGGAAAACTGCTAAAAAGGGGAAAGGATTCAAATTATGAAGGGATGGAGAAGGTTTTCCTTTCCTTTGCCTTATTTCTCTCAAAACTGCAAGCTGCACAGTATTTATGGGGTTTCTTCTGCACCATTGCCCTTTGTCAAGAGAACTGCTTCAGATATTAGACAAACTCCTGAGAACTAAGCCTTGAACAGAGAACAATTTAGCATGCTCCTGCTTCCAGCCATAGGCAGCTGCTCCTGCTCGTCAGGTAGAGAAAGGGGCTTTGAGGAGAGGAATGCAACTGCGCTAACGTCATGATACATGGTTTAGCGGGTGACATTGGTGGTAGGGTGATGGTTGGACCAGATGATCTTGGAGGTCTTTTCCAACCTTGATGACTCTATGATTCTAACTGGGCAGTGCTAATGAGGAGAGGCTGTGCTACAGTCCTCTCTTACCCTCTGCTTTTCCTCCCCTGCTGGCAGATTCCTGGCTTTTTTGAAGAGTCCTAACCTTAAAAAAATAAATAAAAAAAAAATTGCACACATTCACACAAAACAAGCCCTCCCCAACAATATTCTCAGCACCTTGCCTCGATTTATTTGATCGCACTAACTAGGGTAATCCCAAATCTTCACTGTAGCTCTGCCATCATGTAACTGGGAAGGGCAGAAGGATAGTGGTATGTGAGATATGTTCTCTGGAAAGGTGGTGTGAGCCCAGTGAGTGGTGTGTTGGCTCTAATTTGGGCTCACTGACCTGCTGGCTAGCTGTAGGCAAGGGTATCTAGCCCTACATTGTCTGTCTTGTCAACTTCTTCTTGAGGTCATGAGTGATTTTTGCTATGTGTTTGCATAGCTGGTGGTGTGTGCATTCCAGAACGTAAAAGCACTGTGCCGAGCTTTCTTTCACTTATTAGCAGAATAATGTTGTCAACTGTATTATCCAGAGGCAGGCTGGCTGTGACTTCTCCCCCTTGACTTGAATTAGCAAGGCCTTGCTAAAATGCCTTCTATCTAATAATCTGGTTAAGAAGTCAGCAACCTGATGATACACAAGGTAAAACCAGCAGAGACCATGCTTCCATGTTTAAGTCTATTAAAGTGAAAGAACAGAAGGCTCACAGCCTAAAGCTTAATTAAACAAGTGGATTTTCAGCTAATGTACTGCAGAGAGGAACTGCTGTGTGTAAATGATAATAAGAGACTTCCCTGTTTAAAAAACAAAAAAAGGGAAAAACAAAAAAACAAAAACCCTAATGAGAAATAGCTGTCAAATTATTCTGAAAGCCACTGGTTTACATGTCAGTCAAAGGATCTTGCTGCTCATGGCAACAGCCTTTACTGACACTAGATTAGAAACTGCTTTTTCAACTGTCGTCCAAGGCTATACAAATAATTGATTTTTAGGTTCAGCTGCCAAACTAACAGTAACAATAATAATAAAAAATGGCTTAGAATGGATCACGTGTAGAGTTTTCTCCCCCTTCCCTATCCAAATAGAAAACCGGTTTCATTTTGTGTGAATAAGATATTACATTTCAGTTATTCTTTAATTAAAGTGAAAAAGCAAATTGCTATATTCTCCATATAGGTGTGTTAATTGGTTTTCCTTTTCTAGTTGGTGTGTCAGAGGTCAATGCATCTCTCTGAAATGAAGGAGCTCTTATTCAGGAGACTTCCACTATCCAGATTGGATTCTCTCCTGATGTGAAGAAGGTAGGGAAATTTCAATATTTCATATTAAGTTTGACTATTTCATAATATCAGTTAGCTATATATATTTTTTTTCCCACACAAAGGGTCAAATTTTGGAAGCTGTATATATTCTTTTCAATGGAGACACATTGAGTAACTGACAACATACGATTTCAAGTTCTAAGATTCATAGTGTATCTCTGTGAGAAAGACTGTGATGTGAAAGCTGCCTTCAGGATCTGAATCTTCAGTTTCCCTTAAAGTAATAAAGTAGTTCAAGCCTCTAATAAAACAAAACACAAATGAAGAAGTACAACTCCCTTGCATATCCTGTAGGTAGGTCCAAATAATCTTATGACAATACTGTGAAATCAAAGGTAGTGTTTGTCTTCAGACAGTATTAAGGTGCCTGTTGAAATTAGCAGAAAGTCAGACCCTCAGTCACTCGAGGTCCTCGGACTCCAGACTCATGAGCTCCGTGACTCAAGGTGCCACTCCATTTCAGTTATTTTTCAATAAAAGCAAAAGGCGGTTCACTCACTCCAGTCTTTCCAGTTGCTGGCACCGCAAACCTCCATACATACACATGCACACAGCAAGAGGATCCCTCACGCAGCAAACAAGGTAGAAATGAAATCTTGTAAGAAAATAGAGCAGATTGCTGATCTGGTGCAGGGTATCGCCAGATAAATGTACAGACCAGCCCTGTTAACAGGTGATGGATCCTTTATATCCCCTTATCCCTGTATTTTCCCAAAGTTGTTCTTCCCCAAATAACCTAGGTCTACCCATTGCTCTTCTTTTGGTTCTTTCCCTGAACATCCACAGTAAGTCCCCAAATGCTCGGACTGCTGTGCAATCCCCAAATGCTCTTCCCCTGCATCCTGCAATACATCTCCTACCCGGAGGCAGTAACACCCATCTCAGTCCAAAAGGTGCTGCGGAGAGCAGCTCCGTTGACTCCCCCTGCACCTTGGGGCTGACAGCTCCCGTGGGGACAGACTATCACTTCCTGTCTGTTGGGTCCCCCTCCTGCCTTTGTGCCTCTCTTCCTCTCTGCTAGGAGATGGGCCCCTGATGGGCTGACGGCTCCTGTGATGGGTGGGCAGTGTGTTACTGGGGTTCCCAGCATGTTACTGGGGCTCCCACCCACCCTGCCATTGTGCATCTGTGTTTCTTTGTGTATGTGCGGGCAAGCTTTTATCACATAACCTAATGCTGTTATCTTGGCTTATTTTTTCAGTGACTTCATATGTTTAATGGGGTTATAGTGCCTCAAGGGCCATGTGTGTTCTCTCTTCTGCAGAAGTCCGTTTTTTTTTTCTGCTGAACACTGCATTGCCTTCAGTAACACTGAACTGTGTTTGAGGAAAACCATCTCTAGGAGTGTGCTGAGTCTTGTTTTCCCTGAGACTCTGATCTAGAAAAGACTGAGATCAAGATGTGACTTAGTTTACAGGCAAATGTAGTTTAATGTCAAAGTGGCTTTAATATTTTGCCACCACCAAAATAAAATTTTGTTCAGTTCTCCTGAGAAAAATGTCAACACTTGCCCTAAGTCTGGAAGAAAACTTTTTTTTTATTTTAACTCAACTCTATTATTCAGTTCTTAGTCCTTGTGATTTCTGCTTTCTGTCTAGCTGTTGCGAATACAAGAAAGTCCATAGATAAATTGCCTCCATTCTGACAGATCTATCTTCTAACAACTTTATGCTACACCTCTTAGTGTGCCAAAACCTACATTAAACTCAGTCAGTTAGGACTAAAAGGGCTCTGGTGGAAGAGTCTGCTGAAAAGTAGTTAGAAGACATTTTTTTTCTTATCCTCTATCTTGATTCCAGTCCCTCTATGGCTTTGCCATAAGTTGGAGCCAATTAAAACCTGTTCTCTGCATTGCACTTGCTGTCCATAAAACATATGTGAAGCTCAGCTTTATCTAGCTATCTCTGTTGCCAGTAGTACTGGAGACAATATTGAATCTATTTCTGCACCTTCCACAAGCCTACAAAGTCACTGTGCTTTAGGGGAATGGAAATTGCCATACTGGAAGTCCGTCCAGGGACCCTGCTTCTTTTTAGCTGAATCCTGTGACTGGTATTGCTAAGAAGATGTGAAGAGAAAGTATCAGTTCAGAACTAACCTGGTCCTAGGGAAAGAGCCTAGCCATCCAGGCAAACCTTCCTTTTAGGTTGTTAAGCTCATGGAAGTCACAATGGATGTTCCTTTCTGGCCAAAGCTAGCCAGACTGCACTCCCAAGCTGTGTGGCTGCGTCTGCTTGGGAAGCAGCCTTCCTCGTAGCTGTAGCCATCCTGAGTCACAGCACAGACAAGAAGTAGTTCTACTTTTGTGCCATCCACAAAGACATATCTGCACGGGATGAGAACTAGCAAATATCAAATCAACAAAAGATGAGGAAAGAGACAGGAAAAACAAGTAGCAAATATTATTCACCAGGTTGCAAGTAAAGCAGTGCTTAGAATGATTTTGGATGTATGTTATGCTCATTAGCTTGATTTTTCTCTCGGGTTTCCTTAGTCAGACTTAGATGTAACGATTTTCAAAAATTCCTAGATGATTTCATTGCATGCCTTGTAATCTAGGGGGGAGAGATCTTTTATCTTCCTGTGTACCTCAGCTGTGAAACTGGCTTCACAGTAAAGAGTTTACTTACCTTTGTCTACATAAGCCATTTGTGATGGTGCTGTCTCAGAGCTGGGTTCTTTTCCCTTGCCACATGGCAGTGTTCACACCTCAGCTGTTCCCTGTCTATACATATTCAGGAGGAAGCTGCAAGAGCGTGGATTTTTTATTAATAGGAGAAGTATGTTTTCACTGTCCCCGAGTCCCATTTTTTAAAGCTGCACAAAATGGAATGTTTTTCACAGAATCACAGGAGTCCAGGTTTGGGTGATTTAAGAAAAACACAAAGCATTGTAAGAATCTCAATCAAACTTGTAATAATTTTTCAAAATATGTGATAATAGAACATGTTTTTGCCACATGGACATACTTCAGTGTGGACCTGCCACAGGGGAAAGGGAGACTTTCCTGTAACTCACAAGTCTCTCACCTAGTGATGGGGATGGTGTATGGGTCACAACTGCACATGCTGTGCACATTCCTGGTGGATGACCGGTTGGCCATGAGCCAGCAGTGTGCCCTGGTGGCCAAGAAGGCCAACAGGATCCTGGCGTGCATTAAAAGGAGCGTGGCCAGCCGGTCGAGGGACGTGATTCTCCCCCTCTAGTCTGCCCTGGTCAGGCCTCACCTGGAGTGCTGTGTCCAGTTCTAGGCTCCCCGGTACAAAAAAAGACGGGGATCTCCTGGAAAGAGTCCAGCGGAGAGCTACAAAGATGATACGGGGCCTTGAGCATCTTCCCTATGAGGAAAGACTGAGAGACCTGGGTCTGTTCACTCTTGAGAAGAGAAGACTGAGAGGGGATCTAACTAGTGTTTACAAATATCTTAAGTGTGGGAGACAGAGGGATTTGGCCAACCTCTTTTCAGTGATCTGTGGGGACAGGACAAGGGGCAATGGCCACAAAATGGAGCACAGGAAGTCCCACACCAACATGCGAAAGAACCTCTTCATGGTGAGGGTGACGGAGCACTGGAACAGGCTGCCCAGGGAGGTTGTGGAGTTTCCTTCTCTGGAGATATTCAAGGCCCGTCTGGATGCCTACCTGGGCAACCTGCTCTAGGGAACCTGCTTTGGCAGGGGGGTTGGACCCAATGATCTGTGGAGGTCCCTTCTAACCCCTACAATGCTGTGATTCTGTGATGCGCACTTGTTGTGAACCCGGCCAATGTTTCTGTTTGGTACAGTGCATATAACTTCTTTGTAATAGGTGACAGCTTGTGACAGATCTGAATAAAGGTCAGTTTCTCTGAGGCTCTGTCAGATCTCATCTCCCTGCTGAGAAACTTCAGGATGTTACCAACGTTTTCAACCCAAGTTGCATGGGCTTCTCTCCCACCTGCTTCTTTTTGCTGCTTTTTCCTCAGGATGATTTCCGCTCATTACCTAACATGAACTCACCTTGGCTGCTGTTCAGCACTAAACAAAACAGCTTTGTCCTGAAAAAACAGCACAAAGGAGAGATTCCACTGACTTTCCCTAGCCTCTGAAGAAAGAGCTTATGCGTAAGACCTTTTCTTTCTATTCTGTGGTAAATGGAGCTGTAAAATACGTTATTACCAGAGACATAACTGATTATCTCCGCAGCAGTTAAAAACAGTTTCAGAGAACCTTTCACAAGGCAGAGCTGGGGGCTAATATATGTTGTGCTGTGAGAGCCCCCTGTTGCTAACAGGTGTCTTTCGTGCAGCCTACCAGCAGCAGATGAGGCTCTCTCCTGTCTGCTTGGTGTATCTGACAGTGCAGAGCTCCGGGCAGTGTGGTGTGGTTGTGGAAGGGGTACAGCCACTCCTTGATACGAAGCTTGGTGTAGCATGTGCAGAGGTAACGAAGGAAAAAAACCTGCCATCTTTGCATGCCCCCTTTCTCCTACTGAGTCTGCACTATGCATTCTGAGCATCTCGTGCAGTAATAAATAACTTTATTTCCTGTAGGGTTCTATGAAATCATGGGGTTGGGGAGAGCTGGCTACTTTTCCTGTGCTTCATAGTAAAATCTGGTTTTGGAAATGAGGAGGAGATCAGGAACATAGGGCATTGGGTGAGGGTAAAAACATGGGCCATACACTGTGGGCATGATGAGTGTGTCCAGAGAAGGGCTACAAAGCTGGTGAAGGGCCTGGAACACAAGTCGTGTGAGGAGCGGCTGAGGGTGTTTAGTCTGGAGAAGAGGAAGCTCAGGGGAGACCTCATTGCTCTCTACAGCTACCTGAAAGGAAGGTGTGGGGAGCTGGGGATCGGCCTCTTCTCCCAGATAACTAGTGATAGGACTAGAGGGAATGGCCTCAAGTTGTGTCAGGGGAGGTTCAGGTTGGAAGTTAGGAGACATTTCTTCTCAGAAAGAGCAGTCAGGCATTGGGACGGGTTGCCCAGGGAAGTGGTGGAGTCACTGTCTCTGGGGGTGTTTAAGGAAAGGTTGGACATGGTGCTTAGGGACATGGTTTAGTGGGTGACATTGGTAGTAGGGTGATGGTTGGACCAGATGATCTTGGAGGTCTTTTCCAACCTTAACAATTCTATGATTCTATGATGGCTCCCATATATGTGGCAAGAAACACAGGGCCATTGGTGCTTTGGTCATTGGGTCTCCTGTTTCCTCTCCACCCACAAACAGTGGCAAGGCTCACCCTCCATGCCAATCCTTTGGCAGCCACTTCAGGAGGCCAGTGGCCTAGAGACAAGGACCCAAATAGTCTCAGTGTTTTGCAGCTCTCTATATGGCCTTTCAGGTTCCTTAGCGTCTGAGCAAGCAGCCTGCTGGAGATCAGTGAGGCCCTATGCAAGCTCTGACTGTATTTCATCTCTCCTAACACCAGCAATTTCCATGGAATGTTCTTAATATGATGAATTGCCCTCCTTTTACTCCTCGTCCATTGAAGAAGGCCTTCTCACTTGCTCTAGCTGGAGGTATTATGTTGTTCCTAGAGAGAAGTACAAATATTAAGAGCAGTGCTGTGACAATAGCAGTGTTTGAGAGCACATTGTTTGTCAGTTCCTCTGCAGATAAAGGCGGAGAGCAAAGGCTTATTGAAATCAAAATATTTATTCACCTTCAGTTGCAGTGACTCTGACTTGGCCTTCTGCCCTGCACCTGTGACTTGCTGCTCTTAGAGGGCTGAAAAGTAAAGTGGTATCACACCGGTGTCATTTGTACAGCAGATAAATGGAAGCAGTGGAGAACCTCAGATCTGAATTTGTCTGCTCTCAGTGTGAGGTTCTGCAACATGGGGAAAACTTGGAGTCTATTTTAACAATGGTGGTTCAAAAGAAAAAAAAAAGAAAAAAGAGAGAGAACTAAGGAAAAGATTATTTGTAAGGGCCCTTCCTGAAAGTGTTGTTCTTCCATCATTAGACCACTGGGAACACAACAGTTCTTGTGTTCCAGCCCTTATTTACAAGAAACTCAAGGGAGTTGGACATTTCTTGAAGCCATTTAAATTCTGTTGTCTCACCTTCTTAGACTGCTTTTGAAATGACGTGAGGTTCTTGTGCCCCAGTTCTGTTGTCTAGAGGTAGACCTTCAAGCTAAAACTTTCCTTGACCTTCACTCAACAATGTTGGGCAGTGGTAGTCATTTAGGCATTGCTGACTACCTCAACTTTAAGTTTCTGATATAATGACAATATATGTTCCCTGGTGTTGGGGTTAAATTGTTAGGATGAGAGAATACAACGTCACTTAAAACAACTTACTGCAATTTGTGGTGATTACATTTTTAATTTTAGCAGTGGGCATGCTCCAAGGCTTTGTGAAGCTGATCTCCCCACACCCCTCCAGCAGTAAGGAAAAATGGAAGTCGGGAGAGTGTCATTGCCACTGAATTGCTGTGCCAGGCTGAAAGCCCACCCCATTAAATGTCAAAATCAATTTATTGTTTAAGTTCTGATTGTATCTTTCTTTCAGAGCAAGGATTAGCAAAGCCATAGCAACATAAATAGGTGGGTGTGCATTGCACCACATCATTTGCATGTTGGCTTTAGCAGAGGAAAATTTTGTTGGAAATATGTGATTAATGCCTCCAACTATTATCTCTAATTGAACAGACATGAAAAAGGCCCACTTTGTGAGCCCAGATAAGCCTATTGCACAGCTGTTAGGAGAGTATTGAGACCTGGCTGAATCGAACTGTTGTTGCCTTTTTTTGTTGCATAAGCATAGCATGTTACTGAAACCTAGCAGAAAAATATGAGTGATTGTTGAAATGTCATTCTTGTAATCTCATAAGTACTGATGTCTAAGAAGACAGAAAGACTGTTTAGCAAACTTGCCCTCACATTGTCATTAGCATTAAGTAATGGGACTTTAATATATTTAGATCATAATAATCTATCAACTTAATATCAAGTGCTCAGTGTGAAGTGTTCAGCCACAGCCTTACCTCCTTTTCTTCATTTATCAACAAGCTCAACAAATAGAAGTTTGTTACAGCATGAAGATGGTACTTACTGCAGCAACTTTTAGTCGTATCTTCTCAATCACCTATATGGGGTATTGAAGAACCTTTTTCAGATGGAAAATAGAATTTTTAGAAGCAAAAGTTTATTTTATTTTCATTTTTATTTTTTCCTCTTTACCTCAAAGAGTAGTTTTGATGAAATTTTCACACTTTTCCATTTGGAAACTCTGGATTAAAATTGTGGTCCTGCTTTATTTCGTGTGGCACCCCCCAGACTACTGTGTTTTTAAATATGGAACCAATGTGTCAGTTGGAAAAAAAATGCTTTTGAAGACCTCCAACCGAGGAGAGAGAATATTTCTTTTAAATTTTTATCAGTGTTCAGTGGGGAAATAATTTTTCAAGCATGTCTCAATGACTTGCTTGTACTGTAAAGCAGTGGCAAGGAATTAGAAATCGTATCTGCTGAACCTCCTCTCTGCGTTTCTAATGCTGGTAGCGTTTCTCCCAAGGTGGGTGCTTTTAAAATGATGGTACAATCACTGAAATCTGAGATGTTATGAAAAAAGAAAGCAGAATGTTTTTGAAAAAACCTTGATAGAACATAGGGGCAGATGGCAGTAAGAGAGATGAAAAGCATTCCCTCGTGCAAATAACATGTATTATATTCTAGTTAACTTTGGTTATGGAGCACGTTGTACTGAATTTCATAGCACAGTTCTATTACATAAAAACCGTGTGACTGGAAGTCTCATGTTGTTGCAATTGCCTGCATTTAAACAAGCAATCCCCGATCCCACCTCCTACCCAGCCCACACACTAAAGCAAGTGGAAAACCCCCAAAGGACCATTGTTAACATGAAAGTTTGGAGCTAGAGGCAATTAGTCCTTTGGGCCATTGTAACCAGTTATTGCAGTTAGTGCTCCAGGGAATCATTTTTGTCTGAGGTCCCTCTGATTTCCCTAGAGATAGTGCTTGAGGTTGTGATTAAACAGTTAGACCTAGAATAAGGAAGGAGCTGGGTGAGACTGTGGAGAAACTTGGGTGAGGCCAGACCTTTAGCTTCCACATCAGCTTGTTACTGCATGATTTCTGCAAGCAAAAATCACTGGCACACATCACGCTGGTAGTGTAAGCTGAGTGCTGATTTTTTATTTTTAGGTTGGGGCTGGGATATAGATACAAGTCTAATTTGATTTCATGGCCCATGGCAACAGCAAAGAATTTCATTTCATTTACATGGTAAAAGAGATAATGGTCCAAACATCAGGACTGCCACATCATGGACCTGTCAAGCTTGATTAGACATAAGAAATTTACATCAGTGTGATTAATTATTCCAATCCTGATCAAAGGTAATATACCTGCAACTTGTGCTGCTATGAAGAAGGGCATGCACTGGCTTGACTCATGTTAGCAAGTATTTGGGGTTCAAGTTTGCAGTAGTGCCATACAGGAAGGTGGGTTTTCCTCACAGGTAGTTAAAACTCAGCAGCAAACATCAATGCAGAGAAAAGTGTGGTCTGGAGAAAACCTTTACTGGATGTCCATTTAGTGCTAGTACTTTCTGTCTTGAGTCTGAATAGGTTAGACCTAATTATCAGACCAACAGTGAAAAAATGCGAGAGGACATATCCTATTTTTTTCAACATTCAGAGTGAGAGGGCAGCCCCTTGTGTTTTCTCATCACTGCTATAAGCTTGCCATGAATAACATACATCTGTTGTGCCTTAGGTTCCTCTTTGCTAGTCTTGCTTCCATGTGTGTGATCTGTTCTAGAAAGCAAGCTGATCTTCCTGCCTACAAAGGGTTGTATAAGCATGAGGTGTTGTCATATATCCATGGTATAAGCTGCTGAAGTTAGCTGTCATCCCAGCATAGGTGAGCATGGTAGGCACAGCTTGAACTCTGCTGACCTAGGCATTATGATCAGAAGGAACCCACCAACCTGGCTTTTGAGTTCCTGGGATTCACTTGTTACTCATTCCATTTGAGTTCCTCAGAAATCTGTTTTCCCAGTGGTCTGGCAGCTCAGTTAAGACCACATTTCTTAAAAAAGAAAAAAAAAAAAAAAAAGCATTTTGAGAACACATAAGTATTTTCTAGCAGTGACCCCGCAGGAGATGAAAGCTCTATGTTTCTAGTGTCGATTCATTAATAGAAGGCCTTTGTGCCAAACTACAGCTACTTGAATGGATTTCCCTTAGATTTTTCACCATGTGTTGGGATCTCAGCTGGAAATTCACAGTTGTGACCTCATGCGAGTGGAGAGAAAGGTGAGAAAAGGTGATAGATTCATGAAATCAATTTGGAAGTGCACAGTTGGTATTTAGAGAGTGAATTTTCTTTATGTGTTCCCTGTTTTTAATAAGCTTTTATAGAAGAAACTGTTTGCTCCTGTCTTGCCTCCCATGGTTTATCTTTTAAGAACCTGCTACAAATTTCCAAAAAGCAAAGCAATCAGCTGTTTTATTTGGGGAACCACTGACTTTTTCCATACCGCTCTCTGGTAATGAATGATTTCAAAATAGGAAAAGAGATCAAAGACTTATGCTTGCTTCAGGGCAGATGGGGTCTGAGTAGTATGTCTGAAGTCTTTTCCTCTGGACGTGTGCGGTGGTAGATACCCCAGATAGTGCTTAGCTGTGCTCCCCCCAGTCTCAAGTGGTAGGCAGAGCTGGACTGCTTCAGGGCTTGTGAGGCAACCATGCTCTTGCACTCTGCAGGAAAACACTTTCTGCCGTGTGTTCCAAAACCAGGTAACTCCTTCCTTTGCACCAGCTCATCTCTAGCCAGGATGTCTAGGACATCTGGGAAAATCCTGGAACTCAGCCTTTGGCCATGTGCTGTTGTGCTTGCCTCCTGCACGCGTTTTCATGGGACTGTGTCTCCTTTTTTGAACAGTGCCTGTCTCTGTGGCTTCAGTAAACCTTCTGCAATTGTTTGACAATTTCTTCTTGCTATGTTTGTCAGAGAGCATGTGAAAATAAGTCAAGTCATAGGCTAATTTCTAACAAGCAAGAGCTGGAAAAAAAATTAAACTTTTGTTTTACTCCCCAAACTTCAGAATGCAAAAGGAGAAAAATACATGCTATCTTTCTTGGTCTGTCAGCTTCCTGTTCCTTGCTCCCTATACTTTTTTCGTTGTTGTTGTTTTTGTTAATTTAAAAAGTGCAATAAGAATTCCTAGTTTGCCAAAAAGGAAAGGAGAAAATGAGTTTTATTTCCTTACTCTTAAGCATAGTCTTATCTGGTGTTATAACTTTTTTCCTATTTTGCCCAATTTATTCACCTTTCCTGGGTCAGTCTGTCTTACACAGGTAAGGGAGATTACAAAGTCTGTCTTACAGAGGTAGGAAGTGGTACTATATTCACATGAATTTTGCATACTGCATTCAGGGAGACTTCTCGTTGTTGAGGCCTACGTAGCAAGCAATGAAAACGTTTGCATTTTGTGTTCAGAATAGCTTAACAGGGAGACACAAAAAAGGTGACTCAACATTAGTGATATTCATTTCCATTTATTGATCTCACATTTTAATGATAGAGGAAACCTTTTCACTTGACGCTAGCTCATTTCCAGCTAATCCTAATGGGAAAGGTTTGAGAGAAAATTTATTTTTAAATACTTAATCTCTTTAGCAATTAGGTGGAAATAATGTGGTGTGTGCAGGATTTGGGCTTTCAAATACTGTAAAAGGCTGTAATTTGCAACTTAAATAGTGTAGTTTGTGGTTACCCAGAGTCAGGGAAATGAATCCTGGGAAAGATTTAATAGAAGTTGTAAGGTGATGCAAAACACAATATCTATGATTAAAGTGCTGCAAATTTTGTGTTTTGGCAATATTATAGTACTAACAACACTAATTGTGAAGTCAGGCTGGAGATGGGTCTTGAAAAGCGTTTGAAGAGATGGAATGCTATGCCAAAAAATGTTCATCTCAGGAAAGGAAAAAAAGCTTTCTGGGTTTCTTGCTATGTGTGCTCACAGAAAAGCTAGTGGACAGGAGTGCAAAATAGAACACCCTTCTCATGGGACTCTGTTCATTCTGTTATCTCCAGCCCTAAACAGAGAAGTATTGAGCAAGTGTCATGACTCTGAGAAGAACAAATTCCTCCTTATTTCTTTCTCATTTCCCATCTCAGCTTTCAGAAGCTTGAGGGTTTCTCCAGACTGGGAGGCTGCATCCTTTTCTAAATCAGCTCTGCAGTCCTGGTGATGCGAAGAGAAAGAGCAACACCTTCCTTTGTGTCTGCCTCAGTGGGGGAATGGCTACTCTGCAGACCTGTGGGTTGGTAATGCTGGCAGCTGCTTCATGGCATAGCATGATGAACGTAGGAAGCAATTGCATTGCTTCTTTCACAGCAAAACTAATTTCTCAACAAAAAGCAAAACAATGCCACAACAGCTGGGTATTCTGGTAACAAAAATAGATTGTTTTTGTTAAACTGCGGAAGATGCAATGCACTCTCAGGTTTTGTCTAAAATGTTTGGTAACAGGAAATTAAACATAAAGAAAACAGATGTATTTTGGCTTTTTTTTTTTTCCTTAGGGGGCACGTTTCCACAGAAATGGCCACTTGTTTTGTTTTGCAGTGGGAGATGCTTCCACTATAAACTGATGGAGTGGGGAGGCTTACAACCCTGAGAAGGAAAGTAAATCCAATTCAGGGTGCTGGGAGCTGTGTGATGTAGTGCTTTACAAGGACCTGAGTGATTTGACATTTTTACTGTGTGGCAAGGCAGAAGATGGGCTTGGGATTGTGGACTCCCAAGGGAATGTCAGCTAAGGTTCAGCTCTACTGAGACTCACTATTTGGGGAATCAGGTCTAACTGTGGTTTGGAGATCATAAAATCATAGAATATCCCGAGTTGGAAGGGACCCACAAGGATCATTGAGTCCAACGCCTGGCTCCACACAGGTCTACACAAAAATTCAGACCTATGACTAAGAACACAGTCCAAACGCTTCTTAAACTCTGACAGGCTTGGTGCCGTGACTGCGTCCCTGGGGAGCCTGTTCCAGTGCGCGACAGCCCTCTCAGTGAAGAACCTCTTCCTGATATCCAGCCTGAACCTCCCCTGTCACAGCCTGACACCATTCCCTCGGGTCCTGTCACTGGTCACTAAAGAGGACAGATCGGTGCCTGCCCCTCCACTGCCCCTCGTGAGGAAGCTGTAGGCCGCCATGAGGTCTCCCCTCAGCCTCCTCTTTTCCAGGCTGAACAGGCCAAGTGACCTCAGCCACTCCTCGTACGTCTTCCCCTCTAGGCCCTTCACCATCTTTGTAGCCCTTCTCTGGACACTTTCCAACAGTTTCACGTCCTTTTTGTCAAACAGGACCTTCCCCTTGTGAACCCATGTTGGCTGGGACCAATTCAATAACTTCAAGGATAACCTTCTCCATAATTATACCAGGCACTGATGTGAGACTGACAGGCCTGTCACTGCCAGGATCTTCTTTCTTGCCCTTCTTGAAAATTGGTACAACATTTACCTGCTTCCAGCCTACTGGGACCTCTCCAGATTCTCAAGACCGTTGAAAAATAATTGAGAGAGGTCCCATGATGACATCAGCCAGCTCTCTGAGCACCCTGGGATGAATCCCATCTGGACCCATGGACTTGTATGGATCTAGGTGGAGCAGCAAATCCTGCACACGTTCAGGATCGGTTGGGAGTTTATCATTCCTACCGTCACGGTCTTCCAGCTCAGGGCACCCACGATCCCGAAGCCCATCATCAGCACTGAAGACAGAGGCAAAGAAGGCATTAAACTTCTCTGCTTTGCCTATGTCCATGCCAGTGAGGTGACCTTCCCCATCAAGTAGCAGACCTATGTTTTCTCTACTGTTTCATGGTCACTATGACCAAGACGGCCGCCAACTGCCACATCCTCCACAAGACCCTCTCTCTTCTCCAGCAACAGATCTAGGAGAGCACCTTTCCTAGTTGGCTCCCTTAGCAGCTGCACCAAGAAGTTATCATTGAGGTGCTTTAGGAACCTCCTGGACCTGCTTGTGTCGGCCGTGTGGTAATCCCAGTTGACATCCAACATATATGAGATGTGGACCTAAGTTTGATATCATATCTGCTTTTACAACAAAGCTAGGACACGAGTAATTTTCCAACAGTTAATGTTGTGACGTATTAATCAGATTAAATAAATTGGGAGACTGAGTTAAATGGAAGTTGCAATATTCAATTTTGTTTAAATGAAGGGATTCTGGTGCTTACTAAGAAGACTAATGCACTTGTGGAGCTGTTTCCTCCCTTGTCAGTTAGAATTTTCTGTAGCAAGAGCTGAGCAGCATATGAGGGGATGCGACATCATCCCAGTGCTGCAGGATCTCAAGCGGCATGTGACATTTCCAAGTGAGACGGCTGTACCTTGGGCAGGCCTGGTGGAACAGGTAGCAGGATTAACACAACCTGTTCGCTTGGCTCAACAAAATGGAGTGTGACTTCTTCATGAAGGAAGGCAGAATAAATCATTTCAATTGAGAAACTGTTCAATAAAAATGAAGCAGCTTTTTTTCTGAACTCTTTCATTCTAGAAAAAGAGTTAATGCTTTCTTGTAAGCACTTCTATCTTCTCCTACACAGAAGGAAAAAAAATTGAATTACTAGAATTTCCCATTCAATAGAAATGTTGATTTCTGCCTGCCCTCTTCCCTCTGCCCCATGAGGCAGAAGATTATTCTTGAAACTGGTAATAAAGGACCATAAATGGAACGCTCAATTACAGTGGAGAGCAAGACACTTGTGTCAATATTGCCATTTAAACATGGATGGTGTATAAAAGAAATCTTTTTTTCAGAGGTCTGCTCCTGCAGTTCCTGGTTAGCCACTGATGCTGAAATATATTTCTGCCTCTAATATCTTCTGCTGAGATCTGTTTGCTATTCTGGGCATGTCCAAAAACTTCATCTTTTCATATATACGGTTAAAGGAGAAATACACTTTTTTTGAAATCCTGGCTGTGATTGCTGAGAGATTTTCAGAAGCCAGGAATAAGAAGGCTCGAGAAAGTTAATTTTAACATGGGAACACAGGTAGCAGTGTAGTGATTAAATAGAGGTAAAGTATAAGGTAACGGGGAACTAAAAGAGACTTGCATGGCAAACAGCAATTTCCTGAATTCATGGTTGCTTTTCTCTGATGGCATTTTACATAGGCCTGAGAGCAGAACAGAGATCTGGTGATGGCTGGAGAGGTAGTTCTCAGGGCTCTTCCTCCTGCACTTAAGAAAAGGGAAAAAAGACTGTAGCAGACAAGCTGATGGATGGGAATGTTCTTTGAATTAAGGACTTCAGGCAAAGGTAGAAAGGAAATTGCCCATGACCTGAAGTGGGATGGTGGACATAGACCTGGGAACCTGGCCCGTGGAAAGGGTGATGTTTCTCCAAATGCAAGGGTGCAGAGACCCATATGCATGCAGAGGGGGCAGAACACCCTGTCTGGTGCTGGATTTAGTAGCAACGTAATGTTCTGGCTTAACAAAGGAGATTTGTATGGCTTTTGGAGGATTTGTCAGCTGCTTTACTGGCACGGTCTGTCTGCAGTGTCTGGCTATCCTATTCATTGACTGAATGTGAGGCAGAGAGATGGAGACTGCAGTCTAGGTTTACTTGTTGTCTGGAGTGATATATTGACGTCTCTTTGCAAGGCATCTCAGTGTTTTTCCTCCCTAGTGTAAACATGAAGCCCGAAATTCATATGAATAAACACTTCTTTTAGCTAAGCATTTGTGCAGGCAGTTTCTGAATAGATAAATCAGAGGCTTCTGTTGCTTGGATATCTTAACGGGTAATATCTTAGAACCTGCAAGGTAATAGCATTCTCCCACTATAATTTGTCTAGCCTGTTAGCTTGGTGAGTGATTTACACTGTGAGGAATTAAGAGTTGTCCAACCCAGATAAGATGCTGTGGCTAAAGTGCTATGGGCATATCTGTAATGCAGCTCCCTGCGGAGGCCCCTCATCAGCTCGGAATGATGTGGAGGTCAAACCTGGAGAAGTTCAGGATTTGCTTTGAGATGCTACTTTACATTAGCGATATGCTTGCTTAAAAAGGGTTGAAAAAAAAATGAATGAATGTGGTAAGTAGCTTGCCTAAATAGATGATGCAATGTGCAACGGCAGTGGCCATGTTACAGAGGTACCAGATGTACTCAGGAGGTCATTCAGTCTAGCTGCCTGCCCTGGCACAGCACATACAGCCTAGGTGGCTCAGGGCTTTTGTCAGCCCAAGGACATATTCCTGACTGCTATGGGCAAGCTGTTCCGGTGATTTTATCTCATGAACGCAATCAGAAAATAGCTGAGACCCAAAAATTGTTTCTCGATCGCAAATTCTGCTTTCTTTTTTTGTTTTCTTTTAAAGCCAAACCCTCTCCCTATTTTCATGTTTTTGTAACTTGGTGGATACACGTTTCCATCTTATTTCAATTCACATTTTTTAAGAACTGAAAAACAGTGGAAAGTAAAAAAAAAAAAAAAGGATAAGGAGGAAATTTCAGTTTCTTTGAAGTACTGTTCTTTCTGTGCAGAGGATAGAGCAGGACTGGAAGAGATCACCTGCTGTTTCTGACATAATCCTTTGGGATTTGAAGAAGATATGAGAGTAGAGTCTATTTCTCTTCTTTGTTGCATTCAACAGCAAAGGCTGCTCTTGGAAGCTAAGGACTGGGGTTCAGTCCCTGATTGTACTGGAGCAGATGTGATTTACTTCCACCTACCAAACTCATTCCTCCATGGAAGCTATAGCCCAGTCAGCATGCTGCTGGGGCTGCGGGCGAGAGCATCACAAGGGAACACCTGCGCTGCTGTAGGGTGTTGTGGTATGGTAGCCAAAAATGGACTTCTCGATTGCTAGGTTGCTTCCTCTGAACCAAAATGTTACTGCCTTGGATTACCACCAGGATGTTTGGCCCATGCGCAGTTACACCCACCTTCCAACAAATGGGCATTTTAAAAATACCCTGTGTACGGGAAAATATTTATTCTACTGCTGGACAAGTGAGCTGTCAGAAGGACAAGGCTACTGGAAGGACTTTAGCCAGGCTCCCAAAACTGAGCTGCTGTAGGCTATGCTAATAGTAATAAGGAAGTAATCAAAAACAAACAGTTGCAGAGCCAGCTTCTTGCGCAGAAGGCGATGCAGCAGGGAGCAAATCCGTGTTTGCCAAGTGGGAAAAAGGACACTGACTGGCAAGGAGAAATGTTATTTGCTGGTTTGAGGGACAAACAAATGGAACAAACCCAAATCACTGCCTATTCATCAGAAAGAAAGGACGTGGAAATTAAAGGTGGCAGTTTGTAGCTGGCATTTTGCAGTGACAGGTCTCTTTAAACTAAGTGATAATGCCCGCAATTTTTTCCAGATAAGCTTGGAACAACTTCGCCTTTGCCTCTGCGCTTTCTGCAAGATCTACGTGAAGCTTGGTGATGACGGGCAGATTGTTAATTTCAATCATGAGCCCAATGGGATCAGGGAAGCGTGGCAGCAATAATCGAAAATGGATGCTTAGAGTAAGGAGGCTAACAAAGCAGTAGGAGCAAATATTGGCAAGTATGAGCAAATATTTGTTAGTACCGCTGCAGTTATACAGTGCAACGTGAGCTCCAGCCAGTGTTGAAGAAAGTTTAGAGCTCTGCTGGAACAAATCATAAAGCCGTAACGGAAACTTTGGGACCAAGCTGTTGGGAAACAGCTGGAACTTTCCAACGAGCTGAATTACAGTGGTAGCAGGGTGCCTGACACCTTGCATCCTGTCAAAAATCCCGTCTTAAAAGTTGCTTTCTGCATCACATCGATTCTGCAGGTAGTGTGGGTGTGCTCTGCCCCTGCTTGCACCAGTGGGAGCTTTGCCACATGCTCTCAGTGGGTCTGTGCTTTCACTCTGCCAGCTCCAATTGCCAGGCTTGCTTTATATTCTGCAAATGCTCAATGAATTTATTTGCCAGATTTCTGGACTAGCCTCAGACCAGAAATGGCTTAATATGGAAAATAAAAAACTACTGCACGTTCCGGTATCTCTGTTGGACAATAAAAGAGTATAAGGGGGGACAGAGCAATTATCAACCTCAGTCTGAGTTTTGGCTGTATGCTTTACCACTGAGGGATGAAAGTTTCTCTAATTCGCCGCAAAGGACTCTCAAAGTTCGCAGACATTAAATATTGAATTAAATTATTGAATTGAGAGATATTCCTGGAACAGGTACTCAGACTCTTTCCTGCATTTAGCACCCAACATTGTAAAACTACTTTATACGTCAGTGATAGTTTAAAAAAAAATCTTGAGAACACAGATTTGCCAGCGATATTCTGAGGGGGAGTAGGAGCAACATTTAATTTTTTTAGTAGAAAAATTCAGAATTAAATTAATTTGGTTCTTAGTTCTGGGTAGGAGAACGTTGAGGTACTGTTGTACGTTTCTGTCCTCCATCCCCTTTACAATTGTGAATGTACATGAAAATAGAAGACTTGCTCAAGATTTTGAAAAGATCTCTGCAGTTGAGCAGAGTGGTTTCACAACAACTTTCAGAGCTTTGAAACATGGCCCAGAATTGTGCTTGTTTTGAAAACTGGTATGTTTGAATGTTTTTGTGGCATTACATAGTACCAACACCTGTGCCTTAAACTTAGAGAGATTTATTCCTAATAAGAAGAGAAAGCGATGCCCTGGACATCAATAGTCTTTCTAGTTGAAAGAAATACTTCTGTGGGGGTCTCTTGAGCACAACGTGATTTTTGAAATGAGTTTCTGGAAAACTGTTTTCTTTAGCCAAAAATATTTGAGGCAGCTTTCCTCAGGACCCATCAACTCTAGGGTCAGATCCTGAAATCATTTCAGAAAAGATGTGGTCTGTATACGTCACTCAGGTTTCAGTGCCAGTGTTTCAACAAATATTGCTACAGTCAGTCATAGTATACAAATGTTAGCTATGCAGATAAAACAAATAATAAAATATACAAATTTACTTTTGCAAATGACTCTTCTGAATTGCAGCTGCAATCCTAATTTCTTATGTTGGTTGAAAAGGATGATTTCTTTGGAATATGGATGGAAAGTGAGCTATGCTAATTCTCTCTCCTCAGCTGCTGTAAGGTCAAATTTAGAGGTTACAGCTTAGGCACTCATACTGAAATGCAGGAAGCCTAATATTTCATTACCACAAGCTTCTTCGGTTCGTTTAAACCAGGATAAAATAACTACTTTGATTTGTTAGTGCGATAAACCTGGCATTGCACAGGCATAAATTAGTATGGCAGATGTAAAACAGAGAAGTGAGGATCAGTATCTGGATTTCTACATGGCAAATGGATACTGGTACAAAAATACTACAGCTGAATGCGGGGGTGCAGTAAGAAATTGTTCTCACACCAGGTTTTGATTATAGTAGTATCAAGCCTGAAGAAACTCCGCTAAACTTTTCAATTTTGGCAGGCTGAGCAAAATTTCATCAGCCATGGCTTGTGTCTCTGATGTATAAAGCTATTGTAGTTAATTTATTATAGACATGTCCCCACTAAGCAGTACTAAAGGTGCTAAAATGAAGTGGGTGCCAACAATAAATAGAAACATTTATCAGTTCTTCAAAGAAGAAATGAGATGAAAGTTCTCACTTGCTACTATAGATTCCTGCGTATAGAGGTTTTGAAATGTAATAGTGTTTTCTTCTGCTTCTCCAAATCCCTCCGTTCAGTTTTTCTTTTTTCCTTTTGATTTTGGAAAACTCACTACTCTTTGGAACATAGCACATGTCAGGTGGATTTGTCCTGTTTTGCAAAAAGGAATGCAAATTGCTGAGAGCGCTTGAAAACTGTTTAAATACAATTGCTTATAGACAAAAGGGGATCTGCTCTCTTCAGCCTCTGGTGTTTAGACTCTTTCCTGGACAGTGTGAACGTAGAGTGTCTGAAGAGGTGATTGCACAAAAGAAGGTTCCTAAGGGATTTTATTGAAATCAAAGAGAGGGATGCAACATTTGTGTGGAGATCAGGGAAGTAACTCAGATAGAGCAATGGGGACTCTGGGAGAAGTACTTCTGACTTCGCTTTGAATTCCCATGCTACAGGTGCAGAAATAACCGAAGCATGTTGGGGAGAGAAGTGGAAAGCCAAGGGAATGTGTGTAAGTCTGTCCCTAGAAGAATGCATGGAGAGGTCTTCCAGCATGGAAGCAATGTTGATTGTATGGTAAACAGTGGATTCTTCTGAAGCAGATGAAGAGTTGAAAAGCTTTAGGAACTGCTTCGGTCCCTCATACAGCAAAGACACTGAAATAAAGTCCCCTACTTCTTCAAGGTTATACTGAAGTATATATCAGTTAAACTAACAGACATACAATTTCAGAGGAATCATATTGAATTTTAATTCTCTTTGGGGAGAAATAAAGTAACACTTAAAAGAAATAAAATAAATAAATAAATAAAACTAAAAAAAAAAGAAACAAAACAAACAGGAACACCAAAACCCAACAGTGTGTATGCCCTGTTGGACTTGATCTTGTTGCACCTAAGTGCAGGTGAAATGGAGGGCTCCAGGGAAGGGAGTTTGAGCAGTGATGTGGCCAGTTTTATGTGAACGGTTAAAAATGGTTTTATTAGTGGGAGAGTGAGGGGGAGATGGGTTAAAACTCTGCTTTTGACCGATGCTCAGATGTGTGGTAGGAGACCAAAGAGTTTAGTATTTTCTTTAGCTTCTCCACTTCTGTGACTTGCTCTTAATGTCATGGGTACAAGGGTCTTTGGCTGGGCTCCTTCTGGAGCACAACACAGGAGATATTTCACTCATAGTCTTTGCTCAGGCACAGTTATGGGAGGGGAGTGCATCTGATATGTGTGACCCTGCTGTTGCCCAGTTCTCCTGGTGGTTTCATCCAAAAACCCTGATTGCCCTCCTCAGCTCTTCTGCTGTCTCTACACGTTGAGCATCCAATGAAAGGGGCTACTGTGAAGTCTTCTCCTGGTTAGCAGGCGCAGGGCTCTAAAAAGAGCCAGCAGGCTCTAAAAAAGCTGGGGAGAAAGCTGTGAGAGGGGTTTCAGACCAGGAAGGTTGGTTGGAAAAGGGTGGCCTGGGCAGAGATACTGAAGAGGAAGAGGTGAATCTGAATGTGTGGCTGTTGTAGAGAGAGTGTCCCAGGGAAGAGGAGAGGTGCTGAACCTCTCTTGCTGAGGGTAAAATAGCCTGAGACAACCTCCTTTTCCCCAGATGGGCAGCGTGTAGGACCATATTGTTACAGAGCCTGTAAGGAAACCAGCTAATAAAATACGGAAATATGAAGAGAGAGTACTTAAATGTGCCCAAATGCCTTCTTGATTCAGAGTTCTGCTGCTGTGAAAGAGTAAGACAACTGGATTTATCACTATTTACTATTAATCTCTCTCTATTTACCATTAATCTATCTCTATTTGCTAACTCTGTCTACTATTAAGTCTATTTACTGTTTATTTGTCACCTTTCTCTCACTCAGCAAATAAAGGAGTAAAGAAAAAGCCTAGACTTCAGCAGAAGCAAGGAGATAGTGAAATTGTGGTAGGCCAAATCACTAGAGTTTCTTGTTCGGCTTGTGGTCGAAGGCATCCTCTCTGGAAACCATCTTATGGATTAGGAATCTGTTCATCTTCCTAGACTGGTGGTTTTGTTTGCACGGTAAACTTAATTAATTTATTAAGCCAAGTAGTCAGAAATAGCAGTTAAATTAAAAGTGATCGTGGATGAGACTCTGTGTGGACCTAGCCTCTCGAGGCAATGTGCTGTGAAGAAACTGCCATTTTTTGCCAACCAAAATGGCGCTAATCAAGTTGTAGCAGAGAGAAAAACCGGGCGGGTTGTCTAGCATGGAAAGGTAAGATGGGAGCTGCAGCTTTTTTTCCACATTTTTTTAAATGGAGATTCGCAACATCGATCTGTTTCCCTAAAATCAGGGAAAAAGCCTCAAGTGACTGCCTGCCCTTCTGAGTTTTAGTATGCAGCCCACCTACACATAGCCCTTTTATCTGCAGAAACTGGCTGTACAGTCTGTCTTGATTAGATCCTATAGTGTTGGCGTTTTTTTTTTCTAATTCTTTCAATACCTGTCTTGTCAAATTTGCCAATTCAGTCTTAAAATACTGACAAAACATGGAAGACAAGGTGATGTGTTTAGCCTGGTACTTAAGCTTTCTTTGTTTTGATGTGTTATTACTCCTTATTCTTCTCCCTGTGAGACACACAAAAGAGAAAGAATAGCTACCAGATCAACAATCAAATGACAATGACTACTTTTTAGCAGTCCGTGCAGTCATGATTTGTTGTAATCAACCCAGGTACTCCCAGTGCGGGACAGGAATTGAGATAACTTGAGATAAAGGAAGTCTGCTGTATCAAAGCTTGATCTGGCCCAAGCTTTTGCTTCATAAATACTTCAGGTTGCAGTAGTATGTAACTTTTATAAAGACATAAAGATCAGCTGGGGATGCATTCTCACGGCTGCAATTTCATAGTCGTTCGGTTTCATAGTGGTGCTATAGTGGGTTAATTTGTGTAATCTTTTTTAGTGCAGCTTTTCCTCAGAGAGACGGTCAGTTAAGTTACGGATTTGTTATTATGCATGTAATTTCAGAGACTTAGGAAGAATATATCAGCATAATCAGCAAAGGAATAAATGATAGAGAACATGTAATTATGGCCTTCCGCATTATTGTTGATTGTGTGTGTCTGCAGAGGAGCCTTGGGTAAGGTCAGACCATGCACAGTGTTTGTCCTGACCACACGTTGTGATAGCGGAAAAGAAACCCAGATGGAAAGGCTGGGTGAGAAAGCTGCAGTGGCTGTAGGTGGCTGGAGGACTGGGACTGCTTAGAAATCTATCCAAGAAAAATACCTTCTGGGGCCTGAAGTTTTGCAGAAGGGGAAATCACAGTGCAAACAGTGACAGGACTTGCTCCCAGCTGTAGTGATGATACTAGGATTCAAGTCTTGCACTGCCCATACAAACTCCATGGTTTCAGGACTCCACCTCTTGAGGAGGCTGAGGGTTTGTGTTCACCTGCCGTAATGACAGTCGAACAAAGCTGTCTTTCCTGAGCATATAGCACGTGAGAGGAGAACGAAGGGCTGCACCTTGTGTGCTGCTGAATTGCTTTGTCGAAAGCTTCCCTCCTTTTTTTTTTGCCCCTCCTGAAGTGTGAACATACACAGAGCTGAACGAGCAGCAAAAGACTTGTGACGACTTGCCTTGTGGCTGGGAAAGTGGAAAAGGTTTTACGGCTGGGATGATGTCTCTGCACTTGAGTGAAAGCATCGGTGTGGCTTTAACAGCCCATACACCCTGATTAAGAGCCTTATTTTTTTTACATACATCATAAATAAAACTTCAAAGGTTTGAGAGTGAGGGAAGGGGATGAGAGCACATTCTGCTATCCACTAGAAACATTTTTGCCTGCCAGAGCCATTTAGTGAATCCGCTAAACAGCTTTGTTAAGGTGTTTATCCCACCAAGACAGTTCATAGCTGTGGGCATTCAGGGGTATAGAAATGAATTCAGGCTATGCCAAGCATACAGGACAATGTTTCTGAGCCAGGCACAATGCAGTGGCTCATCTGCATAATCCCTCCATCCTGCTTGAGATGGAGGAGAACTGAAAAGCAGCAGATACTATATGTCAGCCCTGACAGCTTTATTAAAACTACAGTGAGTTCTTCTGGTCTTACTGCTTCCACCTTGCCAGCATTCAGCCTGTCTAGAGAGAGCTGCATTGCCCCATCCGGTGAGTTTGGGGAAAAAAATGGAAGGGGAGGAAGGATGGATACAGGGATTTCTCTTTATACTCTCCGCAGCTGCATCTGGAGGTGCCACAGGTTGTCTTTGTCACTCTGCAGATAAATGACATTCAAGGGAGAGCGTGCAGCTGCCTGGCCTGGTGTGTGTAAGGTACGGTGCACAGTATGCAAGTAGGGAAGCCAGGGGCAGGTTTCCAAAACTGCCAGCTCTTACTTAGGCACGGCCATGAAGTGGCTGGGTTTTCTCTACAGTACTGCTTTCAGCAGGAGTTGCTGGGTGCTGAGCCCTTCTGAATTTGGCTTCTTGACAGTGCGATTCATCACTTGGTGGAAAAGATTGCTTTCAGCACCCTGTGAATAATCCATTCTGCTTGAGTGTAAATAATACCTCTAATATTTCCCCTTTTTGCTTTTGTGTAATATTATGGATTATTTTCTTTTTCCCAGAAAATGCAGAGAGAGGCTATTTCTCCTTATTGGATTTGAGTGAATAATTTGCAATTAATTATTTATTCAGGGAATCAAGTCTTTTTCTGCTTGCAAAAAATCTCCACTCTTGGATTACTTACTCAAATGTGTGTGATAATTTTTTTTGTGCTGATTCTCTTTTTTCTTTTCCCCCTATCCCTTCTCTTGGAGCTGGGACAAGCTCAGTTTGGGACCTTGCTCAACAGTGTTACGTAGTCCAGCAGCTTCTCCTTGGACAGGTGATCGCGTGGGTCTGTCATGCAGGCATTTAAAATGATGTTGCTTCTATAAGCATTCAGGGCAATGTAGATTGATTGTGGTTTGCAGGAAGTACCTTTGAGAGGGAATATGGAATAATTTGCTGAAAAATTGCTGTGACTGAGCACTGACATCAAAACTTGTTCAAGTGTTCTTCTACTCAGTTTTGTGTGAACCTACTACAAAAACAGTGAGGTAGGAGAAGGGCAGAAAAGAAATGAGGAAAAAGGTCTCAGACCTAAGGTCCTTAATTGCTTGCAGTGTTCACTTAAACCATTTTCCTACCAACTACTTGTCTCATATCATACAGATCCGCTGAGCCTGTGGTTTCCGAAGTTTTGCTCATAGAGAACTACTTAACAGATAGGACACCAGATGATAAACCTCAAAAGAGTGCTCATCTGCTGTGCACGAATATTCTGCTTAATGGGTGGAATTATTGTAAAATCCCATTGAATGGCCTTGGTATCTGAATGCAGCCAATGAGTGGCTCAGAGGCTTTGTTTTTCACAGAATCATAGAATTGTTAAGGTTGGAAGAGACCTCCAAGATCATCTGGTCCAACCATCACCCTACCACCAATGCCACCACTAACCCATGTCCCTAAGCACCACGTCCAACCTTTCCTTCAGCACCCCCAGGGACGGTGATGCCACCACCTCCCTGGGCAACCCGTCCCAATGCCTGACTGCTCTTTCTGAGAAGAAATGTCTCCTCATTTCCAACCTGAACCTCCCCTGACACAACTTGAGGCCATTCCCTCTAGTCCTATCACTAGTTGAGACATCTGCCCTCATGCTGCAGGTGAACATCCAAATCAAAGCTTTGGGTTAGTACTGCCGGGGTTTCCTCTCCTGCAGGGGCCATTCCTGGGACTGCAGGGGTGGTCTCAGTGCGCTGAGAGCGTCCTTTGATAATCTGCATTTACTGCAGCACTCCTGGAACCGTGACACTGTTCTTTAGTAGACAGATCTTTTGTCAGAGAAACTAAGTAATGAACTTTATGCAAGCATTTTCCAAGGATTAATGCCAACTAAATCAATAGCAAGCCTAGCTTGCTGCTCTTAGCTTATTTCCTTCTCTCTCTCTACCTGAGCAAATGCTGGCATGCATGCTAACTGCACAAATAGCACAGACCAGTGGAGGGTGTCCCTAGGCTGAAAGTCATAAGCGCTAGGCAGCATGGCCATTAGAGGTTTTGGGGACCAGACTTATAGTGAGAGGAGCATGACAAGGGCATTCTGGAGGTGGCGGGCCAGGTGACGTGTCTTGCTGTATTTACGTTCCTGTAATTCCCAAAGCTGCCTGCCCTTCACCTCCACCTTTTAAATTGTTATAAATGATTTAACTTGAACAAAGGAGGCGAATTGGGCTTGTGTGTGCCTGGGTGGCCAGACTTTACCTCCATGTCTGTATATAGAAGCTGTTAGTCCTTCCTGACGTTGCAGCGGAACATGGAGCATCAAAAGGCCTTTCTAACATGAGAGGCGTTCTGGTTTGGATGTATTGAGGCCCCTGTAATAGTTATTGGAATCCTGCTGATGTAAAATCTCTATGTTGTCATGAATCATCTGTGAAAATTTTAGTGCCTCTAGGAAAAAAGAATAGGAAAGAAAAGAAATTCACAAGGGAGAAAGATGAACAAAGTTAGTCATAACTTGGGAAAAACGTGTGGTAAAACATGAAGGAAAGATCTTATGAAGTCACTGCTTAGGATGTTTTCTTTTCATGTTTTTCTTGTACAACAAATTACTAGTGGTTTTACAGTGTTACAATCTGCTAATTGCTTATTAAGCCTTCTTAAGCTGTTTGGAAGTGCAACTGTTTCATAGAGAGAAAGCTGCCCTACTAAATATTGATCTGTGCAAACTGCTTAGTGAGAGACACCCAAGCCAAGACAGCAAGCTTAAAAACCAGGGCAGAAACTTGATTCTAACCAGATAAAATGCAGCTTGAATCCCACTATAAACTAAGCCCCAAGAGTGCTAACTACATTTTTATGAGATGGTTCCCAAAACACCAGTTGTGTAACTGCATATTATAGCCTGAATGTGTGTTTCCACGACTTTCTGTGGCAATTTGTGCAAGGCTTATTGCATCACACAGATACAATACTAAAAATAATGTTTTAGTTAGGAAATACTGGGCAGCAAGAGAGGAGAGACCTGTGGAGAACCCTGTTTATTTGCATTTGGTGTCTGTATTTGTTACTGTAAATGTTTTAATGCATACCTCATATTTTAGATTGCATAAACCCTTAATTCGGGTTATCCAGCACCATCTGTAGTCAACAGAGAACAAAAAGAGGCTGTGCAATACTCTGACTGATGTAATAGCTAAATGAGTTTTGGAGTCATTTTTACACACAGATTGCCTAGGTTTAGGAAATTAGGTGCCAGATTCTCCGATTCTCCACAAGCAGCATTTACCAAAAGGTAGTCACAGACCATTGGAGGCTATAAGGTATCAGAAAGTTGTCCATGAAAAAAAGCTGTTGAACAAAACAAACCAAGAGCAAAAAAAACACTCTCACCTCAGGCAAGCAAATAAAAGCTAGAAGTGAAAAGTGACTCCATTTATAGTTGGTTTAAATGAAAACCATCGGGGAATGGCTGCAGAAAACAGCCACCCCAGGGTAGCTGGTAGTTTACTTAAAGGAGAAAACAAAGGCTGGGTTACATGAATTCATAACGCTGGGAAGCATTACCGCAGAGTGCTGAGCGTTGTGCTGGTACCTGAACCTGAAGGTTATTGTCTTTCTGGTATATGTATCTGATGTGGGCTTTGGAAGAAACACTATGCTTTGTGTAGAGTGACAAAAAGTCTTGACTCTGGTGTGGGAACCAGAGGAGAACGAAGACATGGAGGTCCATAAACCATCAAAGAACAGAAGATTTTGTTGGAAACTTTAGTAAAATGTCTCACGGGCATTTTGGATATGTTTGCCGGAGACAAATTAAAAAAAAGTATTTCCAATACTTAGGAGACCAAAGGACCCAAAGAAATCTGCCCCCCCCCCCCCCCCCCCCCAATTAATTTAAAGATAATAAGCAAAAAGTCCCGGCCAAGCAATAATTAGGCAAAAGGAGATAGAAATGTCTTACAGAATTGGTTCTGCCAGGACTATATTTTTAATATCCCACTAGTGGCCAGTAAAGGAAATGGAAAGTGAAAGTCTTGCCAAGATTACATATTCACAGCTCTACCTACTTGCTTCTCAGTGCCCAGAGGCATGAAGGCCTGAAACAACATCATGTTTAATGTTACACTAAATCTTGTCATGTGAAAGTGGAAGATGAGCTAAATTTAAGATAAATATTGCCATTCTGCCACAGAAAAGAAAGCTGGATTCTGAATGTTGGACATACTTGCAGGGCAGGCCGCAAGAAACTCACCCTTGGATGAGAAGCAAAGCCTCTGCACTGGGAAATGTGTAGTGGTGGTGTAGGCGAGTGGTCCTGTGCACCTCCAGAGAAGTAGGAATTCCCTGTATTAACGTCCGAGAGTGAAGTTTGTTTTCTCACTGCACTATCAGGGCTCTGAATGAGCTATCACAGTCTGTAAGGCAAATACATATTTATTTAGGCAATTTTAAAAAATTGATTTTTGATCCAGTACATGGTAAAAGCTCCTAAGGAACCAGCTATGTAAATCCTTCCTTAGCCATATAAATACTGTTTTTATTCTCTCTGTAGTTACCTTTCATGTGATAGCACAAAGGCTGAATGATGATTAGCTGGAATCAGTGCTCAGGAAAGAGGGAGAACAGGGAAATGGATTCTATTTCATAAATTTTCTTGTGAGACTCTAGTAATTAAATACTTTGGAAGTGTGGTAATAACTGGTACCCTTTATTCATCATGGTATTTGTCCTGGCTCTGACATTCAGGTCGGCCAGTCACATCACCTCCATTTCCTCATCTATACAATGGGAATAAAAGTACTGACCTTAATAAAATCTCTCCAAGATTGAGAGAGAGCAAATGCTCCGTAGGATCTGCATAATTATTGTGAAATTTCAGCTATGAGCAATCCCCTTGGAGTCGATGGGACTGCTCGCATGTGGGGTTAGTTACAGTACCGGGAGCCACTGATGGCCGCGAATAATGGAAAACTGTCTTCCTCATTGATCAAAAGTCTGCTTCTGCAGAGCTGTTTTTGCTCTCCATATGGGCTGGGACTTTCAAATGATGCTTTAACAAGTTATATGCCGGGGAGTTGGCTCCCTAATTCCTTTTAGGTTCTTTTGAAAGTCATTGCTAAGAAAGCAGGGGGTTATTGTTGAAATTGCAGTCTAAAATTGCAAACGAGCATTTATTTATTAAAAAAAAAAAAAAAGCGGAAATTGTAGAACGGGGAGGAAAGAGTCCTAAGCTAGTTTGGAAAGGGAAACTTTCTTTAATGGGGAACGAAGACAATACAGCTGAATATAAATTCTAGTTTTGCTATTCTAATGTGAGTGTAAACATTTTATAATGGACAGTGCTGCGTAGGGGGGATTCTGAAGTACAAAGTGCATATGAAAACTTTTTTATTTCTTAATTGGGTCAGTGCTAAGTTTCTATTTGGATGGACTGAAATAGCAAAATAAGTAGCCTGATTTTCAACGCTGCTCTAAGCAGTCCCCATTACAGTGAAAACAAGCTACTGCAGCCTCCTGCTTTTGAAAACCTCAGCCATTGCTTTTCATTGATGCCACTTGTTTTCTTCCAGTTATGTCAATACCAGAGAATCATCTTACTTGAGCCATGATTTCTCTTCCATTTTAAGTGGGTAATATCCATATGCAAATTCTCTAGAAAGGTCTCTTGGCAAATGCAGGGGGGAAAAAAAAAGAAAAAAAAAAAAAAGAAAAAGAAAAGCTTCTTAGCAACAGCTGGGAAGAACATCAAGAAGGAATCTTTTTTTTTTGTCAGCCTTGGAAACATGTTGGCATTCGCATCTCTGCTCAGCACTCTGCTTGAGCTGTGTGCTTATTAGGGCTCTTGGAGCAGGCAAACCGCACCGGTTCAATATATATGCATGTTTTGTTGTTATTTTAGGCAGAAGTCTCCAGAGGTGCATGCTGCAGTACTGATCCAAAGTTCAGGAGATTTAGTCCTTGCTGACCTCTGCATGTTGTTACTTACACTCTCTTCCTTCACAGTCCCCAAATCCCTGTGCTGTGTGCCTCTTGTAGAGGAATCGAACTGGTCCAGAATGTCTTTGTGCTTTTATTGCGAATGCCTGCTGCCTGCATGTGGTCTAGGCAGGGAAGAAGTCTTCTGGCCTTTTTGGGGAGCTGTTGCAAACAGTATTTTGCAAACAGATAGGCAAGCAAGCATGGGATACCCTGCTCTTTATTTGCTTTTAACATCAGCTGGGTGTGCAGGTATTGGGGAGTTACCACTGAAGTAGGGCTACAGTGAGGGCAACCACGTTGGGATTTTTCTCAGCCTCAAGTACGAAAAGGGTGTTCCCGTTTCAAGCAGAAAAGCTCAGGAAGATGCCCCCTGTAATTACTGGCAATCAGCAATCTGTCTGCTGTCACTCAGTTTAACCCATGCAAACTTGCCATGTGCAATGGATCCTTTCAGCGGGTGTGATTGCAGAGCAGGGGTAGTCCATCTGGTTCATCCAAATGCTGCTTTGAAGGAGGATGATTGACAGGTTTTTCAAACCCGGCATGCAGCAGGCTGCCTGGAAGCTGGTTACTTCCCAGCCTGGATACAAAAAATATCAATATTAAGCATGCTATCAAAGTAAGAGTAGCTGGTAGTGCTAGCAGCGGCAGGCAAGTAGGCAGTGGGAATGTTGTAGCTGAGCAGGTAAGCCAGATTTCAGCAAACTGTTTGTAATGTGAGGTGATACATGCAAGAAGAAAGCATCACCTCTTCTAGACGGACAGTGATTTTGGTAAATACCTCTAATTTGTAAAACCTGCAATGGAGTTTGAGTGCCTTAAAGCAAAAGAGGTTCAAAGGGGTCACAAAAATGAAGTGTAATCATACGTACAACTGCATGCCCATTTCCTCCCCTGAATATGGTATTTCTGTTCTGATCTAGCTGTTCCAGTATTATGTTTCATAATAATTAAAAGACAATTGCACCTATTTTTCTCATTCAGAGTTCCCAAAGCTGCTGCTAAATATGTTGTCTTGCATATTTGTCTGCTTAATTTGTGCCTGGAGATGCTTTCTCTTTATTTTTCTTTCCCTCTTTGAGATTTCAGATTACTGGTCCAGAGAAAATGGGCAGTTTGCCTTTACATTATATGAATAGCAGAATAGGATCCTGTCACAGATGAAAGTACTATATTTATGTCTCATTATAATCCATTCATTGCTTCATGGACCCAGAGTCCTCCAGGGAGTGCCACAAACCCACATAATTTTCCCAAGTGCTGCATTTTGCATTCGGATCTTTGGTTTAGCTGACAGATACGAAAAAAAGGGAGAAAAAAGTGCAGGAAGGCAGCGAGTCCATGCAATTGTGCGCGTGCAGATGCTGAGCGGTGATAGACAGCAGCAATTTCAACTCAAACCCGTCCCGTCGTGCTCCTGCTCCACGTTCCCTCCGACGCTGTGACAGAGCCATGGGGGCAGGGATGAGCTTCAGGAGGTGGCAAAGATTGGTATGGCTTTAATGCTAGCAGGCCCATCGCAGTAGGTGAGTGTTGGCGTGGCAAGTCGCTGTTGTGCTGGAGCAGGCTGTAGTTTTGTGCCTGGAGTGCCTGAAAACGCGTGGAGCTGGTATTACTGAGAACGTTTCCTGGGTAGAAATTAATAGTTTCCAGGCAGGTGCTATGAAACCTTGACGCGGAGTATTTGGGGCAGTGGCAACCCAGAGCGGGTGCCCTGGCTGTGCCTTGCCGATAAGCTGCGTGCTGCTTTAGTCAACAGCTTTCTGACTGCTGTCTGCGTAGCGGGGCTGGGACTCTCCGAGCAGGGCTGTGACAGAGCAAGGCTGGCTTAGAGGGATGCTCGCATCTGAAAGCTCTTTTCCGGCTGGTTTTACAGAGCTGATCTTTGTCTCTCCCCTTCTGGGCCATATTTACCCTGGTCAGGTTTGGGAAGTGTTGCTGCAGTGGTTTGGAGAGGTTTCTTTGATCCTGATGATGTTGTGCTGTCCGTTACTGTGCCTTCTCATTCGCAGCATGTGGAGTATGTCCAGGGCTGCCCACTTCTAAGAGGAAATCTGGCTATGCTGATGCCAACCCTACTCTGTCAGTAGCCCTCTGATTGCCTTCACTGAAAGGAATATAACAGTGGGTATTTGCAGCTGGGGTGGGGGGACTGTGGATGAACTGGAGATGGCTTCACTGGGGTGTCACCTCTGATGCCGAGGGGGAGAAGGAGAACATGGGTAACAAGGTGCAAGAGGCAATATTCAGGCCTTTGGGGAGATAAACTTAGGTTGGGACAAATGAACAGGGGGGATTTTTTTACTTCAAGACAAAATGTATTTTCTGTCTTTCCTAACAAGATTTGCCATCACATTGCCTGGTTTTGTATGGAGCCTGAGGAATTCCTTGCAGTCTTTTCTTTGTCTGGGGTCTTCCACGGTTATTGTTCCTGCATCATGATTCCTCTCCTCTTTTTTCCCTCCAAACCTAGTTTTTTTCTAGCCAAGAGGAGACAGCGAGTCACTTCTGATCACTTTGTGGCACCTGTTAATTTTCTGCTGTTGCTTAATGGAGCATTTCACAGAAATACGCTCCATTTCGTTCCTGAACCACTGTGAAATGCTGTCAGGCTGCGTGTGATGATCAGGGCACAGAAGAGGAAAATATCGTAACTCTTTCTTTATGACGTTCATCGCAAAGCAGCAGAGCGCTGTGTCTGCCATGAAGTGAAGGCTGCATGGGGTGCCCGGGGAGTGCTCTGCTGCCAGGGGCTTTGCAAGTGGGAACACAGCAGCACTGTTCACCCTGGGGTCACTGAGGAGGGGTTCTCCATAAACCCAGTGGCAATTTAAGCCCTGTGGCTCCACAGGTTTCCCCAACATGGCACCTGCTGAGAGGTTAAAAAAAAAAAAAAAAAAAAAGAAAGAAAAGTCCTGATATGATTGATTGATCTGGGTAGATTTGATTTAGAGAGCTATTCAGGAATTCAGGACACTTATGCATTGAGTAAGTATGGATTTAATGGCTTAATTTAAAGCATCCAAGTTTTAAAACATTAGACTTGGGGTAGTAATGTTTCGTACGGATACTCAGAAGTGCTTAAAATCAATCAGGATCCATCCCTCTGCTCTGCAGGCAGGATGGTAGCTGCCAGCTAGAAGACAGCATTGTCCATCTGCATACAAAGAGTGCATATGTTATTCAGCTGTAATCAGAACAGAAAGTAATAACCATAGCTTGAGCTGTGACAGCAATGTAGCTGGCTGTTCTGACTGGTGTGTTTGTACATGGAAATCACAGATGCCTCTGCAATGCCACTACATCTGGGGAAAAGCAGTTGCAATTACTTTTATGGCGAGTAGGGTTGTTGAGTCACAGCCATCGTCCTGCTCTTCAATACATGGCCAGCTTTGTGCAGTGCCATCACTATATGGGAAAGCTTTTAGACATAGGCTTAACCAGACATATTCAGTGAGTGCACTCTGGAGTTTCTCTCATCAGCTCCACAGTTCTCATAAAAATGAAAGCATGGATGTATGTATTTGCTTGCATGAGTTTTGAGAACAACAGTCCATTATATTTTAATCCTATTTAAATTGCAAGCCGAAAAGCCTCCAAGTAGCACGGCTACCAAGTTCTTAGTTACACTCTTGATGCTTCAGTGACTGCAAATGCATTCAGACCTCCTCCTCTAGCATTTGTAATTGGCCAGAATTACTATATAAAATGTAGTCTAATATAGAAACACATAATATATGTTAACTGGAATTTCCTGGGTAGGAGTCAAAATACCTAAATAATTTTTAGTTTTTTGTTTTTTGTATTTTGCAAGTGACAGTGAACAATGTCCTTGCGTTGCTGTTATTTTGGTTTTCAAAAAACATGGCCAGGAAAAAAAAAAAAGAGATTAGAGAAAAAAATCCCCAGTTAGTATTCCTCCTAATTTTCTGTTATTTTATTTAAAGCATCATAATATACTTTTCCTAGGCTAAATGCCAAAACACGGCTAATAAGGGTTACACTTAGCTGAACAACCCTGAGAGATTAACCTGAAAAATGTGGGCTTTTGCAGTTACGTGGGCAGGTTTGGCATGATGAGATTTTGTGAGGTGTTGAGGGCTACGGTTTCTCAGGAGCAATGGGTTTTCACAAGCTGTTGTCACTGCTGCTGTCCCTGGCTTGTCTCGTAGCTGTGGTCATGGGCGGTAGTTGGCATTGTTTTAAACATTAATTACTGCCCTTAGAACAAACTTAACTTACCTACCTATTGTAGGCAGTTTCTTTCAGATAAAACATGCAGATCACCAAAATTTTTAAGTCACAGCAAGTCAAACTGTTTGATCCAGAGGAACCAGAGGAAAATCCATAGAACTCTATTTTACTGTTTTGAGAATCCAACATTAAAACAACTTCAGCAGAGAAAGCTTTCGACCGTCCCTGAAGGAGACCAGCTCCCTGCAGGGCTGAGGCCCCAGGAAGTACCAGAAGTTGGGACACTGGGAGGAAGCAAGGACAGCACTCCTCCGGTTTTGTTAGGAAAGCACGATATTCCTAAAGCAGTCTGGTTTTAGAACTACACCACGTGAAGTTCGCCTAAAAACTAAGCCATCCTTAGAAAACGAGATTCTGCGTTGGCATATGCCAATGTATTTTTGATGAGCTCGCCTAACTGTCTACCCTTCTGGAGTTATTTATTTAGCCCTTTTCAAATTATTTAGATTTTTAATTAGAAGCTCGATGGCATTGAGTTTTGGCAACTTGATAGCAGAAGTAAGTGCATCTTCTTTAAGGAAACAGCTTTCCAATTGACATAACCTTGTGAGAGGGAGGGAGGAGGAGGTGGGAACAGCCTTTCCCATAGTATCCCAGGAAGAAAACAACTTCATGGATTAGGAGCTTAATTAGGACTGAAATCCATAGCAATAAGTGAGGAACAAATATAGTTAATTTGATTAAGCCACAGAGTGAATGAGTTGCACACTGCATTGATTACTTTAAAGCAAATAACAGAGGCAAGGCTGTTTACTTTATGGTACTATTACTGCAAATGAAATCAGTATCAAGCAGGTTGCTGGGGAGTGTAGCTAAGACAACCTCATAACCTCATCTGCTGATAAATGAATCTTTGGCTAATCAGTAGACTCAGCATGGAGGCTACTCCAGCAGTCTGTAAGTGAGTCACAGCAAGGCAGGTACCCTCCTAAACAAGAAGACTAAGAAATAAACAGGCCCTGGATATGCAGTAAAGGTCAAGCAGTCTTTGTATTTGAGAGCATTCTTTGGAGAAATGCGAGTGGTATTTCAGGGAGGGCAAGGAGGAATGGTATTGATTACACCCAGCGCAAGAGAGCAGTTTGTAGGGCTTTTGGGGGACTATCCAAAAACATACAGGCAGCAGAGTAACTCACTTAAAATCCTGGAGTTTTGCTGCTGATGTGAAGAGGGGAACAATTTGGCTGAACAGCGGGAGAACTGAGGAGCGGTCTCTGGGGTTCGTCACAGTGTTGTTTCTCTGCGGCCTGCTCTGGGGCTGGCGGGCTGGGGCCTTGTAGGAGCGCCATTACCCCTGCGGGTGGTGGGACCAGAAGGGAAAGCAGGGCAGTTTTCCTTCTTCCTGCTCTGCTCCATGCTTAGTACGCTGGCTCTGCTCATATTCAGTGACAGAAACAACAGCGTGCTTGTTTGCTTAATGTATACATTCACCAGAGGCTGTGCTGAGAATAGGCCATAGGAGGAGCGAAGGGAGCACTTCTCCTGAGCTCCTTTTGCTGGAGTGGATACTTCAGTACAGAGAGGGGGTCCTTAGCACACCGTGTTGGTTTTTAATTAGCACGAAGCAGATCCTAAAGGCATAGCATTCCCCAAGGAGGTAGGTGCTGCCTGTAAGGCCTGTGTGTGTGTGTGCGCGCCACGTCCCCTGTGGAGCCTTCTGCTCCTCGTGTGAGCACAGGAGAAGTAGCTGCCCTCCTACCCACTGCAGTTAATTGTATTGCTCCCGCGTCTCTGCAAGTATAATAGCCGACCGCTTGAAATTTGGAGACAGGAATTCTTCAAAAGCCCCTGCATCTGTTCTCAGTCCAAGCAAGCACTCTCAAGAGGCCAACTTCCCATAGGCCATCATGCATAATGTGGATGAAACCTCTTGAATTATTGATCTTGCAGAGGCATATAATTGTAGCTTACACAGTGTGTTTACTCTCAGTGCTTTGATTTATCAGATCTTATAATAATGTTCTCACTTTTGGCGCTCGTAAAATGCAACTGGCTTGCAGTTTAATAAATATTGACTTCTAGCCATTTGCTGCTTTGTGATTATTCCTCCTAAAGAACAAACTGATTGCTTCCTTCATTCAGCTCCGCTGCAAATGCTGCAGGAGTGTAGCACTTTCAATATTGCATTTTCCCACCAGGGGAAGCCTTAGCTCAGCAGTGCCCACACCTAAAGATCAGGGCACGGTTTCTCGAACCGATGGGCACCCGAAGGTACCAGTGGTCACACCAAGGGTCAGCAGGCACGTCTCCTCCCTTTTCCCCATCCCTTTTTTTGTGCTGTTCGCCACTTTTATTTTAAGAAATAGAAGCCGTTCCCTTTTCCTTTGATTAGGACAAGGAGAATCCCCAGGTGTTACCTGGCAGTTCTTGATGTGTTCAACCTTCTCATCCCTGAATTATCAGTGTGTGCATGGCACGGGGCCAGGGCTGCCTGGGGAACTCCTGCCACAGAGCAGGAGACCCTGAGTGGGTATTGGCTTTAGGCAGCCCCCAGCGATGGCGACGTATCCTGAAGAATATTTTAGGTCATATTTAGCCAGACATCATGGGCATAGATTACAGGTAAGAGTCTGAGAAGAATCCGATGGGGTAGGACAAACAAAAGGAGCAGAGAGCTAAGTATCTAATGTTTTAGAAATCTTCTCTGGGCCTTTTTGCAAGGACTGGATTTTTCACCTGAAGAAGGTGCCGTGCAGCACATCTTGTTAGGACAGTGCTTGCTCTGGAATAGGACAAAGCCGATATTTTCTGAAGTTTCTCCACTGGTGGGATGCCCATCTGCTTCTCTAAGGAAAAATGTGGGTTTTTTTTTGTTTGTGTTTTTAATACATCACCAAGTTGAGCACTGGACAGGGATGTGTTTCATTCTCAGCTTCCTTTCACGCTGATCAGTTCTCAGCACTGTCAGAGCCCCAGCGGTAACAGCTATGGGACAGCTGTTGCAGGGACAACGTGGTGGTAATTTACGGTCCAGTTCCTTTAGATAGCTTTGACTCCCTCTCCTCTTTCTCCCTTTTAGAAAGCAGTTGCCCTGGAATGAGACACTGTGCAAAAGCAGCACGTGCCCTGTCTGCAACCTGCGCTGCTCATTTTCCAGCTTGCATCTATATGGTGTCTCTCTGCTATGTGTTATCATATATCCACACTCCTCCTATGGCTGACAATGATCATGAACTAAACTGAATGCACAGTAGAAGTATTTAGCAATTGACAGTCATGACACCTTTCTGAGAATACCAGAAGCTCATCTTTTGGATGTAAAACCAAGTGGTTAATGAGTCTTTATCATCTGAAGGGCTCGTGCTATCCTAGAGGCTTTTTCCTAAGCTGGAGATGCTTTACGCTACGTGGAATACAGACACACAGTGGGAGCTTGTCAGTCTGCTTGCAGCTCAACAAACTGGAGCACAAGGGTGGAAAAAACACAGATGATATCCTAGATTCACAGCCTGATGATTAAATAACTTTCCCTTGGCTCCTGCAGCAGGTCCATGGGCAGATCCATGCAATGAATCTGCATTTCTTGGTTGTCAGTTTCATCCTATGACCCACAGGCTCACCTGGCCGCTCCTGTCAGCACAGGAGCATGAGAATGAAGACTAATAATTTTAGCCAAGCCAGCAGAATTGCAAAATGTTATGAGTTGTGTTTACAACACTGCCAGCGTTGAGTTCCCTGGTCGTCCTCCTGCTAATTGACAGTAATACTGGAGCAGTCAGTTCGAGAAAAATTACTTGTTCTGCTCTCTTCATGGAGCATCCTCCAGCTATTTTGTTGGTAGATGCTGCAAGACTGCCCTTAGTATTTGATTATATTTTGAAATTAGTTTAATTTAATTTAATTTATTAAACAAAGAGATGCAAATTAGAAAAGATGAAAAGAAAACATTAGCTATTTTTTTCTTAATTGGATTTACTTTTTGCACTTATCATTTATTTCCTTCCTCTTTGTCCAGTGCTGAAAAGTGGATACGTTCATCCCAGAAAATATCATGCTAGATCCTCTCTATCTAGTGGATTTTGCTTTACACCAGGTCAGGATTTGGCCTATAACCACATAACTCCCTCTGTCCCCACTAATAGTGGTGTGTTTCTGCAAGCCTCTAATTCTCCAGAAAGGCCTGCCAGGCTGTAGCTAGCGAGCCCTGGTGGCTGGATCCTGCTGAGAAAACACTTTCCCTGCAAGTCTTCCGGCAAGGGTTGCCTGTTCACATTTTCCTTTTCTTCTGGTGGCCTGATCTTCCTTTGTGAGATCTTTTTCCTCTTATTTTCTCCTGGTTAGGGGGAGGAAGATGCTGAGCGGGTGAGAGTCAGCCCTGGTTGCTGTATTTGCCCTATTGGTATCTCCTGCAGCATCCAGCAGGGTCTCCCTTGGAGCCTGCATGCTGCCGGTGGACAAAGTTGTGACGAGTCCTGAGACTTTTTTTAATCCTTTTGCATTCTGGCTGTAAATTTGTCATGATTTTGAATAGACATTGCAGAAGCAGACAGACCTCGAAAAGAGAGGAATGGATGTTTGACTGTCACCAATTTTGAAATCTCCCCTGGTAGCTGTGAAATTGGTGTCAGCTCCTGTTACTGGTGTAACAGGGCTGATGTGTTCCCTCGGCAAAGGTAGATCTCCATGTCTGCTTTATCCATGAGATGGATGACATAAAGCAGCTTGCTTTGCAGCGAATGTTTTATGCCATCTTCAATCGGAGGTGTGTTTCTGTAGTCTGCCAAAACACTTTGGTGTGAATTTCTCGTTAGGTCAAATGTATGTTTGGAAGCCTTGATCAGTGTGGCAGGGAAAGATCTGTCTCTGCTAGTAAGGTTGGTGCAGACATTGATATAATCGTATTAGCAGTCCCATGCTTCTCAGCACGCATGCACCGTGTGTAACTGGAGGACAGCTGAGAAACTTGATAGCCCAAGGACTGGAGAGGGGAGCTGGCTTTATTGCCTTTGTCTGTATCTATCATCTGCCTGCCTGCCTGCTGTATTTCCAAGATGTGATATCCAGCCTCTGTAACCGAGATCTTTACCACCAGCTAATGGATCCAAAAGCCTCCATCGCCAGCAACTTTAATGGGAAAGGGGTACCAAGATCTTTTTTAGAATTCCTGCGGGTTTCATCTAACGTCAGCGTTTCCCTCTGAGGATTCGCCTCGCTGTGTCTGTACACATGGGTGCAATTTCCTTAAGCTGATGGAGTCGTGTAGTTTTATAGTGTTAAACGTTGCCTCAGGAGAATCTCTGAAGGTTAGCTCTGTCATTTCTGGGTCAGTGACATTTTGCAAATACACCGTATCAAATTAGAGTGGTCTTTCCATGTGATGATCCCTGTTTCGTAGCAAAATAGTAACCTGAGCCAAAGTGTGTTTCTTCTTTCCTGGCTTCAGGATAATCACTGCTTTTTTTTTTTTTTTTTTCCCTCTGCCTTGGACTTTCATAAGATACACCAGTTGCATATTAGTAGGAAATTCTTCTTTACTGTTCTTTTTTTTGACAGAGGCATCAGCAAGCTCAGAAAAGTAAGTAGCTTTCTGAAAGGCTATGCAACATCACACAGGTGATGGGCTACGAACATGAGCACAGTAAGCCTCACGCATCCCTGGGGAGTCCAAGAAAGTAGTCTCCTGGTCTTATTCAGAGGGAAACTGAGCCACAAAACTGTTCATAAGACATAATGGATGACAGTGGCTGGGCTGCCCTGAAGGCTTCCTGCTGAATCCCTTCCTTCCAAATAAACCACAAAGACTGCATGCCCTCCCTTCTTTCCTCTGGAAATAGATGTATAGTGCAGAAATTCACTTCACAGAATTGTATGTCCTTAGTAAAATTCAGCTCCAGTTATGACCCCGTGAGATGATTAGTGAATTAGACTTCTTAATTAGCATTTTGCATAATTCATGGCAATTACAACATTCTCATGGATATGATTGTCAAGGTGCAGATGTGCAAACGTGCAGCTATAATTTTCTCATCTAAATAACTCTTTTGGTGAAACCTCTAATTTTTTACAACTCTATTGTGCAAGGGCCATTATTCCTGTTGTTATTTTTAAGGCATTTGAAAATGGATGTGAATCTCACTTCAGCTTCAATCATTGCAACCAACTGTTTTTCAGAAGCTTTAAAAACTGTCATAAAAGTTTGCTCCTGGGTGAGAATCAGGCATTTGAATTTTCTGAAGGGCCTATACTACCCAGGCTTTAAACATCCCGCAGGGAATTGTATTGCAGTTTTTCAGTTACAATGGTAAAACAAAAACTAAATCCAACATGTGCATGAGCCAGGATTTATATGGCTGGATTGTTAACAGAATTGAGCTCCAATTCCTTCTTCAGCTGGGGACAGATTTCCAAGTTCTTTGTGCTTTGAAGATCCTTTCCTTTTGTCAGAAACGTGTAAATTGTTGCATCTCTGAGAACTAGCTTTGGGTACAGGAAAATCTGGCAGTTACACAGCGTGGCAGCTAAACGGAGAAGGGTGGTCGTGGCAGTGTTAGGACCCCCGAACTTCCCAAAATACAGTCATTTAGAAACCAAACACGGAGGCACAGGAAGCAGTGAGGAGCCAGATTTTCAAAACACAATTGCTACCAAATGCACTCCCAGGTACAGCTCGTATCTTTGAAAAAATGCTGGGCTCCAACTGACAAATTTGAATTTCTAGTTCCTTCATTAAGTGTCTACACAGACAGTATTAAATGTAATTAATTTTACTTTCATAATTACAATCTAATATGCAAATCCATTTACAGTATTCCATTCTATTAAAGGTACAAATCAAAATGATAATTTCTAAATAAAAGTTATGAATTTCCTTAAATGAAAGGCATTTGTTATTTCCCATAGGAAATTTGAATCACTTTTAGATTTGTAGTCACTGAAAATGGAGGAATTTTTATAGAATCAAGACCTGATGAGGAGAAACAGCAACTCTTACATTCTTGTTGCAGGTGAAGGCACTTGGAGGAACCTGGACATGAATGTTTTCCTGGACACATCATTTTTTAGCAACTTGTCTTTCCTAACAGCATCCCCCAGAGGACTAGCTTGCAAAAGCTTAACAGTGCATTTCTAATGGGAATGCTTAACCCAAAAGACTTGCTCTCTTTTTGGGCCCTTGTCTGTCTATTGAACTTGAAGGGAAATCAGTTGCCCTTTTGGGCAACCAGAAAATGGGTCGGAGCTTGATTGCCCCCTTACGGTAGGACTTTCTCACCCCATTGATATTGTCCCCTGAAAATGTGTTGAGGACACTGTCTTTCCTTCCGCGTGTTCCACAAAGCAGTGTTACTGAAACAAAGGATCAGATTTAAAAAACAAAAAAAAAGTAATTTTTCACTTTTCCGAAGTGAAATGTTGAAGAAGCTTCTTACCTGTTTTCACCAACTTCCTTTTATGTCTTTGTTGATTTGAGCACTGTAGTATTGCATACAGCAGCTTCCTCCCTGAATGTCATTAATGCAAGTGCTACCTTTAGCGGGTTTATTCCCTTCCTTTCTCTCTCTAACACAGACGTGTGTCCTAACACAGACGTGTGACAGTGCACGGCACTGTCCATGTATTTATCTGCTTGCTGGTTTGTGAATTCTCAGCATCCCTATCCAAAATACTTGTATTAGAAAAGCTTTTCATGTGTTTTGAGGATGAATGTTTAAAATTGTCCACCTCCGCCTTTAGTGGAGAAAAAACAAGAATGAAATAAAACTAAGCATTTTGTTCCCCAGCACAGGAGGAAAAATGAGTGTGAATTACTAACCTCAGAAGAGAGTTAGAGGACAAAGGAATCCAGCCTTCCTCCCAGTGAACACGGTGGCAGTTTTGCCTCTGGCTAAAATTAGGGAAGCATTCAAACAAAACTTCTTTTTTATCTTTTTTTTCTTTTTCTTTTTTTCCCTGACAGTAAGAACCTGTTCGTGTTAGCAAGAGCATTTATGAATTTGAGTCAAATCTTTTAGCTGAAAGAGGATAAGGTTGATTAGAATTTGGGAAAGCTTGAAATATTTCAGCTTCTCTTATCTAAATAACATTTCACTTAAGTTAATTTCTAATTTTTAAAGGGAAAAAAAAGATCTCCCATAGATGACAGGCTTTTGTTTTCATCGGACTGAAATACTTTGACAAATCAAGAGTGCATTATACTTCCCTCAAAGTGAGAGGAGGAGAACCAGAGGGAAAGGGAATTGGTTTCTGTTGACCACGGGTGTTTCGGTTTTGTTCTTGTCAGCCAGAGAACTAATTCTCTCAATTTAATACTTACTGCAGGAGTGGACCAGACGTATAAAGCCACAGGAAAAGTGTTTGAAACACTAAATTATACAGTAATTTGATGCAGTTTCTGTTGGGAGCCTTGAAAAGTCTTATCACAAGCAAACAGTTCAAGAAAAAATAAATAAGCGATGGCTTCCAACTAAAATCCGTCACTCTGGATTGATCAGAGCAGTCCACTGTCTTGCTCCAATTCCCGTTCAGTTCCTCTCTGAACTAAAACACATCAGGGGAAGTTTTCAGTGTCACAGAGGACATGACATGCCATGAGCACCCTTTGGGTGTTTCATGGTCCTTAGAAAACCATCCCAGATCCATGCCTAATGTAAAATGTGGCCCTAGAATGCTTCTGGTGTCAACCCAAGCATCATGCCTGGAATGGTGTCACCTCTACGGGGCTGGAGATGTTTTACAGGTCCAGAACATGCTGGTCTACTGCAGTCCCTTTGCTGAAGCCATAGCTTCACTGCTTGTATTATAGAGCCACCACCCCAGGATCTCCAGCTTGTAAGTGTTCACAACTTGCTGAAAGGGCTGGACCACATCCCACTCTTCTTTTGTTTGCATCTCTTTGCGTTTCCTCAAGTCTAGAGTACCCAAAACTTCTGGGCAAGCTGGCTAGATGTGTCTGGCTGGTGGTGGACGGAGTTAACAAGCTGAAAAACTGGCTTTTCTTCAACCAGCAGAGTAGCACGGTAAGGTAGTCTATAGGGCCAGATCCTTTTAGAATCACAGAATCATCTAGGTTGGAAGAGACCTCCAAGATCACCTAGTCCAACCTCTGACCTAACACTAACCAGTCCTCCACTAAACCATATCACTAAACTCTACATCTAAACATCTTTTAAAGACCTCCAGGGATGGTGACTCAACCACTTCCCTGGGCAGCCCATTCCAATGCCTAACAATCCTTTCTGTAAAGAAATTCTTCCTAATATCCAACCCAAACCTCCCCTGGCGCAACTTTAGCCCATTCCCCCTCGTCCTGTCACCGAGGGGGAATCCTGAGTAGTCCTGGCTTACACACCAGAAGTCTCACAGCTGTCCCCCCGTAAGTGTGTTCCCCAGGGGAGTTCCTGCCCTTTGTGGTTTCCTGAGTGCTCCCAGGACATAATCGTTTGACTGTGAAATAACATCTTTTGGAGCCTCTGGCTCATGAAAATAATACCACGCTTTTTCTGTGCTGGAATACACATGCTTGAGGAGAGGCTGTGTGACAAGTTATCACCTAATGCATTCCTCAGCTGGAGTTAGGAATTATCGTGCTGTGCTCATATTTGTTTTGTTTATAGTGCTGTAGATTTTGGTCTCCTGTGCTGTGTGTGTTCGGTTTGCTGTGCGTTAGCGGAGTGTTTTGTGGTTGCTGCTGTGTATGGGAGGCAAATGTAGCATGGGGTGTTTGGGGTTTAGCATCTTTTCACAGTTTCTTCCAAATGTGGGATGACTGCGAGATGACCTCAGAAGTATCTCTAGTATAATGTTCCCAAAATTTTGTTTTCATTCCCAAATTGCCAATATTTGACAAACTTTTTGTCAAATTTATTTCAGAAACTGCAATTCAAATGAAAACTACCTGACTGAGTAATACGATGCTCAAGGTCTGATAAGGCTTTCCTGCCTATATTCACCAATTTGGAAACATCCAATAATCAAAAATGAGAACAAAGCTTCAGAAGCTATTTAGCCCACGTTTTGAATGCGCTGGTATCCAGTGGCTGTGTGCCACAGTCCCTGTCAATCCATCCCCACCAGTCCTCCAGAGACCTTTGCTCAGATGTGTCTCCCTCGGGGCAGAAAATAAAGAGGAGGCTGACAATGATGAAACGTAGAGAGTATGTTTTCATGGAACAGCTGGATGTCAGAGTGAGATATATGTTTGCTGTTATGTGGGGTGATGGGAGAGTAAACAAATGGGTGAGGGAGCAGAGCAGGGTGAAGGGCATCTTGAGAAGAAATGGAGGCGTGGTTGGCAGGCGTGGCAACAAACCACTAGCAGAGGGATAGTGGATTGGGAAAGAGATGACAAAGGGCAGAAATGAGCAAGAAGCTACAGAGAGTTAATTTTATGTCTACCAGGAGCACTTCATAAACGGTGTAAATTTTATTGACCTGTCCACGAATCTTAAAGCAGCTCTCCGTTTTTATCCTTTCAAGGCATTGCGATCATTGGGCCTGACCTCTCAGGTGGTACAGACTATTGAATTTTATCCTGTGATTATTGCATCAAGTTTTATGCTTTTCTCTCCTAGCTTCAGAAGTAAACTTGTTTTCAAAGCCTCTCCTTAGAGGCAACATGTTCAATTCAGCAGTCCCCTTTGAATTGTCTCCTGTATTGCTCTTCTCTCCGTGGGCGCACTGCAGGCAAGACAGACAAAATCAGAGGCTGGGGAGAGTGAAACAGAAGTTAAAGATGGTTTGATTGGTGCAAGCCTGTTAGTTGAACGGGCACAGAGGGTGTTCTGGTAACATGAGACACCAGTAAAGCTGCATCCACACTTCAGAAGGTACCAGAGTAATTACAGCAGGTTCACAGCATGCTTGATGTTATTTTAGCATTTTCAGTAGTTTTGCTGAATTTTGCAGTAAGATCTTCCAGTTGCAGTAGGCTAAGCTGGTGTAACTGGTTGCAAAGCCAGCAGGTGATGTGAAAGCCTTGCTTTCCATACGTGTTTTGACTGATACTGCCAGCATCCTTCCAGGACAGCAAGATGGTGACTTGCCTGATCACTGTGGACATGACTGTATAAGGAGCAAAGCACAGTGGAAGAATATTATGGTGCAGCTCTTAGTAATCAATCTCACTGAAAACCCTCTGTCGTATCATCATTTAAGGTAATTTGCATGTATTTTGCAGTATTTAGTGGGTGTGTAGTTGGGATATATTTCTTTCTGGTGTCCTTTTGGGTGTCTGTCAGTGGCAAAGAGTGTGAAGGGCCCACATCTGTGAGAACTCATTGACCCCAGTGAAACTATTACCAAATTTTAGAGAGTGAGAGCCTTCCTTTTTCTCAGTAATGTCTTTCTTTACTAGCATCTGCTTATGAAATAAGATGCCACTTGTGTCAGATTTTGGTGGACAGAGCAGGATCTTTACAGAGGTAATACTTGTACAATACTTCATACAATGCTAATCTTCATTTCATTTGATTCCAGTAGTAGTTCAATGTAAATAATGTGGTGTATGTGTTCTGTAACATAGAAAATGATGTTGATGTAACGTGAAATTAGAGTTATACATCAGCAATCTTGGAGTATATTCTCAAAGTGGTAGGAGGGGAAAAAGCTGTAAAGGAAGATGAGGAAAAATATTGTTGTGGTTTAACCCGGCTGGCAGCTAAACACCACACAGCCGTTTGCTCACCCTCCCTCTCTGGGATGGGGGAGAGAAACGGGAAAGTGAAGCCGGTGAGTTGAGATAAAGGCAGTTTATTAAGACAGGAATATAATAATAACAATAATAATAATAATAGTGATAATGATAATAGTATTAATAATAATAATGTGTAAGAAAACAAGTGATGCACAATGCAATTGCTCACCACCCGCTGACCGATGCCCAGCCTATCCCCGAGCAGCCGGCCCCCCACCCCGGCCAGCCACCCCTATATATTGTTTAGCATGACGTCAGATGGTATGGAATACCCCTTTGGCCAGTTTGGGTCAGCTGTCCTGGGTCTGTCCCCTCCCAGCTCCTGCTGCACCCCCAGCCTGCTCGCTGGCAGGACAGAGCAAGAAGCCGAAAAGTCCTTGGCCTGGTGTAAACACTGCTCTGCAACAATTAAAACATCAGCATGTTATCAGCGCTCTTCTCATCCTAATCCAAAACATAGCACCCTACCAGCTACTAGGAGGGAAAATTAACTCTGTCCTAACTGGAACCAGGACAGATATCCACCCCTTATTCCATACCATTTATGTCATGCTCAGGTTACACTCTTTCCAGTACATTCTAATTAATCACCATTTTCATCTATGATATATAGCAATCATGGTAGTGATGACATACAGTATTATATAATAATTAACATACTACAATTCAACTCATGGGCTATTCTCACCCAGTATCAAATCCCCTTGAGGTACACACCGGACCTCCCCATTCTTTTGCATTACCCACCAAGTGCATCCAGGTCCCTGAGCAAAAGCAATTCCACGAACGGGTTTGCCTTTTCCTGAGACAGGAGTAGCCCAGACTGTTTTACCCAGCATGTTTCTTACGTGCACTACAGGAACTTTATCCCCTTCTACAGTGCGTAACAGGTTTGATTGGGCAGGTCCAGCTCGGTTGGCAGATCCCCTAGTATTGACTAACCAGGTGGCCTTTGCCAAATGTGCATCCCAGTTTTTGAATGTTCCAGCACCCATTGCTTTCAGTGTAGTCTTCAACAGTCCATTGTATCGTTCAACTTTTCCAGAGGCTGGTGCATGATAGGGGATGTGATACACCCACTCAATACCATGTTCTTTGGCCCAAGTGTCTATAAGGTTGTTTCGGAAATGAGTCCCGTTGTCTGACTCAATTCTCTCTGGGGTGCCATGTCGCCATAAGACTTGCTTTTCAAGGCCCAGGATAGTATTCCGGGCGGTGGCATGGGGCACAGGATATGTTTCCAGCCATCCGGTGGTTGCTTCCACCATTGTAAGTACGTGGCGCTTGCCGTTGCGGGTTTGAGGGAGTGTGATGTAATCAATCTGCCAGGCCTCTCCATATTTATATTTCAGCCATCGTCCTCCATACCAAAGAGGTTTTGACTGTTTGGCGTGCTTGATTGCAGCACATGTTTCACAGTCATGAATAGCCTGTGCTATAGTGTCCATGGTCAGATCCACCCCTCGATCACGAGCCCATCTGTATGTTGCATCTCTACCTTGATGGCCTGAGGTGTCATGGGCCCATCGGGCTATAAATAATTCACCTTTATGTTGCCAGTCCAGGTCCACCTGAGCCACTTCAATCTTAGCAGCCTGATCCACCTGCTGGTTGTTTTGATGTTCTTCAGTAGCCCGATTCTTGGGCACATGAGCATCTACATGGCGTACCTTTACAACCAGGTTCTCTACCCGGGCAGCAATATCTTACCACAATGCCGCAGCCCAGATGGGCTTGCCCCTGCGCTGCCAGTTGTTCTGCTTCCATTGCTGTAACCACCCCCACAGGGCATTTGCTACCATCCATGAATCAGTATAGAGATAGAGAACTGGCCACTTTTCTCGTTCAGCAATATCTAAAGCCAGCTGAATGGCTTTCACTTCTGCAAACTGACTCGATTCACCTTCTCCCTCAGCAGCTTCTGCAACTCGTCATGTAGGACTCCATACAGCAGCTTTCCATCTCCGATGCTTTCCCACAATACGACAGGACCCGTCAGTGAACAAGGCATATTTCTTCTCATTTTCCGGTAGCTTGTTGTACAGTGGGGCTTCTTCAGCACGAACCACCTCCTCCTCTGATGATATCCCAAAGTATTTGCCTTCTGGCCAGTCCATAATCACCTCCAAGATTCCTGGGCGACTGGGGTTTCCTATTCGAGCCCGCTGAGTAATCAGTGCAACCCACTTGCTCCATGTAGCATCAGTTGCATGATGTGTAGAGGGGACCCTTCCTTTGAACATCCAGCCTAGTACCGGCAGTCGGGGTGCCAGGAGGAGCTGTGCTTCAGTACCGACCACTTCCGAAGCAGATCGAACTCCTTCGTATGCTGCCAATATCTCCTTTTCAGTTGGAGTATAGCGGGCTTCAGATCCTCTGTATCCCCGACTCCAAAACCCCAGGGGTCGACCTCGAGTTTCCCCAGGTTCTTTCTGCCAGAGGCTCCAGGTGGGACCATTCTCCCCGGCTGCGGTGTAGAGCACATTCTTTACATCTGGTCCTGTTCGGACTGGCCCGAGGGCTACTGCATGAACTATTTCCTGCTTAATTTGTTCAAAGGCTTGTCGTTGCTCAGGGCCCCATTCAAAAGCATTCTTCTTGCGGGTTACTTGGTAGAGCGGGTTTACAATCAGACTGTAATTTGGAATATGCATTCTCCAAAACCCCACGACACCTAGGAAAGTTTGTGTTTCTGTTTTGCTAGTCGGTGGAGACGTAGCTGTTATTTTGTTGATCACATCCATTGGGATTTGACGACGTCCATCTTGCCATTTTATTCCTAAAAACTGGATCTCTCGTGCAGGTCCTTTAACTTTATTCTGTTTTATGGAAAAACCGGCCTTCAGAAGGATTTGGACTATTTTCTTCCCTTTCTCGAAAACTTCTTCTGCAGTGTCACCCCACACAATGATGTCATCGATGTACTGCAGATGTTCCGGAGCTTCCCCCTGCTCCAGCGCAGACTGGATCAGTCCATGGCAAATGGTAGGGCTGTGTTTCCACCCCTGGGGCAGCCGATTCCAAGTATATTGGACTCCCCTCCAAGTGAAAGCAAACTGTGGCCTGCACTGTGCTGCTAGAGGGATGGAGAAAAATGCATTAGCGATATCAATTGTGGCATACCACTTGGCTGCCTTTGATTCCAGTTCATACTGGAGTTCTAGCATGTCCGGCACTGCAGCACTCAGTGGTGGCGTGACTTCGTTCAGGCCACGATAGTCCACTGTTAGTCTCCACTCACCATTAGACTTTCGCACTGGCCATATGGGACTATTAAAAGGTGAATGAGTCTTGCTGATCACTCCTTGGCTCTCCAGTTGACGAATTAGCTTATGGATGGGACTCAGGGAGTCTCGGTTGGTGCGATATTGCCGCCGGTGCACAGTTGTGGTAGCGATCGGCACTTGCTGTTCTTCAACCCTCAGCAACCCCACAACAGAAGGGTCCTCTGAGAGACCAGGCAAGGTAGACAACTGTTTAATGTCCTCTGTCTCCAAGGCAGCTATGCCAAAAGCCCAGCGGAAGCCTTTTGGGTCCTTGAAATATCCTCTTCTAAGATAGTCTATGCCAAGGATGCATGGAGCATCTGGGCCAGTCACAATACGATGCTTTTGCCACTCATTACCGGTTAGACTCACTTCAGCCTCCAATACAGTTAACTGCTGGGATCCCCCCGTCACACCATAAATACAGATGGGCTCTGGCCCTTTATAGCTTGATGGCATTAGAGTACATTGTGCACCGGTGTCTACCAAAGCCTTATACTTCTGTGCGTCTGATGTGCCAGGCCATCGAATCCACACAGTCCAATAAACTCAATTGTCCCTTTCCTCCCCCTGGCTGGAGGCAGGGCCCCTATAGTCCTGGTCAGAATCTTCGTTTCTGTGTTTAAAGGACTGCCTGCTGGAAGTTGGAGCAGCAAACTTTTCAGAGAACCCCTTTTTCCCAATTGTTTTCTTTTGCAATTCACGTACCCATGCCTCTAGGGTCGCAGTAGATTTTCCATCCCATTTTTTCATGTCCTCTCCATGGTCACGTAGGTAAAACCACAGGGTGGCGCAGTGTGTGTGCCCACCATATTGTCTTCCTTGCATAGATGAACGTTTACCCCTAATAGCTGAGACAGTGGTTTGTACAGGTGGGGAGGAAAATAATCTCTCTTCAAGTTGGTGGATCTTTTCAGAAAGTTTCTCCAAAGTATTCTCTTTTAGCTGGTGGACACTGGTTCGTTCAGGTGGAGGGGAAGATAATCTTTGTTCAAGTTGGTGGATCTTTTCAGAAAGTTTCTCCAAAGCATTCTCTTTTAGCTGGTGGACACTGGTTCGTTCAGGTGGAGGGGAAGATAAATTCTCTTTAAGTTGGTGGACCTCTTCAGAGAGTTTCTCCACAGCCGAGACACAGGCCTGTAGGGAAGAGGAGAGATTTCCTTCGTACTGCCGGAGTAATTTAGTCACTTCATTCACTGGGGGATTCTCCTCCGCTTTCCAGGTTAGTATTGCCAATGAGCTGGCATATGATGATGGTGCACTCCGTACAAACTTCCGCCACATGGGTGGTGTACACCGGACTGCATCTGGATCTGCGGATGTTTGTGCGTCGTCTAGGTCCTTATAAATTACTTCCCGTAAGGCCAGTTCCCTCAGATACTGAATTCCCTTCTCCATGGTGGTCCATTTGCCTGGTAGACATACAAGTTCTTCCTTGAAGGGATACCTTTCCTGCACAGCTGACAGGAGACGCCTCCAGAGGCTGCGAGATCGTGCTCCATCTCCAATTGCTTTGTCAATGCATGCGTCCGTAGCAAGGGATCCCAGCCGCCTGGCTTCCTTGCCCTCTAATTCCACATAATTGGCTCCGGTGTCCCAGCACCGGAGCAGCCAGGTGACAAGCTGCTCACCTATACAGCGACCAAAATCTTTTCGCACATCTCGTAGCTTATGCTGGTATAGAGTCCGGGTAGTTACTGTTGATTTTTCGACATCCCCATCCTCATCTTCAGTCTCCTGCACCTTTGATGGCCCAGCCTCGTCTTCACTATGCCCAGACTTAGCAGAAGACTGTCTGCGTTCTAAACGACCTGAGCCTCTATACCATTTTTTCACCTTGTCTACAGGGGCAACTTGCACTGCTACAGCTCGTTTCTCTGACCCAGCCACAGGGTCTGCCACAGGGGTTGGAATACCCTCTGCGGGGTCAACTTGCACTGCTACAGCTCGTTTCGCTGACCCAGACACAGGGTCTGCCACAGGGGTTGGAATACCCTCTGCGGGGTCAACTTGCACTGCTACAGCTCGTTTCTCTGACCCAGACACAGGGTCTGCCACAGGGGTTGGAATACCCTCTGCGGGGTCAACTTGCACTGCTACAGCTCGTTTCTCTGACCCAGACACAGGAGTGGGAGCAGCTGCAGGAGCTGGAGCTGCTGCAGGGGCTGGAGTGGCTGCGGGAGCTGGAGCTGGAGCGGCTGCAGGAGCTGGAGCTAGGTTGCTAGTAGCATCAATTGCAGCTCGATAGGCACAAGCCAGACCCCAGCACGCTACAGTGATTTGTGTCACTTTGGAACTGCCAGAGTCATGACACCTTTTTTTCAAGCATTCCGCCAGCTTTTTAGGATTTTGCAGTTGTTCAGGGGTGAATGTCCAAAACACTGGAGGTGACCACTGCTCTAGAAACCTGCCCATATCCTCCCACACTCCCTGCCACTCGCAACTATCCCGCCTCAAGACAGATCTCCGGATGAGATTCCTAAGTAGTTGTTTAACCCTCAACAAAACCTGAAGCGCATTCAGGAGACATAACAACAAGAGCAGGCTGGTCTGAGTATCCCAAGGATATTCAACATCTCGGAGAACCACCGTAACTAGCTCGGGGGATAAGAGGGTGGTGAAGGAGAAAGGGAGAGTGAACAGGTAGGGAAACATGTCTTCCCCTGTCCCCTTCACAGATTGGCTCCCTAACGAAAACAGGCAATAGGTGTAATTGCTAATAGTTTCCGAGATATGGGTTCCAAAGTATAGAGTCGACGTCAGTGCTGAGTACAAATACCAGGTTAAAGTCGTGACCAGATATTTCATCATTTCATAAGCCATTGTTACACCGCACAGTACCATAACAATCTTAAAGCAGGGCCCGGAAAGGATAAACAGTGCAACAGGGAGCACATACAGAAAGTAACGCGCTATAAAACTCAATTTGGAATACAGGCACAGCAGACTGGAGATTAAGGCAATCAACATCGTGACTAGCAACTATTAAGCAGGTCCAATACTTATACCAATTTTAGTTTAACACACTCTGGTCAAATTTGTCGATATCTCAACCCTTTGAGCACCACGTTGGGCGCCAAAAGGACTGTTGTGGTTTAACCCGGCTGGCAGCTAAACACCACACAGCCGTTCGCTCACCCTCCCCCCTCCCTCTCTGGGATGGGGGAGAGAAACGGGAAAGTGAAGCCGGTGAGTTGAGATAAAGACAGTTTATTAAGACAGGAATATAATAATAACAATAATAATAATAATAGTGATAATGATAATAGTATTAATAATAATAATGTGTAAGAAAACAAGTGATGCACAATGCAATTGCTCACCACCCGCTGACCGATGCCCAGCCTATCCCCGAGCAGCCGGCCCCCCACCCCGGCCAGCCACCCCTATATATTGTTTAGCATGACGCCAGATGGTATGGAATACCCCTTGGGCCAGTTCGGGTCAGCTGTCCTGGGTCTGTCCCCTCCCAGCTCCTGCTGCACCCCCAGCCTGCTCGCTGGCAGGACAGAGCGAGAAGCCGAAAAGTCCTTGGCCTGGTGTAAACACTGCTCTGCAACAATTAAAACATCAGCATGTTATCAGCGCTCTTCTCATCCTAATCCAAAACATAGCACCCTACCAGCTACTATGAGGAAAAATTAACTCTGTCCTAACTGGAACCAGGACAAATATATTCCCCATAATTCTGTCAATAGGAAAGCATCTGTGCTTGAATAAAAATATGGGAAACTCTAAAGACCTGCTTAAAGTGCAAGCAAACAGAAAACAGGAAAACTCTCTCACGATTCTAGTATTTGGAAAACAGAGAGTGCTTCAAGCTTTAATTAAATGTAAAGGATGAATTCAGCGCTTGCAGTAAAGTCTTGCCAAATACCTTGGAGGGAACAAGGGTTGGTCTATATTCTGAAAACAGCACCCAAAGTTGGAAGTGTCAGGTTGGATCATCAAGCCAGGATATATGTACATGCAGAGATCACTCAAATGAACAAACTTTATTATGGTCAAGATGTTTATTAGATGCAGTTACTGAGCTAGAGTGCTGTTTTCTGATCCACAGTAACAGATTTATGTTCTTTTTACATGCAGAGAGCAGGCAATTGTACACTAACGATCTGAATCACCAAATATTTAAGTGCATGCTTAGCTTTAAGTGGCCACAAAATCCAGCTGAAATTGATGACCTGTACTTTCAGAGAGGATAGAGCAGTATATGTGAACAGAAGTCAGCTCAGTTGTGAGCAACCTCGTATTGTTGTGCCCCACAGCCTTATAACTGGGCTGAGAAAAACACCTAAGAAAATGTAGGTAGACTGAGAACGGGTGCATTGGGAAGGTGCTCTGGGAGTCCAGACCAAGTCTAGTTTAGAGTACTTTTCTGAAAGATTCACAGGATGCGTTCTTGCTTACAAGCATGTTTCGAAAGTGTATGTTGCCTACTGCTGCACAGGTGCTTTGTAAGTCCAGGAGGAACTTTTGCAGGGGAATCCCAGTGCACAACATGAGCAAAAGTGTCACAGGCCTGAGCTTTCCCTTTGCAAGCACTCCTGTTTGAACCTCTGCATTTATGCCTAGGAATGGAAGTGTTGGTACAAAACCATGAACGTTATGCTGCTAATGGCAGATCTGTGCTTGCACTCAGATGGTTACAGTACAGGAAGAGGCATAGGCATTCCCTCCTCCTTTGGAAAAGTAAGCTGTGCAAGTTGTGATGACTGTAACGAGCAAAAAGCCTTCTCACAGAAAGCATTCAAATATGTGTAGGTAGTTTTACACACAAGTTTTCTATTTCATAGCTTTGTTTTTTCTTTGTAGTTTATCTTCTTGGAAGATTTACAACACAAAAGCCTATTCTCCTTTGTGCTTTGGTCATAATTATTTTAATGTGCATGTTTTTCTCACCAGCCTCCAGCCTCATTGATCATTATGTTAGGGTGAACTCTTCTTCTCTCCTCTTAAACACAGCCCAGTGCCATCACCAGCATTTTTTATTTATTTAATGAATGTGTGTATCAAGCTGTTCGTTCTGTGGAGGGAAAAGTGCAAAGAGAGCATTGCTAGTAATGGCAGCGGCTCGATTTAGCAGGAAAGCACAGGAGTGATGGAACAGTGCTATATTTTCCACTAGCTGCATCTTCCAAGAGGGCTGAATGCTGTCCTCTTTCTGCATGGCTGTAAACGCACACACCAGTGCTGGCATCTCCAGCAGCCCTTAAGTGCCACTCAACTTGGTCAGCACGACATCTTTGGCACATAATTCGTGTTGACTGAAGTCTCTGACAAATGGAAATGCTGGGTTTGTTTGGATGTCTCTGCAGAGCTCTCTCATTTTCAAATGTTCTGAGAGGCAGTGGGTACCACTTTAATGAAACCAGTTGTCAAGGCCAAAAGCTGCTTGAATCGAGAGCAAAAAAACATCACACTGAAGGATATTCACCCAAAGATGTTTGAAACTTGCTGTTTCTTTAACTGAGCCTTCCCAGCAATTTTAAGTGAGGTTCAGAAATGAGTGTGATGCTAATGTTACCTGCATGGTGGGGATGCAGGCCATCTTTCTGTGCACTGACCACGGGGTGGTCCAAGAACACAGCTCGGAGACACCATTACTCTAATATTAATCATGTAATTATTTACACTAGTGAACATTTGTGTTTCTTGAACATCAAAGAGTGGGAACGCACGTCATGGTCTGAAACTTGGTTTTGAAAAATGGGCTTGTGCTGGATAAGCATGGTCCAAGAGCCGAGGATTGTTTTGCAAACTCTGCTGTTTCATGGCTGGATGTGTGATAGATGGTTGACAGGCCCTACTGACAGCTTGAGGGAGAGGAGAGTGTGGTAGCTGGTGGGGATGTTAATAATACTCAGACAATTGTATATATGTAGTTTGCTGGAAGCTCACTGCTTCTAATAGCCTTTAACTATGCTTTTTGCAGGCCTAACCATCCAAATGTTCACTAGCTGCTAGAAGTTTATGTTGCTGTTAATAAAGGGATCCTCACCTAGACAAGCATTTGATCTGAGCCAAGAACATTACTGCATGGCAACTTTTAGTTTGCTCAGTAAATCACTATTTGCTTTCACATCCTACAACTGAAATTTACACAGACCATATTCACTGTGGGGCTCTTCAGTACGGAAAATTTTCTCATACACCACCAGAGCACTCTTGCTAAATTCCTCTGGTGGAGACTACACACCCCCGTACATCTATTGTTAAAAATATGGCTTCGATGTGCTAGATACTCCCTGGCATTCACAAGTCTCCAATGTGTTGTTATTATTCGGAAGAGAGATGGTGAACCCTAATTATGTGTAATCACAACAACCCAGAAAGATATCAGTGGAGGTGCACATTTTACCCTAAAGTGCTATTTGAACTCTTCAGAAAATGTTGAATTACCCCTACAGCTATTGCCGATTAACTACTTAATGAAGCATCTGCGACTGCTGGCACGTCCCAGCCATGTCACTGTGACGCTTGAAGGACGAGGGAGATTAACTAAAAGATTGATCATGGTGATTTCTTACGTAGCAGCCAATCAAATCTAATAAGGGGCACTTTGAGTTGAAACTTGCTTTGGAAAAACATTATTTTGCTATTACATAAACACCTGTTTTTAGAACTACTCTATTTAAATTGCTTGAAAGGTACCTATTCCTGTTTCAGTAATGTTAGCACTTCACCACGTGGACAAAGAGTTATTTTATTTACAGCTGCTCTTTCTGTCTCATGTTTCCCTTTGATTCTGTACAAAATATGGGACAAAAAGATAAAGCATGTGAATTCAGCTGAAATCTAGGTAGGAATTCCATCCAGATTAAATGCCACATGTAGGATCATCTAGATTGGAAAAGACTTTCAAGATCGTCATGCTCAGGATCTCTGCTCAGGAAGAAGGGATCAGTGCATTTTCTGCTTTGAGGGTTTCTGCTCTGCCAGGTCATTATCATAGAATTAAGGATCCAACTTTGATCCTATATGGGTGAGAAGGGATGGTCACAAATATGTATTTCACAGAGTCATAGAATCATAAATGTTGGAAAGACCTCCAAGATCATCTGGTCCAGCCATCACCCTACCACCAATGTCACCACTAAACCGTGCCCCTAAGCACCACGTCCAACCTTTCCCTAAACACCCCCAGGGATGGTGACTCCACCACCTCCCTGGGCAACCCGTCCCAATGCCTGACTGCTCTTTTGCATAATAATCAATAAATCAATCTTCCTCCTTTTGGCCTGTGTTCTGCTTCACTCTGCTATGTGTGATATCCTGCAGTACTAACACATCTAGGACAAAATCTCCTTCCATCAAAAACTCCTGGTCTTCTGGAGCATCTGTGTCCCTCTGGCAGCAGGGCTGGGGGGAAGTTGGATGCTGCGACCTTGACCGAAAGTATTGGGTATGCGTGGGGGTCCAGGCACTCCGGGCAGGGTTTGCTTCTGGTTGGAAGAGTGTGAGGATGCGTAGGCAGCAAGGTGGTCTCCACTGCCTCCTCTTCCTGGATGCTGCTGGAGTGACTGGTTGAGGGAAGGACAGAAATGAGGAGGCCTAGATTTGGTGTTGGGAGGGCAGCCCTGGATGTATGTGGTACCACAGCTGGACATCAGTGGTCCCTCAGGGGGAGGTTGGAAAGAGCCTGGCTTAGATATTTGCAAATACATTGGAAGTTGTTTTCTGAGGACCATGATTTTGTTTCTGTAGACAGCACTGCCTTTAAGGTACATCTCGAGTTGGCTTGCTTTTCATGTCTGATCTGTGAAGTTCAAAACTGCCTTTAATTAATGCAACCATTCTGTAGCAAACCATAGTCTGTTCTGTAGAACAACAGAACTGTCTTTTTTCTTAAAAAAAAAAAAAAAAAAAGAGCCAAAACGCATGTTCAAAGAGGACTTTCCACAGTTTGTCATGTTTCTTTTTCAAGTTGCTCACTGTGGAACTTCATGATTTCTACACAGTCATCACAGAAGGTTTTTAATTCCAACAACTGTTTCTAGCTTTGTGGGTTGGGGGAAGCAACAGACCAACACAACCTGAAATGTTACTGTTGTGTGGTTGTCCCTGATCACAGGCTAAGCCATCAACAAGGTTGCCTTACTATAAAGATCCAAATATGCCTTTCCTATCCGAGTCACAGACATCATTGCTGCATGGGGAAGAAACCATGCTGTCCAAGAGCTGGCCAAGCTGTTGGGATGGGAATGAGAGGCCTGGAAGCTGGCTCCTACCTTCGTTGGTACAGCCATAGCCAGCATTGGCAAGGAAAGGTAAGAGGAAAGATTTCTTCCTCTCTCTAGTCACCTGCCTTGTGTGCGTTGGCCAAGACCATACAGTGTCTGTCATGCTTCTGTACTCTTGTGTTTGTGCCCTTTGCCATGCAAGCTCCAAGCACAGTGACTCTGTCTCCTCTTACAAAGGTTGTTGTCTCAAGTATTACGAGGTTTTTGGTGTTTTCCGTTTTCTGGGTGTCAGGAAATGAGAATATGGAGCTCCTGGCAGATCTGGAATGTATCTGTCTTTTCAGTGCCTCTACCCACCATGAAAGGACATGATTTTGTAACAAACACAGGAGAATGAGGTATCAAGCACAGCCCACTTCCCCTGCCAACACATTAGAAGCTGTGTGTTTAATTTCCCTCAGGCTGCTGAAAATTCAGGTCTAATTCCCCCATATTGTTGAATTAACTTACCTTGGTTATTCTCTACGTAGTATCTTTATTACGTTCTCTGCTATCCCACGTGGTCACGAGAATACATTACCCTTCTGTCCTCTCATTTTATCACGGTCTGATTGTTCATCTCCTTTGCAGAGGTGAATGAGCAGCCACCTCAGGCCAGTGCGAAGTCAAGATTTACCTACCTGTAGGTTGTATAAATGCAAACGGTTCTGAATTGACTGGCTTCCTCCTCATCTGCTCTTTGTGATTTTTCATAAGTAGACACGCTTTGTCTAATAATGAAGTGCTTTTATCCACCACAGTCTGTTACCTGTGCCCTCGCAGGAAGAATTTGCTTTCAGAAAGCCATTCTAGGGGATCTCGCAGTCTGTCTGCTATTACAGGTTTTATTTCTCTGCTAGTTTACCTGACTCAGGTCACACCTTTTAATTTCTAAGATACTCACATTTTCAGAGTAAAAAAAAAAAATGCTGCTCAGTAACAGGCTGAACTACAAAGGTCTGAAGTTTCAAAATTGACTAACTGCTCCTCAGCAGGTGATCAATATATAGACACAGCCATCTAAAACGAGAGGGTATCCAGGGAGAAACAGGCAACGGTCATAAAAGGAAGCGAATGGGGGCTGAACTGTAAAGCTTATTTAAATGATAGCAGGAGCTCCCACTTTAGGTCGTTCAGCACTGAAGTGTGGGGCTAGCTGTAGGCACATGCTGCAGAGAAATGCTGTCTGGATAGTGGCTGGAGAGCAGGGCACAGCGCACAGCCTGCATGCTCTGCCTGTGTGAGCAGCCCGAGCTTGCAGTTGCACCTCTGTTGCATCCCCAGGCAGTTTCTCTTCAAGAAAGGGGAGTTATACTTAAATTAGATTCCTGTTTTTCAGCTCTTGGCCTAGAGCTCCCCAGAAACTAGAGTTTGAGATGAGGAAGAAAATAGAGTATTTCCTAGCAATTTACTTCAGTCTCAGTGGCTTGGTGGAGTATTTGGTTTAGGGCAGAAGGGACCTTGGTGCCCATGAAGTAATATTGTTAGTACCTGCAAATTCATATTAAAAAACTTGTATTTGTGTCTGCAGATCCCTTTGGGACTCCAAAGCCCACTCAAAATGAGAACCGAGCTAACGTTTGTGGCCTGTGTTTGCCTTCTGCTGTCTGTACAAAGGTGTTGGCTGAGGTTTCCCCTGTGCCGCGAGCCAGTTCTCTTCAGTTCCTTCTTTTGCCTTGTGTGAGGAGGTTAAACAAAAACACAATAAAACTCTGGCCCAAACATTTTTCACTGTAGCCCAGACAGACATTTTATTCATAGTAATTTCTTTATTTGTATCATAAATCCTTCTTCTCTTTGTGCTCCTCAAGGAGATTAAAATTAAGGGCATCACCTCTGCCATCAAGGCCTAGACCCCCGAGGCCCAGCGATGGTTTTGCTGCTTCTGCGTGTTCTCCCACCCACCACTTATCTGATGGCTGATCCTTTTAGGGCACAGACAGTCTTTACCTTTCCAGTTTGTACAGTAGATCACATGCTGCAGTCTTAGCCTGTGACTACAAATACTAATGCCCTTTCCCTGTTTTCCTTTTTCAGAGACTCAGTAGCAGACGTTGCATGCAGGGAAAGGAAAGAGAAACACAGCATAGGCTCAGTAATAATAGCAGGAAGGCAACAATAATGCATAAAACTATTAATAAAATTTTCTAGTGTTTCTCAGAGCATGGCACAATCTGGTGCACTCCTTACTATGCCAGCTCCTGGGAACTGGGGACTGTGAAAATGTCAGTTGTATTATTTTTTTTTAGGTATGATTTATTTATTTTTTGTTCACTTTATTGATTGATTGATTTGTTTAATGATTTATTTATTTTAGCCATCAAAGCTGCACAGCAAATTGTTTCTTAAAGACTTGAAACCAGAAGGTAAACAAAAACCAAACTGGATCCTTTTTATTAAAATCTCATGGAGATTTTAATCAGTATTTGGAATTTAGGGGGAGAGAGAAGTTGTTTATTTTCATTCTCAGAAGCGCTGGGCTTCTCTGACTGAGGGATGGCAGGCTCACATCAACAACAGAAGACGGCGTTAATAACTTGCATCCTCTCCCTACAGTTGTGTTTATGAGAATTTAAGCAATGGGCACAGTTTCTAGCAAAACACATGCTTGTGTAACTAATAATAGGACCTTCAGATTCTTCTGGATGAATTTCAGTTCCTTTCCTTCACAGCACTCTCATGACTGAAGTAAGGACAGTGTAAGAAGTAAAGGAGAGCGAAAACTTGTTAGATGTCACAGCTGTCGCTGGAACAGCATAACATCCTTGCTGTGTCGTGCTGCCTAAGCTGTGCTGGGTGGGTGAAGGACACGTAGCCCCACTGGTTCCTTCTCACCACATGCATGCACTGGTCGCAGGGCACTCATCTTACAAAAAACTGAGGATGCCTGTATGCCTGGCAGTTGGTGATGGGTGCTTTCCAGCCTCTTTATCTCCCTCCCCAGTAAAGGCAGGTGAGCAGAATTATCCTAATTGTCTTCTGGGACCCACTGACCACTCATCTGTAGCGGGTTTATTGTTTCAGATCAGAGCTGTTCCGCGGTCAGACCTGCACTGGCTCATCCTAGCTCTGAATAGGCTTTTCTTCCTTCACCTGCTTCTCCATGGCTGGTCAGACGAGGGCTGCGTGTTTTCCTGCCCTCTGGGCTGCATTTGTGCTGCTGCTTGTGTGGTTCTGCTCACTCCACAGAGCCCCACACTCCTTGCTCCCAGGCTGGAGCAGGCTATAGCAGGAGAGGCGATTTAGGTGTCATCTAGTCAGATGATCTTTCAAGGTCCCTTCCAATCCCTAATATTCTGTGATTCTGTGAGAGGAATGGGGAGCTGTGCCCTCCCTCCTGCCCCCCTGGCCCCTCTTTGCATGCCTTCCTGCTGCAGTCGGTGCTCTTGGTTCCCCTCAGTCTGGTGCAGGTGGTCAGAGAAAGGCACCGTGCTGAGAACAGCAGCAGTACAGGAGCACCTTTGTGTCCCGTCTCCTCCTCTCCCCTCCCTGGAGACCCACATCTACGTCTGTTTGCCTCCATGCACCCGCTCTTTTCTAATCTTTCTGTCACACAGACGCTCTCTCCTGTGATATATCTGCTGTCTGGGAAGCGGCTGTTTTTGTCTAAGCCCACAAAGCCAGCAAGCAAGGGCCCAAGTGAAAGGGTCGCTCTTTCCACAATAACTTTTGGCGGCTGCTAAGTCATTCCTGCCTCTCAGCTCCCACAGGCTCCTTTGTGGCTGAGGACGGAGGCTCCTGGGAAGCCCATCCATGCTCCCGCTCTCATGCCCCAGCCCTACAAAGGGCCCTGCCTGCGTGCCGCGGTGCCCCGGGCAGTGGAGGTGTCTGCCGCCAGGCCCTCCGACGCCTTCCCAGCCAGGCCGCCATTCCCGGCCCCCCCCGGCGCATAGATATGAGCCGAAGGGCGAAGCGGCTTGGAAACCGTCTTTTCTTGTCCTGCGGCCTATCTGCTTGGGAAGCTGATTGACAGGTGGAGGGTGAAGGGCCAGAGGCTGTGCTAATTGTCTGAGGCCCTTGCTCAAACATGGATGGAGAAAGAGGGAGTCCCCGCAGGCAAGGGAAGAATGGGAACCTTTGTGAGGCCTGACACAGTAAATGCCACCTTTGTGAAGATTTAGACTTGCTGGGGTCAGTTTTTAACAACTTGGGATGCTTCGGTCTTTTCCTCTTTCCTTTATCTCCAAAGGCTCCTCTTCCTCCTTTATTTCTGCTTCATCAGCAAGCATTGTTTCAGTGAGGCTCGAATCCCCTTTCAGTGGCTTAGCCAAACACAGACAAGTCCCACCCTGCTAAACAAGCCTCTTTTGGGAGCTGCTGGATTTTTTTCTTCTCCCTCCTCCTTGTCTCACATGCTGCAAAGAATGCCTCTTAGTACTCTCAGAGGAACGGGAACATTTGCATATTAATTTAATTGTGTGTGTTCATGCAAAACAACTCACAGCAAACTAGCCACAGTTATTAAAATTAATTTGGAGAGGAAGGGAGCTATTGTTTTCCAAGACTAGAGTTGTCAAAGCTTATGTTTTTCTGTGTGCTAAAAGCAACCACCTAGTTGCTTGCTGCCCTCTTTGGCATTAGAGAATAGCTGGAGAATCATAACATAAGAAGTTCCTTGGAGAAACCGGAGAGCGGAGGAAGTTTTACACAGGCAAGAAACGGAGGAAAGTCTGTGTTTTTCAGTTGCTCCCAGACCAGGATTTCCCACCTGTGCTTCAGGCCTCCCTGGGACTTGCTAGGAGGAGAAAAACTGTCCGATACTGCCTTCAACAGCGTAGATAAACCCAGCTGAGCTCCACCAGCATGTTTCCATTGAGCTCCTTCCGTGCATTTGGGCATATTTCCATCTGGCTTGGGCACGTCTCTCAAAAGAAAACCGTGTAAAGCTTTTTTGCTCGGTGTTGGTGTGTTTGCAAGTGTAGGTGCTGTGTGTGCACGTGTGTATATGTGTGCATGCATCTAAGTCAGACAGCGAAACACACGCCATCGCCAGCAGGAATACCAGGTGGTGGCGGGGGGCCGGCTGTCTCCCTCCGACTAGTGATGGATTTTGTGATCTGCAGTGAGAAAACTTCTCAGGCCTTCATGGTGTTGTTCACTGGAAAGATGGGAGGATCTTTGCATCACTTCTCTATGAATTGGATTATATTCATATTCTTGTATTTTTTCCTTCAATTTTCTAGTGTTTTTGAAGATGTAACATAGATACTTTTTTGGTCACGATCAGTTAGAAGTCAATGTGTGTTGCTATTCATTACGTGCAAGACTAAATCCTAGCTGCTTTCCCACGTTTACACTTGTTGGCACTTTATAAGTGATATTGCAGAATTGGCTACCAGTGCACAGATGCATGACAAAGCAGTGAAGGTTTTCTGGAAATTTTGACAGTTCCATACATAATCCGTGGACATGACATGACCTGGTCTGAAAACATATTACCAGAACTATCACCAATGCAATATCTGAAGTAATTTAGCTTCAGACTATGCACAGAGGTGTAATACATAGGTGCTTTTGCCACATTGCTTCTGCAACATTTGCTCCTGTGTCTTTGATAATAAAACTGTCGGAGTGACCTTGGGGAGGTAATAACGGCTCATTGATTTGGATTTAAAGCTTCCATATTGTTTTACCCATTGTGTGATATTTGTTAAAGGGAAAAATAGAAAAATGAACCTGTTCCACGATCTCATCCAAAAGACATAAGGGGTTTTATAGAGATGCAAAATGTTTATTGGTTGCATAGCCCTTTGGAAACTCCCAGAGCCTTTGAATTTCCTTATTGTGGGGAGCTTCCTGGGAGAGAAAGACTCGTGAGCTGTGCACCCTGCAGTACTGATTTCAGTAGTAGACAGCCTGACAAGTTGCAGAGCATTGAGGCAGTTTGCGTGGAACTTTGTTTGTTAGGCTGAGTACATGAAAACTGTCTTTCTGTTAAAAGATATGATTTGGGGAAATACCCAGCTAATACGGATTGTTGTCTGTCTTCCCCTTAAAAGTTAACTTCAGTTGCACAGTCTGGATGCTTAAAGATAAGCCTCTTTAAGTTGCTGGTCATTTGACACTTTGGAAAATCCACTTGCCAATCTGCAAACCTTAACATAGGGTAAGAAGTTGGGTGTGGGACTGCTGGCGTTGACAGTTACAGCATGAGCGTGGCTTGTCCCCAGCCTGGCACGCATCGAGCCTCTGACCAGCTGGATAATCCAGGGGATAATTCTGACCAGTGCCCAAGCTTAAGGAAATGTTCTCGGCTGTTCTGAACTAGAACATCTGATTTCATACACCAACTCATTGGATGCAAAGGTATATTTTGTGTTCTCTTCAGCACTGATTTTTCTTGGGAGAATAATGTTTGGGTTGCCTAGGAGGGAAGGACCTAGGGGTTAAAATGGGCAATGAGTAGCTGTCACCAGAAGCACCTGTGCTGTGCGAGGCCAGGGGCCAGGAGCAGCCTATTTTTTCAGCCCATTTTTTCTGAAAAAAATATTTTTCAGAATGGCAAGTTCCACTTCTGCTTTCCTATTCCTGTTGCACGAGATTTTCTTTGACGAGAATTTTGTTTTTAATGATTATTCTTTTCTTCATGTCTAAAAGAAAGGAAGCGTGTGTTTTGATTTTTAAAAATTATTATTATTGTTTCATTTGCAAAACACAATGGCTTATAGTAATTCTTTGGGGTATTTCAGCTGAAATTCAACGTGCAAAGGGATACATGTGACTCTAAGGATATGTAGAAAATAATTTTTCATTTATCCTGACTATATATTTGCTTTTAATCTCTTACATAAAGTTATACACAATATAATTCTGCCTCTGATTTCTAGCTTGCTGCATACCGCACTCAAGAGTCAATCTTAGTTGGGTTAATTAATTTGAATTAACTACAGGGATCCTTTCCATTGATTTCAGTGGACTGTTGATCATGCTGGCATATAATACAAATTGCTGCTTCTTAATTAACCCCTCTATTCTTATCTGATCTCTTCAAGTTACTCACCAGGTGTGGGGGAGAATAGGGACTGAAGCCTTGGTCTCATGTATCAATGAACATCATCAAGAGTGGGTTATCCAGTCAGATTTTCTGTTGCCCTCCAGATAAATTGGTGCTTGTGTTGTGATTTTTTTTTTTAATATATATTTTTATGTTAGCGGATGACTGCAGGAAAAATGGGAAGGAACTTTCTCTGTAGTAGCTGGTACCTGCCACGCAGGGGAAGCCCAGGACAGACTCACAGTGCAGGGACTTGATTTGAAATTTTTTATTACCCCTGTCAGGGCAAATCTGCTACCAGCTTCCACAACGTTTCCTTTTATTCTTCTGATGTTTAGCAAACCATAACATTTTACATTTGACCAGGCAGAATCTGGGGACCTAGAATAACAGTGAACATGGCCAAATGTTGTCCAAAAGAAAGCCTGCATGTGTCTGACTGAGTAGCGGTGGTCATCTTCCACCACCATGCAGAGGATGCCCACCCAGTACAGAAGTAGAGAATTTCAGGAGGCTCTTGGACGTTAAATTGTAGATGCAGAAGGCATTGGGTAGGCAAACTAAGATCACGGTTATTATGGTTAATGTAAACAGTTTGTCTTCATAATGCTGCCCTTTTGTATTGGTGAATTCTTTGTTCATTCTACCACACCAAAAATATATTGCGTGGAAAAAGGAAGTAAAATACTGACAAGGCATCAGGCCCCAGCTGCTGCCACTTGCTGTCCATGGTAGGGAGGCTAGAGACTGAAATGGTTTTAGTCCTGAATTGTAACAGTTTCTGAAATATATTTTCTGCAATTACCAAGTAGTTTTGCACCCTAGGTGTGATATTTTAGAGTTACTGTGGGTTTAGATCGTTATAGACACCTCATTTGCATGGGACTCGGCACACACTGAGGCATTAGGATCCTTTAGACATTATTGAATGTCTAAATGTTGCTGTTTCCAGTGAGAATTGAACTAGACAGCACTCTTGCAATTGAATCCTTTTGATTTTTTGACACCCAAATACCCAGTTCCACTTTGAAAATGGTAGCTAAGCTCCTAAGTTGCATGGGCACACCGAGAACGTTGCCATTCACGTTTCATGACTACAACAGAGAACAGCAAAAGTCCTCCTGAATATTGCAGGGTGCTTACTGCAGGTTGGTCACTTGTTTGTGTCATGGGGGATGGAGCCAAACTCGCTGATATGATGGATAGTAGGCACAATAACAAAGATGCTTGCTTGCAGAAAAAAAACATCTCGAGAAGTATATTTAGCCTGCCTTGCAATAAGGAACCACAGTAAATTACTGTAGCCATTTACCTGTGTACTTTTGCATCCATTCCTTTAAAACAAATGATACATTATTGATAAACCCATTTCAGAGAAAAAAAAAAAATTTGATGTCATGCACTTTTGTCAATTTTCTTTTTAATTAATGGTGTTTTTGAGAATGGTGTTTTAGAAACTGCTGCATGCTTTCAAAGCCATCTTCTGTACATTGCTTCCTCGTGATCTAAGAACCAGAGAGTGAAATTCTATCCATAAGACATAGGACTGGGTGATCACAGAAGTATCTTCCAGCCTTAATGTCACCTTGGTGGGGTTAAAGTGTGCGTCTCCTTTTAGATAGCGTTATGGAGGGATGCCATCCACTAGGTCATCCAGCATCGCTAGCAGGGATCTGACCTGTGGGTTATCAGACTGGCAGAGACCACCGTTTCTTTATGTGCCAGTTTTTGCCACAGAGGGGCCATGTATTCCTCTTCACTTGGTGCAGGGAGCGAAGAAAGGCAAAAAGGAAGGCAGAAGGATAACCGGAGAAAGAACAACGGTGTTTCTGACAGGAAAAGAAGGCCTGTTAAGGCCTGACTGGGGCTGACAGAGCTGGCTCACAGTTTACCTAAATACATAGCCTCCCAGTAACCGTCAGACTGGATGGACCCAAAGCCCAGCTAGTTTCCAGCAATGGGCAGAACCAGCAGTACCAGTGGTGGGATTAAGACCTGTGCTGTAAACAGATGCTAATGGTGATCATCCATCCCCAGGTAAGACTTGCTGACCTCTATTAGGAACAACTTACGCCCTAGAGCACAAGGTTTAATAGCTGTTCCAAAGTGTTTTCTGATGGAGATGTTGGTTTTGGATAGCTTTGGTATGCAGGTAAATGTCTCATCTTATGAGGAATCATGTTAGGGACAGACTTATGTGATATACCTTCAATTCCACTGACTGGGGAGGTTGCCGTATAAGAATAGAGTGCCCAGAATAAAGTGTGAAGGCAAAGACAGGCCACCAAGATAATGTTTCTTCATGAGTTATTTATTTAATATCATAGTGAAAAGAGAAAGAGTTTCACTGTTCAAAATACTCACTGGAAAGCCAAGAAAACGCTGCTTGGTGAGCTGTTTCTTTTCTTCTTTGGAAAAGGGCTCATTTCTTGGGAGAGCAGGGATTAGGTCAGCTGGTCAGTCAATTATATTTCCCACACGAGAGGCACAAAGTGGGAAGACTGGGAGAGGAAACTGCTTTTTACTGCCGAACACTAAACAAAATGCAGAATTCTTCCAAGGTAAATGTGCACCAACAAAGTTTGAAAACATATGTTATGCATTAAAAAAACAACACCATAAAAATAACCATTGTAGATCTCTGCAACCAAGTATAACTTTTACTGCATTGGTACTAGAAAACAGCCTTATTGTGAAGTTGGATAAGAAGAAATTTCCAACATTGTTTGCAATTGTGCTGTCAGGAAGGATAACAACGTAAGCAAATTGGCAGCTCTGATCATTCACCCATGTAGAAATTGCCTGGTCTGTTCATGAACCATATTTTACTCAATCTAAAAGAAAGTAACATTTTCATCCTGATATTATTAAAAACCTAGAAGCTATTAAAAAGGCAGAAGTGCCTATAGATTGATCTAATGCTGTGATTGTAACTGAAAGGACAAAATAATATTATATGTGGAAGCCTGCACTTTTCATAAGGACATAAAATGTTAAAAGATCAAGATTATTAAAAACTTGAAGACATGACAGCCAAGGAGAGAGAGTCAAAACTGTTCTGCTCAGTATGGAGTTCAGGACATACATTTTAGCAGTGTCGTGCTGGATGATTCAAGTGCTAAACTAGTAAATGTTAATATAATATTAGGAAATTATAATGATGAATATAGCTGGATACCATCTGGTATTAACTCAGTTCCCAGGGCATTTAAAATTCTGATTGTGCAGTTCTTTGTAGGATTACTGGGTTGGAAAGCTGTGGTTGAGGAATGTTGTAATTTGTCTGGTGCTAGGATTACTGAAAAGTCAGCCAATGCTGTCTTTTGATGGAAAATATCTTGTTGGTTTTTTAATAAATAACACATTTCAGGAGGAGAGTGCGCTTTTCAGAAATTTTGGTTAATGAGGGTGCTTGCTGGAAGCCGCAGCTCTGTAGCCTTAATCTCATTCTTCCTTACAGTCTAAGTACTAGCCGAGAAGTGGGGCTGTGCCTGCTGTGCTGCACCCCCAGACCCTGCCTTGCTCTGTGTTTTTCTCCCTTCAAGTCAGGGCTGTGTTGGGCACGGAGGACGTGGTCTCACCAAATCCACGGGCAAGAATCAGCAAGTGACAGAGACAAACTGCATTTCCCAAGGGGCTGTTTCCAACCGGGCAGCTTTCAGTTCTAGGGCCCAATTCTTTACCACTTGCTTTTCATACCCCAGACAAACTTCTCTCACAGAAAAATAACCCCCCTTTTTTTTTTTTCTTTCCACTCATATATGCTCTTTGATTTTAGAGAAACAGCTTCAAAGTAATGCCGAGGATAAGACAGGAGATGGTGTACAGCATCTGTCAGCAACAGAATAGGTAGAAATAGTAAGTAGTAGCTTGATGAAGATGAGTCAGCTGAGTTTGTTAAGTCAAGCAGAAGTAACAGAGCAAAAAATACTGGGAGTGCAAGAAATGTGTTAGGTTTTCCAGAGGCAGAAAGTCAGCAGAAATAGCTTTTATAAGACTGTTCATAAAAAAAATAAATCTGTAGCAATATAAAATGTAAGACAATAGAAGAGGCATCCAGTACCTTGAGTAGAGTACCCATCCTTGAGCCTGTTTTCAGTGGAGATTTCCATGTTCGTGCTGTGACATCAGACGTTGGTTCACCAGAAATCACCGGTATGAAGAGACAGGGGCTACGATGCAGAACAGCCCTCTATCTCCTGGTAGTGTCACTGGCCGCGGTAGTCCCAGCTGCCTTAATTAGGCAGATGTGCGTGGTTTGGAAGGCTGATAAGTGCTCTTGCGATTCTCTTCTCAGCACTGTTCCTGCCAGGGAAAACGAAGGTGCATCTCAGCTTCAGGTTGTTTTGATGAAGTCGGGCTTTTCAGAAGGGTTTGGAATACTTTTCTTCTTAGGCACCTGTTGAAATGCATCCCTGGGTGGCCTGAGATTTGGAAGGGCAGACTGAAACAAATCACACACGTTTCCTATGAAGTCTTCATTCTCCGTCATTACTCCCTGTACTCAGAGATTTTCTGCTCCTGCTCTGAAGGAACCTTTCATCACCTACCTTTGTGTATGTTTTTCAGAAATACAGAGCGGAGGGAGAGAAACCAGGGTGCATATCAGTGGTGAGCCAAATGTGAAGAAAAAAATGTTCCTCTGGAGCAACATTTGTTCGAGCAAAAGGCCCGGGTGATCAGAGTGCTCAAGTTCCCCCAAGCTGTCATTTCAAGATCCTTCTGTTCCACGTGGAACCATATAGTTCCAGCTGTCCCCTCACCTGTGTGTCTGCTGGGTTTTTACACCACCGTGGCAAGGCGGCAAAGCCTGGCAGCTGTGAGACTCCGTCCCATATGACTCCCTGCGCAAGGCTCTGCTGGCTCTGTCCCCCGGGACAAAGGCATGTTTGACAACTTCCCTGGGACTGCCACTCAACAGAAGGGCTTTTTAACATCTCTTCTGCGTTCTCTCGCCTGTTATGGGTGATATTCCGGCTTCTTGTCCCAGACAGATCCTTTTTCTTTGCCATAGAGCTTTAGAGACAAGGGGTTACTCGGCTATTTGATAAATTTCAGCTTTTTGTTTTAAATCCATTTCACTTAATGCCCAGGTTTGTTTTATTTTTCCTCAGACACTGGCTTTCAAGGGCATTTAGGCACTTGTCTGAATTGCTGGTGGTTTTTTTTCTGTACCTTTTAGCGGAGCTAAAGTGTCCGTGATTCCCTCTCCCTTCCTTCTTTCTCTCCTGATCCCTCCCCAGTTCTAATGCTTTGGCTTTCCTACAGAGGAGTGATAAATGGCCCGGAGTGGAGTTTGATGAGGTCAGGTGTTACTGTCGGCCGTAAATCCTTCCTGCTTGTTGCTTCAGCAGCACTCTCTGGCCTTGGACGTTTACGGCTCTTCCAGTGGAGGAGGGATAGGAGTGGTGTGGGCTGTCAGCGCACCAGAGTGATTTGCCGAAGGGTTTTACTTGATAGCTTCACGCACCTGGAGAAACTCCTCCAAGCCCCAGGAACAGAGAGAAATCTTCTGATCAGCTCTTTGCTCCGAGCTAGAGCTCTCCTGCTCAGGGAGCACAGGCCTGCCTATGGCTCGTGGGGCGTAAAGTTAAGCAGTGCATTAGGAAGAGATGATCTCTGAACAGAGATGCAGAGACAGATATAAGGGGAAACTTGCTGTGTTAACAGTTGTAGCTCTGTCTGTCTGCATAAGCAATGTATTTACTTTGGTCGTCATCCCAGCACAAGCGAGGTGAATGTGTGTTGCTTTTTTGGCATACTGAGCGTGATAGCCCAATATACGCTGCAAACAATGGAGTGTTTGCAGATTGTCAGCTCGTAAATCCTAGGCAGCTGGTGGCTACCTAGAAGTGCCTTCACTGTGTTGATTCTGGCAAGAGTGCCGAAAGATAACGGTGTGGGGAACTGTGGGAGTGGCAAAAGAGGGCTACTTGGACTTACTCCTAAGTCCCTGTGCCACTGCGGCTTGTACCAGAGTAGACAGGGAGAACTGCATGCACAGTTAAAAATGTAGTTTGACCCGTGTCCATAGGAGATCTCACTGTCTCAGTGTCAGCCCGCCGTTCTGCATACATAAGAAGATGCAAATGGAGATGGTAAGGGAACAAGCTTCCCTAAAATGAAGCAAAATTAGTGTTGCCCTTAGCTCTGCATATAGTTGATGCCACTCACTCTCCCCAAATACCATAATCATCAAACAAGTCAAGAACTTATATATGTAGTTAGAGATCACTTGAGCAGAAAACGAAACACATCCGCTAGTGGGTGCGGCATAATTTCTTCTTCACGCAGAAGTTTGTTTAAAATTCAGCAGAACAGAAAAAAATGTTTTTACAATTTTTTTAGTGAAAAAAAAAAGAATACTTACCAGATAAGGAATGCTTGTGCACATGCAGTTTTATTCTGAAATTAGTCAGCCTAATGAAACCAAATTTACAGTGCCACAATAGAGGAGCTATTCAAAATGCAACATTACTCTCCATTTCTCATGCATTTTTAGCTTTAATTTTGTAAATACCATTTAGTAAAATCAAAACTCTTCTCACTGTCTTGCTAGGTTTTGTGATATTCTTAATATTCAAGGAAGAGAGTCGTTACAGGATTGACATCAAAAATGATGTTTATTTATTTGGATCGCTGGAAGGTGTTGATGTCTTCTGTGTTCTCCATCTTGTCTCTTTAAACCTGCTGGATCATACAAAAGAGCATGAATAGAAGAATTTGCCTCCAGAACTTTTCATTATTAATGATGCTCTATGACTAAATTGGAAATCTGCTACTGTACCCCAAGGGGGTGATTAATTTAGCAGACTAGGAGTTTTGATTAAAAGGGAATGAAATGTCTGACACATAGTCTATTTATCAGTTATTATGATATTAAAACACTCTAATCATTGTGGTGCCTAAATTAAGGCTTCCCAGCCTAAATGTCACTTCATAGCGCTCTTTTAGAGCTGGCTGTGTGATACAAGTTTATTATCAGTGGGCGCGTGAGAATATATGTGTATATAGTGGTCTTTGATAGGAACAAAGTGGTTTGGTTAGAGCTCTTCTCTTTGCCCTTTTCTTGTTGAAGAGGAGATAAGGGAAGATTTTAAGATGTGATCTGTACTCGTAATGCATGTACAAGATGCAACTATCGCTGATGTCCCCAGGAATTATTACACAGAGTTTTGTCAGAATTTGAGCCTACAGAATACAGAAAACATCACAGTAGCATGGGGAGCTAAGTCAAAACTCGTTCCTTCTAGAACATAGGTGAACTCTGAGATGTTACATTTGCCTAGAGATGAAATCGTAACAATTCTGTGTCCTTAAATTAAAGGTCAGGGAAGAAATAGGCAACAATCAATCAAGACAGGTAATCAACAGTTGGCACCAATAATACGTTGTTTAAGCAAGCCACAGAGAAGTATGGAACCAGAGTGATAGATCGTGTGTTTCTGTATAAATGCCTGAGAAATAGCTATAAGCCACAGTATTGAATTGCCAAGCCTACTGAAAGCTTCAGAGAGGGAAGAGGGAGAGTCATGGAGCACTGTAAGACTGAGGAACACAAAGTTCATGAAAGACAGAGTCAAGAAGTGCTGGGATAGTGGTGCTTTGTGCTAAAGAAAGCTTGGTATCAAATCAGATCAATAGAATAGCCCTGCCAGCAACTCAAATTTAAGTTTTAGGCTTAAATAGGAAAAATACTGCACTAGGCCCAAATTATCCATGGACTGACCATGATGGTGATGGTGACTGTGACATTCTGAGTGCTTTGGAGGGCAGAAAACACAGTCAAGATGAACAGTTTCCATGACCCCTTTGTAGCTTGGGTAAGCGTCCTGCCAGGGTACAATGCCAAGTCTGTCCTTTGAGACCATCAGTGACCACGTCATGGAACGGTGCATGGAAGCCACAGAGCTGAAGCAGCCCCCGAAATTCGGGCCAGCAGAGTGTGCATAGTTCATCATGTTCTTGTCAAAGGCCTGCTCTGCCACAGGGACCACAACCCGTTTAGACTAAGCATTCTTGCAGATGCAAGAAAAGCTAACATCCACTGCTGTCACACTTAATTCCAAAAAGGAGAAGTTAGAAGAGGCTAGAAGAGTTAAGTCCTAAGAGGTAACATAAAGACTATTTAAAGACAGTGATGGAATCCCAGAGCAAATGCACCCCATTTATCGAAAAAGATCACCTTGAGGAAAAACAAAACAAAACAAAACAAAAACACAGAAGGAAGTTAGATAGCTAAGCAGCAGGAAAAACATATTACTAAAAGCAGGAAGGCATCCTTCAAATAGCTTGGGTCTGATGAATGAGAAAAGTAGAAAGTCTCATAAACCCAGGCAGGTTATACAGAAAAATGCAATAAGGAAGTTCAGAAGAACTGGAGAAACCTACAGAAAGAAAAAAAAATCCCTATTAAATCCCATTTCAGATACATGAGAAGCAGGAAGCTTGCCAGAGTCTGTAGGACCAATAAACAATAAATATGCAGAAGGAGTGTTCAGAAAAATGAAATGTTTCATGACGCTTGCCATGGGAGAACATGGGGAGGTTCCCACAGTGGAATGCCTCTCCTGGCAGATTAAGGATGAACTCGGTGAAGTGGTGACTCCAGTGTGCATCCCCCAGATTATGCACTGGTACCAGAGGAAAAGGGCCAGTGTAACAGCATTTTAAAGTGTTTCCTGAAAGACTCCCAGAGCTCAAAAGTGGTAAACCTGTTATCTACAATAAATAAATTGACAAAATCTGTAATAATAAAGAATGTGTGGGAGCATCGATAAATATCAGTGACAAAGAGCCAGCCAGGGTTTTGCAGTGAAAATCATGGCATACTAATCTGTCGGGTAGCCCTGGAGGAGTGGATGGGCCAGACCTATGATATAACATACATGGTGAGATAAAAAGCATCAAAGGCAGTTAAGAAGTGCATGTGCCATGCAATAGCAATGAAGTGCTTCAAAAAAAATGATTAAAATTGGGAAGCAGAAGGTAGAAATGAAAGACTGAAGTTTTCACAGTGGAAGAGGGTCACAAGTCTGGTTCTGTAGGGATCGGTGCTCAGGCCCACAGGGTTCAATATGCTCATAAACAGTGTGGAGAACGGGGAGTGCAGTCAGATGGTAAACTCTGGTGACCTCAGATTTTCAGGGAAGTGAGAGTGAGGGGCAGCTAGAAAGTGATCTCAAATTGAGAGCCGGGTAAGGAAAGTGCAGGTGAAATTCAGTATAGATAAATGTAAAACAATGTAAATAGGAAGAAACTATCACATATTTTTATCACTCAGGAACAGGATTTTGGGGGTAGTGATACAGAATTCCATGAAACTGTCAGCTCAGTGTTTTCAGCAGTGGTCAAAAAAACTCCAATTGAATGCCAGGAACAGGATAGAGTAAATGGAAACCGTAATTATGCTACTTCCTAAAGCTGTGCAGCATGTTCATCTTGAATAGCACGTGGTGCCCTGCCCTCCTCATCTCAGGAAGGACACAGAGAAGGATGACCAGGATGATCTAGGGTGTGCGGTGGCTTTTGTGATAAGAACACCTGTGTAGATTAGGACTTGTCACCCCGGAAAAGAGATAACTGAAAGGAAGAGGTTTGATAGAAGTCTATAAAATCATATGCAACCTGGAGAAAGCAACTCTGAAAAAAAAACAAAAAAAAAACTTCTGCAGACTGCTCTGCAGTCAAAATCCAAGAGGCATCAAAAGCAACTAAATAAATAAATAAATGAAATATAACCAAGATGGGGACTTCCTTGTCACAGGAAGCATGGTACGTTACGTTATAGCAGTAGTTAGCTTCCAAAAGTAGCTGGAAAATTCAAGGATGAAAAAAAGAATCCGTTAAAGATGATTAAAATACAAAGATGTCACCTTTAGGTCTGTAAGTTCCCAGGCTGAAAAACAGCCTGGAAGAATATCCTTCCACAAGCTTGTCCTGTCCCCCAGGCAGCTGGGCTGCTCGCTGTGCAGAGGGAGGCAGAGTGCTGGAGTAGGCAGAGCTCTTGTTCTACGCAGCAGTAGAAGTGTGGCTGGGAAAACACCTCGGGGTTTTCGTTTGGGATCTGTGGACAAATTGGAAGTAGAAGAAAGCTGAAGTAGTCCTTACCTTCTGCAGTATTTAAACAAGTCAGTCCCATAATGATATTTTGATTCAATTTTCTTTTACTTCTTTATGTACTTAAATATTAAGTACTAATAACGCACCATCCATTATTTATGTAAAGTATGTGGGCTGTGCGTTCCCTAAGACAGCAAGCCATCACTACTGCCCTAAAGGATGGGTAAATCAGATGGATATAGAAGAAAAAAAGTGCAGTGTGAGCCTTTTTTCTCCTCCCTAGCTCCTAAAATCTGGGCTATAGCTAAGAAAAGCATGTTGCTTCACGTGGGAGGAGGGACTGCATGCTAGAACGACATTTAGAGAGGTGAGAGGGTGCCTAGAGAGCTTCCCGCTGGTCTGGCCCCGTCCCTTTGGGCACTGTGACCAGAGTCCTGCCCTGCCTTTGCCCATCTTCTCCCCGTGACTTGGAGCTCATTCGGCTCCCAGGCCAGGAAGGTGCTGGTTGCTCTGTCCAGCTCAGCCCCACGAGCTGCTGAACCTGAACCTTTGGTTCATCACGAGCCTTTGGTTGCCTGGTATTGTGTTAAAACCAAATCACTTACAGGTCAAAGCACGACTCGTGTGCCCAGCACTGGTAAACCAACCTTTCTGTGGTCTCCCTTTTTCTGGTGGCTCCTCTGTGAAATGTTTGTAGTGCCACAGAACCCAGGGTCGTGTGAGAAGCAGGGTTTCCCCTAAATAAAATGCAGCTCTCCCACCTTGTGCTGCAGGTTAGCCCGGGCACAGATCCAAGAGCTGGGTTTGCTTTGTCCTCCAGAGTGTCCTGCGCTGCACAGAGACGTCTCTCTCCCAATCTGAAGGCAGGCACAAAGGTGAGCACCTTACCGAAAGGAGATGCAGAAGTGTGAAGAGTTGGCAGTTGGAGCTGGCTGCAGACAAGGCTGTGTTTTTTAAGAGAATCGGGATGCAAAATTGAAGGGGGAAACTTCAGGGGATAAAAACAGATGTTTTAAGACGTATTATCAGAGAGAACAGCACTTTGCAAACAATGCTTGTAAAAATATGACAGGGTAAGGGGAATGTGCCCTATGAATTAGTGGCAGATATGGGAAAAGGAAGTCTCATCCGTCTCCACTTTCTGCATTAATTTTTCTCCTAGCAAAAAAACACAAAGAGATCTCCTGGGGGCAAGAAATCTTCAGCAGAGAGGTTTTGTTTGTAAATAAAACAAGGAGAAAAGTGTCAGAAGATACACATTTCCTGAAAAAAAAATAAAAATAAATGAAAAAAAAAACATCCCCCAGCAAACCACCCGGCACAAACGGAGCAGGTAACGTCGGCCTCCTGCCCGCTGCCGTAGGTGAAGATGTACGGGAGGCTGCTGGATGCTCTGCTCCCTCCCTCCCTGTCCGTCCCCCGGGTCCCCCGCAGCTGCTGCTGCTGCAGGAGAATAACGAGGATGTTCCTCTGGATGTGACACCGCCTCAGCGGGGTCTTTAGGAGAGCTCTCCCCAGCTATTCCCCCGAGCCCCGCGATAACGCACAGCCTGGGCGGGCAGTGCTGGTGGGCTCAGCACGTCCCTCGCTTTTATTTGCCTCTTCGGGGAGAACATTGCACTTACCTCCACGGCTCCTTTTAAAATGATGGCAAGCAGGAATGTATTGAAACAAATGGCAAATGTTCCCTGCCAGGGTAAGGGGGAACAGTCACGCATCGAAAGAGCAGCCTTGCGTTACCCAGATTGCTTTATCTTACACACTGTGCATTTCCATTTATTTTTTTTTTTTCCAGCAGGATTTAACACTGAAACTGAGCAAGTGTTAGTGAAGCAAAAGAGCGCTCGGCCTGATGGAGGCCTGGGGTTAACCAATGCACGGAAGCGGAGGAAGTTTGTGAATTTCTGTGAGAACACCGAATTTTGTGTCATCTTTTTCACTAACTTTAGCTTGTTGTTCTGGATGCTGTTTTAGCGACCTGGAGCTTGCCAAGGTGGAAATTGTTAGAATAAACCTGTCTGTGAGTTAGCGACAGAAATATTGCTAGCCTTTTATCTGCTTTTCCTGCTTTGATTTCTCCAGAGCTTACCTGCGCTGTCTCTTGTCCAAAGGACATTTTTATACCTGTGCCGATAAGTGGCAGACTGCTCACGAAGGGCACAGCACAGTGGCAGCCTGCGAGGGAAGCAGTGAAAAGCTTCCTTTAACATCGCTGTACGTGGCAAACCCAATTTTCAGCCGTATATGTCAGCATGGCAACTCTTCTTGTTCCCAGTCAGCATGCTACAGGGTAATCGAGAATACAGCTTATTGCAGGCTTTTGTTTCTCTTCCAAGATTCGTTCCTTTTCATCCCTTTCTGTGCCGAGTATAATAAACAGAACAGGAAGCTGAAGGCAGTTTGGCTGGGGAAACAAGACACAATAATTAAAAACAAAATCAACAACAACAAAAATATGCAGAAAAACAACAAAAAAGCAGGTCAGCAGAGAGAGAGAAAGACACCTTTGTGAGAGGAAAAGGAAAAGAAGGAAAAGTAATGTCCAAGCTCTTCTCAACCAGCGTGAACGGAGGTTGTGAATAACAAACTAGAGATCTTGCCATGTCCTACACAGGTGGGTCATGCTTTTTCCGTGCTCCCTTATTACTGCCCACCCCACTACAGTCAGAGCGGCCCATGGCAGCGGGTCAGTTGACAGCCCTCCTCGCCAGGAGCGAGGCCACTGGTTAGGTGGGAGGTTAGAGGGCAGGGTGAATGCTCTGGCCTCAGGTGTCCTTCCGAAAATGAGTGTTGGAATTTGGCCCTTAAATCCTTAAGCAGCACAGAGATAGGCCTTCTTTTCTCTGGGTTTGGGATAAACATGGAAAAAAAAATGACCGAGGGAATGAAAGAAATGCACTCCGGTTCTGCTTTCTTTGTGAGCTTCGAGCTTTTGTGTACATAGAAATGCAGATTTATGAGATCTTGAAAATGCAGCACTTGTATCAATTCCTTCCCTGGCGTTGAGCACGAAGAATCTAATAACCACTAGGTTCTCCTGTTGACGCGGGGAGGATCGTCACTTGGATTTGATCCAACCTCTAAGTATTACAGATGAGCCTAAGGCACTGCTGTAGTGACATATTATCCTGCGTCTCCTTATAGCACTATTCCTGTCTCGCCTTTTCTGGATGCTCTGAAAAAAGACAGTGGCAGAGATGCACCTCGGGGCTGATGTGCTGCAGCAGTTCCTATGTCTCCGTGTTTCACCCGGACTGCTGCAGCTGTCCAATACGGGTTAGACCACCGGGAAAGGGACAGAGCGCCTTCATCGCTCTGCTGGGGGCCCAAATCTGCTCCCCCGTACCAGCCAGCATGAGGCATGAGGCACCTGCACAGGCAGCACGGCGGAGCTGAGGATCCTTCAGGCATGGGGGGCTCAGGGGCTCCTGCCAGGCAAGGCAGCTGAGACGATCCGCTGCCTGCGACCTCATTAAAACAGCCTGATTGGGGCTGCTAATCACATAAATAAAGAATTAAATCATAGCATTAACCTTCTACAGGGAAACCTGCCCTGGCAACACTGGCAGAATTAGATCTATCAATTATTTACAGGGTCATTTGATAGAAATGTATATAGATGGCAGATTATGAGCACTTGAAGCAATAAGTTAACCATAAATTATTGCTCTGATAAGAATCTTTTAATATTTTCCTCTTCATGTCCTGAATTAAAAGCCACCTTGCTTTTATCTCTGGAAGACAGTAGCACCGCACATCATTTATCGCAGGTAGATCAAACAAAAACCATGCCCCAGCATCGAGGATTTTCACACTCCTTTTTTACTCCTGAGGCTCCTTGTTTTGTTGGCCATCCCTCCTGTGCAAAGAGAGCTAAATGCAGGGCCAGTTCCTCACCTGCTGTGACCTCTCAGAGCTTCCTTGGTGGCAAAGCTATTGAGACGACTGGAGTATGTGTCCTTGCCACCACCGAGCAGAAAGTCAGTGCGCAGGTAACCTGGCTCACCGGTGATCTCCTGTTATCCCCCAGTGCCGCACAGCACCAGGATGCTGTCTGCAGTGGCTCTCCAGTGTTATTCGTCAAAGCATTCAATTCCATTAAATGCCATGTAGCTTTTCCCTTCTATCTAAGGACTGCTTGGAAAAAACGCTCTTGAATCAGATGTGATGATGAGTTCATTGTTTTACCGATTCTACTGGGCTTGCAGGAATGACAATGGTACTAGATGGGCTTGTTTGCTGACCGGAATTTGAATGTGGATCTGTAGATAGCACACAAAAGACTTGGGCATGTGGAGTGGAGGAGGGTGGGGAGACTGAAGGGAAATCTGTCATTATTTATGGAAATATCCAGTATTCATGGAGCCATCTGCTGTGAGTGATTCAAGTCTGAGAAGTGTCATAAAATGAGAAAGCATAATGTAAAAAGAAAAAAAAAAAACAACAACAAAAAACCCTGCATTTCTCAGAAACCTGAACCAGTGAATATGTAACCTCAGAATCTCTCTTTTTAAAGATGGTTTGCAAATCTTCTGCCAGACTGAGAGATAAAGATAGATGATATTTCTCAGGTTTCTTTCCTCACCCTTTTTGGAGCAATTCATTCCATTTGTTCATTTCCAGCCTTTTAATTATTGATCATGTCTTTTCCTTTTCACTTCCTTACTGTTACGGGCTATGAGACAAGGGGGAGTTAGAAAAAGGTATTTGAGACTGCTTAGACCTTGAAGCATTGAGAAGGTCTTTACTGTAGCCACGGTTTTCTCTTGATACTGAAACATCGGTTGTGTTGCCAGAATTTTTATTAAGAAATCTTATTATGGGTGGGACCCTCATAATACTCCCGTGGACCAGGTCTAGGCTGGGCTGCTGCCCTGTGCTGTGCCCTCCCAGGTAGTTCAGATACTTCATTTATTGATTTGATCATGCTCTTCTTTGCACAGTCAATATAGACAGACAGTGGGGAAACAGGCAAAAAAAGAGGCAATGATTTGCACAGCATCACAGCAAGCTACTGACAAAACTGGGAATAGACCGTATCTTTCTTGGTTTTTCATGGGAAATAATCCTGGGAAAGTCCTTTTCTCCTCTCCCATAGTGTTGCAGTCAAGGGCTATGTATTTAAAACTCTCCTTACTATTAGTTTGGTTTTTAAAATACTTCGTTGCTTTTAATTTGCTGTTCTTCTTCTTGGGTTATCTCGAAGCCCTGCAATGGTCCTGTTCTCCGTGCAGGGTTGCCTCTCTACTTCCAGTATTCCAGCTTCATGCCTTAAAAATTACATCTCCAGCCTAGCAAAGCACATAAGGATGTGCTCGAGCACCACAGATTTCAATTGATACAATTAAGGATGCTCTTAAGTGCTTGCTTTTTGCCCCTTTCTTCCGTACTTTGAACAAATACTGTGCTTCATGAGAAAACCAACAGAGAAGTGGTCCAGATGCTTGCTTACTAGTGATTTCCATTCTTTCTGGATGCAAGGTTTGGGATTTCCTAGGGCCAAGGCCCTACCAATGAATTACTAGATTACAATCAAAGCTAACATAGAAAATTGGACAGGAGGGTACCTTTAAGAGTTCACCTGATGTCTTGGTCCTCAAAGCAACATCAGCTCCACCTTTGCCTTGTCCGATGCATTTGTCAAGCCTCAGAAATAAGCTATAGAAGAACTGCAGCAATTATTCTCTGATGTTTAGAATGTGTCTAATCCAAATTTCCCTCAGCCATGACTACTTGCCCTGCTCATTGTGCACACAGGGAATGGGCTCTGCCGTTCCTCTCCACAAGAACCTTTTGCAAACCTGCAAACTGTTACGTGGTCAGCTCTGCGTCTTCTCTTCCGCAGACGTGTTCCAGTTCTTGAGGAGCCTGTGCCTTCCCCAGCTGCTGTTGTCCTAGAGGTAGGTTTCACACCTGATGGAAGATGCCTTAGCTCCTGCTTCAGGAGACAGCAGTGTTTTCCCAGTGTCTCCTTAGCTCTAGAAACAACTCCTTCCTTTTGTGCATAATTTGAAAGCTTTCAGCTGGTTTTTTTTTCCCTATCTTTGCACAAAAGCTGCAGAAGGAGCACCTGGCTGTGAATTACAATGTTATGGGATAGTAACTAAATTTTTGGACAGATCATTTGTTCCTTTCTTTAATTATACGGGACTTGTTCCAGCCACACTCATGCTAAGCAGGACCTCATTCAGTAACCAGCCCCTCGGTAATCAATGTCTGCAGGAGAGGAAATACGGTGTGCCAGGTAAGGAAACCTTTGTTTCCTGTCCCAGGTCACTCGTTTCTCTCAGCTGTAGCACAAGTTATGTTTAGTCCAGTAATGAAAAGCTGATTGAACTAAAACATCTGTGAGGTACACAGTCGTGCTGTCTGCAGTGCACTGAAGAATGGTCCTTTGTTTGCTTGGGACACCAAACCCATTGCAAAAAGCAATATTTGTAGCTAATCACCATAGTGATTTGAATTTTCATTTAGCCATTGTGCTAATAGAGGCAGCTGGAAAAAAAAATCAGCACAAATAAACACAACTATTAAGTACTGTCAGTTTTCAGCACCAGGAGCTGCTGGAAGTAATGCTGATGCGTCCAACCCAAGAAATCTTTGTAATGTGAAATGATATATATGAGGCCAAGAGAGGAACACATTTTATCTTGTTTGCTTAGACTCCAGAATAGATCTCTGAGTCTCCGGACATAATGATTGCTTAGGCAAGTCAAACACTGTATATCACCTGCTGAGCATCTGATTCATTGACTGAGTGGATTGAAGCCAATTTAACCAGCTGGAATCTGTAATATTGACTTCCATGGTGTGATACTGATCTATAGCACCCAGAGGATTTGGCCCAGAGACAAAGGGAGGCAGCATTTCCTTTGGGTGACATCTTTCCTGCAGGCCGAGGTGGACGGTAGCTGTCCTGTGAACCTTGCTTGCCCGAGAAGCGGTGTGTAGGGCACGTGCAGTGCCAGTGGGTTTTGTCATGCTCCCTGTGGATGCTTTAGTGCTACTCTGGGAAAGGGAAGGAAGGAGGCTGGACCCAGCTTTCCCTTCTGCTGAAGAGGAACCAGACCATGCATGATACCTCCCTCGCTCTTCAGAGCCCCAGCAGAGCTGGACACTACAGCTCCTGCCCAGCAAGGGCAGCGGGGGACAGGCAAAGCAAGGCCTGGCAGCGTTGAGTGCTGTGACAGCCCTGGTGCTTGGGACTGCCAACATCAGAGTTACGGCACTACAGTGGTACTGCTCATCATTATTTCCTAGCTAAGTGACTTAATTTACTAAATCCCTACAGCTTTCCATATCTCCATAACCAAAAAAAAAAAACCAAAAAAAACCAGCATGGGGACAAAAGGCTAAGCAGAATTTATTATTGCTCTTTATTATTATCAAATCTTTTGCCTTCTTTTTAAGATTTATGAACCTCTATTTAATTAATTCATCAGGAAACTGAAAAAGCTAATTGTGGGTTCATATGCATTTCCATAGGCAGGGGCTCATTCCCTTACCAGATGTCAATAATATCTGATCCGTGCAAATGGAGCTTGGCTTGTGGCAGCCTGCTGCCTGATCTAATTAATGTTGTGACTCCGGTCCACCCTGAGCAAGAAGGGAGCTTGGGTTTTGCATAATTGTAAGACTGGGGGTAGGCAGGATTAGAAACAGGGAGCTGAACTCCAGTGTCTTGAAGGCTCAGTTCTGCAGTGCTAACCCTCTGCTACCAGGGGTCCAGATATAGGAAAGTGATGACAGAGGCAGGCTGCTTAAAAAAAGAAAACCTAGGAGGAGCTCTGGAGTGCACTGCCCAGCCCTCGTAACTGTTTGTAGGGACAGAAGGGGCTTGTTCACTTGAATTCAGGGTCATGTTAGGTCCCTCTTTGGTTTGCTTTGATCCTTCTAATGCTGCGATTCCCCCTGGGTCAGACAATGCCATGCTGCCTCAAGCAGAGCACTGTTTCACTTGCTGGGTTTTCTTAGGGCAGCATCAGGATTTGGTGGCTTGCAGAAGAGTTGTTCGTTGGCCAGGACCATGTGCATCATCACCTCGTGGCCTCTTCTGGGCACACAGATTCTCCTCTCTTTAGGGAAGTTACTTTTGGGGGAGCCTGGTTGAGATTGCACGTTTTCCGAGGCAGGTCTCAACCAAGCATAGCTTGCTTTTATTTCTGTTGTTCCTAGCATTATTAGCACACAGCTTGTTTTCAAAGATAATGATGTGGAAAAAACAATAGCATCCTGCCAAACTCCTTCAGTATACAGTCTGCAGGTTGTGCTATATTATCTGCGTCCTACTACACACACTGGAATGGTTTGTAAACTCTGTCTTGTGAGCTACAAAGGAAATGAAAATATTGAAATACATCCCTTCCCTTCCCTGCCAAATAGGCCTTCCTTCTTCTGGTACTTTTCTATCTTTGAGCTGTATTGTAAGGATCTTGTTTAGCATTTAAAAAGCTACTGCTGCACTCTATTATCAAAGACATATTTGTTAAAACATGCATATGAAAGGATTTGTAATTGAAGTACAGCTTTGATATATTTAATAGGATGTAAAACTGCCATCCCTTTTTAATAGGAGATGCTTTATGTGCATTAGAAGTAATATAATAATGCCTCTCCACTGAGCTCTACCCATTAGCAGACTTTTTTTCTCCCTTTCTTTTAGTTAATCTTAAAACTTTAATGTAATCTAAACACATTAACATCTTTTTTCTCCCCTTTCTGTACTTGGAAATGCTTTGAACTGAACTTTGTTTCAAATAAGAGATAGCTACAAACATGGCATCAATATACGGTGCCCCAGCACTGCTTGACAGATGGTCCATAAACCAGCACATCTCCTTGCCTTAGAAATGTTAACAGTAATGGGAGCGTGGCTCTATGTGGGAGCGAGGGAGCAGGCATGCATGAGAATGACCTTGTAAACAACGCACCACAATAAGCATGTGCTTTTGTATATTCCCATGTCTCAAATGTAATCAAACACCAGAGCAGCAGAAATAGAAAATGTCAAAAAAAAAAAAAAAAGAAAGAAAAAAGCCTCTTTAATAGCTATTTCCATGTTGCAGCCTCAGAATTCTTTACAAGGAATTGTTGTTACAGTTCAGGAAATCAGGATATAAGCTGGTAAACCTTAAGTATGCCAAACTGACCCATGGTTTGGGGTAGCTGTAGCTTGGCATCTCATCTCACACAGAGCTGTTTTCTCTTCCTGCCAGAACTCAGGATCAGGCACTATTTTGCAAGCTGGCTATCCAGTGTTAGTTGCTCTTGGAAAATCCTGGATATGTCTCAGGGCCATGTCAGAGGAACCCAGGTGAGAGCCCCCTGATTTCTAACCTAGTACCCCGCTAACATCCAGCAGGATATATTAATCACAGTTGTTGTAAGAATATTCACAAAACACCTGTGATGTTGTTGCTTTGTTAAGAAATGGAGCCCTTTCAAAAAGAAAATATCTCCCCTTTGATTCAGATACACTGCTGTACTGGCCATGATCAAACTTCCACTATGACTGTGTGTGTATACTTACTGCTTTTCCTGAGAACGTCTTTTAATTCACTCATTCACTGATACCTCGGAGCATTTTGAACATGAATATGTTGTGCCAGTGACTTATGAAGCTAGGTAGCTGTGAGCTGTGGATGGAGACCTTTCAGAACACAGCTTACCACCCACTGCACGTGTCCACTGTGAACGGGCATGTTGTACAGCCTGTGTTTGGGTGGCTGTAGGGATGCTGCCATCATCCAGGACCGTTTGTAGGAAGTGGTCACAAGGTTCAGACTCTTGGATTCTTTCCCAGTGAATTTTTGAAAGAACGAATATTCCTCTAGGCTGATAGAGTGACTGTGGGATGGCATAAGTGGTCTGTCATCCCCCACGTGGCTTAGATGCAGCATTGTTTGTAAAGTTGTCAGATTCTCAGCTTGGGACTATAGTTTGCCAGTGCTGCAGCTCCTTCTGCCTCTACTGCTTTTCTTAGCAGCATTCTTAACCTGTCTCCTCTGGCCTGCATTGCAGCCCACAAACAGCCATGTCAGCAAGGAGGCACGTTTATTCAAACAACACAGGTGTCTGAAAGAAGTCTGAGGCTCTGTATGTAAATATGTGAATGTTAGAATGCATTATACAAATTTAAATTGATGTTTCATGACTAGACAGAGAGAAAAACTCCATTTCACATGGGGAATAAATACATTCTTTTCCTAAAAAGAAACAGTACAATTCATTCAATTTGCATTTGGATATTGCCTTTGTTCAAATAAGTGGTGTATGTTTGGGTGTTTACAAACAGCAAGAATCATGCAAGGTGGTTTCAGTGTTTTCTAAAGCTGGTTCTTTTTTGCAGATGTAAATCCATCTCCCATATCTGTGAACATCTGAATTCTAAAAAACAGATGTATTCATTAACTGTCCAGAATATGAAAAAATAAAACAACCCTCTGATGGTGGTGAACCTGTTCTGCAATAGGGACTGCTGTAAGGTAGGTTTAAAGAGAAATTTTTAAAATGAATTGTCAAGCCGCAGTTCAGGGATTTTGTCGCTGGTTTCACTTTCAGTGCACACTGAACTGCAGTGAGCACAGCATAAATGCCAAGTCAGTTGAGTGTCATAAACTCCTCAGGTTAAAGTGAACTTGAGCAAAGTGCTTACCAGCTATCTGGGGTTAGGCAGATGAAACATTTCAAAACAATCCAGAAAAACAGAATGGGCTTAGAACGAGGTGGTGAAAGAACTGAAGAAGCAGTACTGCAGTCAAAGCTTCATAAGAATTCTAGTCTGGTTTGAAAACAAAAATAAGTGAGCCAAGTTGGCAGTGAAGTCTTGGACAAAGCTAACTGCACCCTGCAGTGTGAGCTCTGTGTGAGATGCAAGTTCACTACAGGCCTAACCAGACTCTGCTGGAGAAAATGGATTTTTTTTTTTCATCATTTCATTAAGTTTTGCGGTTATTCCTGCATAAGTTAGCCCTTACCTTTTCTTGCAGGACAAAGCCATTGACCCAGAGCACATCACTAAACAGATTAATTACTGCTGGACACAGAACACTTGTCACTGCTACTCCATCCAGTTATCTATGAGGGATCTCCAGGAAGCCTGTCACAGGTAAAAGCAGTTCTACTTGTTGGCTCATGTTTGGTTCTGTACTCAGGTAACTGCATTTTCAGAAGAGCCTTCCCCACAAGGGTATTCTGCTTCACTGCCGGAGGTGCTAGGTGTAAGTTGCTCCATACTGCCCCAGCAATTTTATTTAACTCGCAATTTATTTGAAGTTGTCCTTTCGAAGAGCTGGGATAAATGCTACCTAGAATTTTAATTTTAGGTCAGATGTTTAGTTTTTCTGTCCTCTTCTCATTACACAAGTGTGTAAGGAAACCATTTGGGCAGAGTCAAGTATAAATATGCTTTCTAATCCTAACATGCTTTCTTTATAGCAGAGCTCATGGAGGAGTGAAAGCAATACTGCATTATGTCAATATGCTCTGGTGGTTTGTTTCAGAAAAAAAAATGAACAGGATTTACTTAAGAAAGAGTAGTCTCAGAAAAAAGTACCTGAATCAAAGCATTCACAAATGCATGTATGAACTACAGTGGCTTGATAATAGACTAAATCGACTTAAATGAGGAACAAAAGCTCTATTTATGCAATTCCCAATGGTCTAGTCTAATAAATGACACAGAGAGACTACCTGTTCTAATTTCTTTAGTGTCTGGCTTTTGTTATTAAAGAGCATGTGTTTTCAGAGCAAGTGTTACCTTAAGTCTGCCTCAGTGAAGAGATAAGTGCCACACGTTGGCTAAATACATAGGAGCAGATTCCTTAAGAGACCTCGCAGCCTAGGAAAAAAAAAAAAAGACTCATTTAGTTTACCTGAAGAGGCATCCATAGAAGCAGAAGAGGCATGTTTAGTCTTGTCTGAGACATTTGCTTTCCCTACTCTAAATCCTCCCCAAATGCAAGAAGAAATATATGATTTAATACTGATAACTTGTGCTCACAGGAGCTTTGGCATTAGTGAAAATGAAGTGCTCTGTTGAAGGCACTAGTTTCTTGAGACTGAAGGGGAAGGAAGGATTCAATGTCATTTCTCTTCCTGAAGCACAGTATGGAGCTCACCTGAAGAACTGTGAGTACTAGTTACCCCCCACGGAGCAAAGGTATGCCATTTCCAAAATTAGTGCTTCCCTTCACACAGAATTAGTCTTCTGGGAATTATTTTCCTCCCTTCCTCACTGGCACGCACAGCAAATATTTTAACCTTGAAACATCTTTTTGTCTTTCCTATGCCTCGGTGAAAATTAGCCTTGGAGTTCTAGCCCTCATCTGTGAGGCTGAGGAGACAGTGGTGATAGCGTCTTGCTTTCATAGAGTAATTCCACCAAGGCTGACTAATGCACAGCCTCAGCTGCACAGGAACATCCAGAGTGGTCAGTCTCCCTGAGAAGTCTCCCCAAAAGTGAATCCTTTAGCTATTTTCAGTGCTGGCAAAGAGACTCCTTGCCTGCTGGGTATTGGAGGCCACCACCAGGGTTGGCCTCAGTGAGGAAGCTGTGTCCTTCTAGAGATGCTGCTCCTGACTAACATAGGCGTCAACATAACACAGGTCAAAACCCATCCTTGCTGCCTGGTCCAGGCAGAACCTTTTTGCTGTCGGGAAGAACTCAGCCATCAAACTGTAGCAGGACTGTGGTCTCTGGAAGCTACATCCCCCCAAAGGAGCCATGACAACAGCTGCTGCTTTACCTTCTTTTCCTTGGGGACAGGCAGGGACAGAAATTCAGCTTCTTAGCCGTGCAGTGGCAGTGGAGAGGAGGCTGCTCTTTTGCAGCTGCTGCGTGCTCCTGGGCGGAAACCGGGGCTGGATGCAAGTCCAAGCTCTCCAGAGAGCTTTCTGATAATGCTTCCATGGTGCCGCAAGTCCTACAAAGAAAATAAAATACACACATTCATTTCACAAACCCTGTTGCAATCTATCCATTGGCATAGATATTCCCCCAGTCAGCAACAGAGGCCAGGCAGCAGGTTGGGTTGGATTTGGGGAAAAAAACTGTTGCTGTTGATGTACCTGTTGGAAATGGAGGTCTCTTGGAAACCTGGGCAGTTATCTGGGCGCTTGAATGGAAGGTGTGGGTCACTCACAAGAAATGGGGTGATGTGCCAGTGCCTGGAGAGTAATGAGAGCTGGGTAATGGCATCCAGACAATTACAATCTTATGTTGGCCTTGTCTGAAATGGAAAAACCAACAGTCTAAAAGGCTATAACACTGATTCTGTAGAACATTAAACTATTACTTTATGCTGATGATATCCTACTGTTAATTAAGGACTCGCATGCTTCCCCTCTTGCCTATAATGAATATTGCTCTCTGAGTACAAAGTTATCATTGCACAAAATTAATGACTCTGAGACTGCAGTGATGCAGCTTTCTGGAGTTTGCCCTTCAGCCCTGCTCACCTCATGGAATCTTAAGTGGGCACCCAAAAATACAGTACAATTAGTTAGAGGCTGATATTAACAAAGCCCCAGACAATGTAATTAAAGATAATTTAAATCCAATTATCAAGCAGGTAGGAAAAGATTTGGAGGGATAGCCAGCGCTAAATAAAAGCCAATGTACATGATTCAGTAGGCCAGATTCTGCCCTCATTTGCAGTCCCATCAGGTTGTTAAAATAGAAATGAGGACATCATGTAAGTCAGCACCCTCAGAATCACTGTCATAAATGTTTTTGTGACAATATTTTGCACGAGCAGCAAAAGTCGTGCATGCTTTGAGTTTACTTTGAGCATGAGTGGACATAAAGACCTATACATACAATGAATAATCCTAATTGTTACTAATAATTTCATTCCCAGTCCACCCCATAAGAAAATGACAATCAGATAGGAATACTTCAACTCTACTGAAACTCAATTTTATTAAACATACTTGGATCCAGACACAGTATTCAGCACTAGAGAATTTAACAAAGCCTGATCTGTACTACTAAGTTCACATTTACCCACAGCCCAGAGGCTTCTGATGCTATAAAGAAAGCTCCTTATAAGTCAGCGTAAAACTTCCTGAATAGCTACAACAAATACAGTAAAAATACATTTCAGGTGACAGAAATCTCAGGACGAGAGGATGAATTAAAGATGTCACAGGAGACATTTGAACAGTACTTATAGCTCTGGATGAGAAATGTTAATATTCCCCCTAAATGTCATATAATTGGCCCAATTTCATGCACCAGAATCATGCAGATTTTCATGGTTTTTGTTTTGTTTTGTTTTTTTTGATTCCTAAAAGGGATAATTTTGAGTGAAAATGGCTGCATTTCAGGGAAGCTTTTTTTCCTGCCTCATACTGTAAACTAATATAGCTGTTAAACAGAGGTTGCATTTCAGCAGTGGCTTGAATGGAAATATCTTCTAAAAAGCACATGAAATCCTTTGTGTTGAAAATATAAATCAATTATTTTTGGAGTGGCTTGAAAAATTAAATCATGACAGTCTTATTCAAACAGTTTTCTAAACGGCATGATTTTTGGGGCTAGTCAAAATGTTCTGCAGAATTAATTTTATCTCTGGAAAAAAGGCAGAGAAGATCCAGTCCAATCCACGTCCTTGGATTTTTTTCAGTCTACTGTTGTATCAGCCAGCTGGGACCAGGTAGCAGATATGGTTTTGCCAGGGAAGGGGTCAGTGCTGTAGAGCATGATACCCACCTACCAAAAGAGAAAGCAATGACACACATTTACCGTAGGATGGAGCAGTGGAAATAAATGAAAGGTGTCGATGAAAGAAGTCTGGGCAGCAGCAGAAAAGGAGGGCCGGTTGCTGGTACAAGAGTGTGATTCATGCTGAACAGAAATGACTAAGAAAAGGGTATCATCCTGCTATAAAACAGCTTCTGTAACAGCTTTACAGCAAACACATAGATGATAGCACTGTAAATACATAACAAAGTTTGTAGAACTCAGCATATGGGAGTTCGTGTTCAAAACTGCAGCACAAGAGGTGTGCTTTTCTCCTTTTGAGATACCACATTCACTGAGTTATAGTCCTAGCAAATTCCTGCCTGGGAAACTGGCAACTTTCTGCACATACTTTCAGGCTGCACGGATGTGCTCCCAGAAGTCATGAACTGCCATAGAGAAAAAATGAAAAGATAACAGGAGTCGGGTGATCCTCTGCGTTTCCGAATTAAACTATTTTTTTACCCCTCCAGCAGCAAGCAAATTCACATTTCTATTCTCCATCCTCTCCCTTCTTGGCTGTTAACAGACTATGAGGCACCCCAAATTATTACCATAGAATCATAGAATGATTCGGGTTGGAAGAGATCTGTAAGATCATCTAGTCCAACCTTTACCGTAGTACTGAAGTCCACCAATAAACCATGCTACTAAATTCTATATCTATGCATTTCTTGAAGACCTCCAGGGATGGTGACTCAACCACTTCCCTGGGCAGCCTATTCCAATGCTGCACAACCCCTTCAGTAAAGAAATTTCTGCCTAATATCTAACGTAAACCTCCCCTGCTGCAACTCGAGGCCATTTCTCCTTGTCTTATCATGTGGTGCTTGGGAGAAGAGCCCAATCCCCACCTTGCTACAGAATCCTTTGAGATTGTTGTAGAGAGCAATAAGGTCTCCCCTGAGCATTCTCTTCTCCAGACTAAACAACCCCAGCTCCCTCAGCTGCTCCTCACAGGACTTGTGTTCCAGGCCCTTCACCAGCTTCATTGCCCTTCTCTGGACATGCTCAAGCACCTCGATGTCTTTCTTGTAGTGAGGGGCCCAAACCTGAACACTGTGCTCGAGGTGCCGCCTCACCAAGCCGAGTACAGGGGGACAATCACCTCCCTGGCCCTGCTGGCCACGCTATCTCTGATACAAGCCAGGATGCTGTTGGCCTTCTTGGCTACCTGAGCGCACTGCTGGTTCATATTCAGCCAACCATCAACCAATACTCCCAGGTCCTTCCCTGCCAGGCAGCTTTCCAACCACTCATCTCCCAGCCTGTAGCGCTGCTTGGGGTTGTTGTGCCCCAGGTGCAGGACCCGGCACTTGGCCTTGTTGAACTTCATACGGTTGGCCTCAGCCCATCGGTTCAGCCTATTCAGATCCTCCTGCAGAGCCTTCCTGCCCTCGAGCAGATCAACACATGCACCCAACTTGGTGTCGCCTGCAAACTTACTGAGGGTGCACTCAATCCCCTCATCCAGATCATCGATAAAGATATTGAAGGGAACTGGCCCCAGTACTCAGCCCTGGGGGACTCCACTAGTGACTGGCGTCCATCTGGATTTAACTCCATTCACCACGACTCTTTGGGCCCGGCTATCCAACCAGTTTCTAACCCAACAAAGTGTATGTCAGTCCAAGCCAAGAGCAGCCAGTTTCTTTAAGAGAATGCTGTGGGAAACGGTGTCAAAAGCCTTACTGAAGTCTAGGCAGACCACATCCACAGCCTTTCCTATTACAATGTTCTTCCTCACATTTCATAGCTGGACTAGAAATTGTCAGCAAAGACAGCTTACAGGGAGAGTTAAATTCAAAAGAAAATAGAAATTGACAGAGACACTTGCAATAATCAAAGATCTTAAGATGTTAACATTATTGTTGAAGGATTATGGAACAGTTTGCAGTACAAGAACTTTGTACTCCCTCTGTCTGATCAATGTTCAGTTGCTGCCTGCGAGACAAAGGGAATGCAGATATTTAAGACTTGCAAGCTTTGAGAAAACTATGAGAGGCTATGGAAATATAAGTCAATGATCCACGGAAGGAAGGAAGTGGTGACACCGTTTTTGCTGAAGGAAGTCAGGACACTCGGACAGATCGAGCTATGTCCCAGCAGCAGAAGTCCTCTCCCTGGCACATGCCCAGCTAGCATCAAGCGGCTACTGAACAACATCGCTCATTTCTGACCTCAGGCCTGGTTATGGGAAAGGCAGTATATCCAGCTCTGAGCCTCGGGGGAAGCTGGTCTGTGTGCCCAGACCTGGAAGTGAGAAGGACTCTCATGCCTCACAATTTGAAGGCATCGGTGAGCATGTGGGTAGGAGCGGTCATTGGTGCATTCTCCTTGGGTAGGCAAAGGGTTACTGACAAAGCTTTTCACTGACAGCTCAGAAAATTGAGCAGGCATGGTAATAAACAAAAGGTCTTCTCATAGATCACTGATTAAAGTAATTGATAGAGAGAAGAAGCAGGAATGAATAGAGGCAGGCTAGTGCTAGTCTTCTTCCAGAGCTGTTTTGGGTCCAACCTGTTCAGCTTGTGGTAGGAGGTTGTGCATAACAAGGTAACACAGTTTGCCTACGTTCCTAAATTATTCAAGGTTTTAAAGCTAAAAGTTGATTGTAAATAGTTGGATCTGCCAGAAACTGACAGATAAAATGGAAGATGAAGTTTAAATTCAACAAATGAGAAGTCAATCACATAGAATTAAATAACAGTAGCTGCACACTCTAAATAGGTTAAACTTTCTTAAGAGAGAGACATAACAAGATCGGTGGCAGAAAGCTGTGCAGTATGGTGCCACACATCATTTCGGGTGAAAAAGGAGACTAAGAAGCCAAGCCTAACAGAAAAAATAGTATGTTGAAGGGGACAGGAACAGATGGACACCCGTTTTTGATACAGTTTGAGAATGCAGGCAAAGCACAAGTACAGCAGAGATGCAGTGTTAATCCGGACATGAAAACAAACACCTACACAGGTGCTGTGTTGGATACAAACCGAAGACAGAGCTGGGAGAGAGAACTGTTTGGAAGAGAAGGAAAACAGGAGCACATAGTCTGCACTTCTCTCCTAAAGAAAATATTCAGTGAAACATTATCTACAGATAGAACTGGACTTCAACCCAGGACTAGTTTCCCAACTCAGATAATCAGGGTGGCAGTCGTAAAGCCAGAGAATCAGGTATTTGACAGACCTTCACTGAAGTCAATATCCTTTAACACTGATGTCCCTAAATTGTCTAGTGTTACAGACATCATTTTACCTGTGTTTGGTTTTAGGTGTTGCAGTCAGTCTGCCTAGGTTTGTTGTCTTTCAAAAATTCCACTACTACCCCCCCAAAAAAAACCAAACACACAAAAACAATCTACCCTGCAAATGGTCTCTAAATAGAAATTTGAGAAATTTGAGCTTTGTTGCTCTAGTTTATGATCCTGGCAGGAATTAAAAGTTAGTGGAGACGAGAGTAAAATGTATTTTTTTTTTTACACATTTCATTTCAGAGTGTTTCCATCACCAAATTTCTGTGCTAGAGCTGCCTTTGGCAGCCACAACAGCATGCAGCTGTGGCTTTTCAGAAACAGAAGAGGCCAATGGACCTGTTGGCCTTATTTTTAGAGCTACCTTCAGCTTTCCTGCAGGCTTTGAAAGTTAACTCTTGCTCTCTAATTTTTGTCCCATCATCTGGTTTGTTGACTTTAATTGCAAGTTCTCCGGGGCAGGGCTCATTTGTACAGTGACTGTTGGGCCACAGTCTTAGTCTGGGTCTCTAGATACTACCATACTACAAATGATATGTAATAATAATTTTGTATGTGATCAGCTGCATTCTAATGGCTTTTTTTCTTCTGGGCTTTAAACTTTTTTTATTTGATTGCATCCTTGCCCTAATTTCAAAGCTGGAAAATAATAGATTTTCTGGAGAACAATCCCAAATGTCTTATCTACAGCTGATCTGCAATTCAATATAATGATTCTTTCTTTTTGATGATTTTTTTTCCTTTAAATTTGAATAATATCATTTGTGTGATGTTACTCAATCTTTCTGTTTTAATTTGAAATCCTATTTTTAATCAATTAGGAAAAAATGACCTAATTAAGGAGTAATTTAGGCCAGCAACTTGAACGTTGTTTTATAAAGTAGCTGCATTTAATTGGAAATGTGCTCCACTACTGCATTGTGTTAGGAAGTAATTTGGAAGAATCAGCCAATGGGATCCCCTGGCTGCACTTCAGAAAGAAGAAGCAAAGCTGATGTCCAAAGCAGTCTGATGGACTTGTGCTTTATTAGTAGCTTTGCTATGAGCCTCAAGGTCCAGGGAATTGTCCTGGAGTGATGGGATACTACCACCACTACAGGTGGGTGGTAGGATCTGAAAGAGGAACGGGCACACCTGACACGTTTCTGCTCTTCAGCCTGCATCTCATTCTTAGCGTTGCTTTTAGCATCGTGCACCTCCAGGAGCAGAGGGGAAGAAACAATTGCTACTCTGCCCTGGGCATCAACAGCCTCTGGAGGGACCGCTGGCTTCCAGCTGATCACCGAGGGTTGCTGTACTGCAGAGCAGGTATTGCTGGACAAACTTAGCAGCGCATCATTTATTCATGCAGGCTCAGACTTTTTCCTCAGAAAACAGCTCTCAGGGAAACGCTTTACAAAGGCCTTGCAGTGTACTGACAGAGCCCTTGATGCATGTTAGTGCTTCATGACAAGGAGCAGCAGCATTGTATTCTGGTTAAAAAAAAAAAAAAAAAGATACCCAGAGAACGCTTGCAGGCTCAGATCACTTCAGTTTTAGCCTAATACTTTTTGTCATTGAATTTCATGTCAGCCCACTATTTATTTTCTGAATCTTATGGGTGATTCCTGAGCCCCAGAGGAAGCCAAAGAAGTTGCCACCCCTTGGTATTTAAGTGTCTGTCGTACAAGGAAGCCCCGGCAGCCTGGGAGCTGTTGTTCAAGGCACTGGCAGGAACATGTGTACCTTTGTGATAGTGCAGAGGGGACGCTTCTGCGGACAGGACAGAAATTTGGTGTCCTGGTGGTTTAGTCCACAGCTACTGATGCCTAGTTCAAGCAGTGACCAGTCTCACATGGCAGAGCAAAGAAATGAGCAACAGCCATATACAATTCACTGAAGTCGAGCTGCAAAGCAAGGCTGGTGCTCTGCATATCACCTCTAAAATCAAGTGTGCCTGGATGAAAGAGCTCACAGCTTTTGTAGTCAAATATTGAGTTCCCTGGGAGATCCACGTGAGCGGAGCAAGCCTCCTGCTCCATCCTCTAAGTCAATAGTAGCAATGCATTATCAGATTGCCTGTTTTCCCAGACACATTAAATCTAGTTTGACAAAGGTGAAAATGTTAGCTGTCTGCAGCCTTACAGAGTTGGCAAAATTCAGAACCCTACAAAAGTATCAGCTTTGATTAAAAATTGTGTCACACTTCAGGAGAGAGGATATGTGCTCACCTAACCTGGTGGGCTCCTTCAGTGACAGCTTCATTTCATCCTTCGGGCAGCACGAGATCTGGAAATGGCAGCACAGAATCCCCATCTTGCTGAGCCAAATTCATGTACAAAGCACACCACTGTCAACAGGAGCTTTAGATGTTCAAAGGAATTCAGCACAAGTTGAATCTTGCCCTAATCCATTTTACCTGAGCAGGCTAAATTGTCCTTCTGGAGGTGTCCTTCTGGAGGTGTCCAGACACAAACCCCTCCATATTCCATTCAAACACATCAAAACAGAGCATTGCTGCTGTTTCAGCAAGCCTGGCAGCCTTCTGACTTTGTGATCAACTAAAACTCCTGGAATTAGATGCACAGATTAAAAATCCAGTTGGATCATAAATCCCACTGCCACAAGACACAGCCTTGGGACCAGGATTTCTTCTACCAACTTTAGAGGCCAAGGTTTCAGAAGACGGGCATGGAGAGGGAGCGCTGCCTCCCCAGGGTGCTGGATAAGCCGCTCCAAAGGCACCTAGTCCCATTTTGTGGTGCAGGAAGAATGTAGCTCATGCTCACTTAAAGGAGGATGAATCCAGGCTGAAAACCCTACGAGGGTGTTAAATTCATGGTCTTATTACCAGATTCATGCCATTCTCCTCCACCCCACAGCCACCATATACAATGTAAACATGATCACTAATGAAGCAGAGTGTGGCTGCATGACACTGGGATTCAGCAATGACCAGCCAGTGGGTTATTGACCACAATTAGTCCTTTAAACTGCCAGCTTTGTTGTGCTTATTCTAACTTGTGCTAAAGCAAAGCTTTTCTAACAGGAGAAACCCAATAAAACTTACATGATACCAGCTGCGTTTATAATGACTGTCACATTATTATGGTACAATGGATGTCCTGCAGAGTCTTCTGAAACAGGAACGGGAAGAGGACTGTGTCTTTGCTTCATAAGAATCTCCAAGAGAACTCAGTACCAGTAAAGAAATACATGATATGAAACATCTGGATGCTGAAGTCACAGAATATCTGTTTAGAAAATAGAGATCTTTTTTAATTAAGAAAAATTAACCACTTCACAGAAGTAACAAATCAGAAAAAAACAACAGTCCATTTACAGAACAGGAAAAGCAAGTCAATTGTCTGTTCTGCTCCTGAAATCAAGGCGTTTCGGTGTGCAGGGGAGGGTTGTTTTCCTTAGAAGAAGAAGAAGCAATCAGTGCTAACTAATCAGCACCAGGCTAGACGTTTAAGAGGGTCCATAACTGCAACCTGTAAGCACTTACAAATTGCTGTCTTGACTGAGCATAATGATATTTTACAAAAATAAAAACTATGTGCTTAGCACATAGTGTAGAAGTCTGGTTTTTTGTTGTTGTTGTTTGCTTTACATCTGGAAGGGAAGGCTGATTTTTATAGAACAGCTTTGACTTCTTAAAGTTAATTTGAAACCACTCATTTTCAACCGGTGGCGTCTAAATTGGTGTCAACGCTGATTTTTCATTTGTTCAGATGAGAAACGTTTACACTGCATCATTTTATTGCACCTTCCAGAACAAGAGCTGCTCATAAACCACACATAATGCAAACCCTTGACAATTAAAAATCCACTGTACAAATGTAAAGCAATCAGAAAGCACAGAAAGAAGTGGAAAGAAAGGCTGCGTTTACGTTGGAGGCAAGCTCTTTGGATGAGCAGCCTTCCCGCTCGCTTCGGAGACGCGCTGCTTCTGCCCCCGTGAAGAACAGCAGCGGTGAGGGACGTCTGATCAGAAAGCCTGAGCTGTGTAATGGGGTCAGCATCACAGGTGTCGGGGCCAAGTCATGGAAATGTGCTCTGAATGGCTAGTGCCAGAATGCACTGATTTAAGAGGTAAAACAAAACCAACAGGAAATAAACCCAAATGAAAGAGGATTAGATGGCTGGCGAGATTATCCTATAAATAGGCCCTCGCTTGCTTCCTTTTAATACAGCCAGGGGCCAATGAGACCCATGTTTCCAGCATTAATGGGCCTAGCTGAAGGCATTAAGACATTTTATAAAGAATGAGAGGCGAAGGGATTAGGAGCGATGGGAATTTACAGAGCGTTTGTGAATTAGCATCAAAGGATGTCTGACTCCATGGAAAGTTTGAAAAGCGGAGGTAAATGGAGATACCATTATGGAAGAAAAATAGCACAAAAATTTCTCTAGTTAAAAACAATGCTGTTATTTAAATATAGCTCATTATACACGTATGTTAATTTCTCTCCTGAACTTTAAGATATAGAACAGACTGAGAATTTCTATTCACTCTTGCTTATCATAGAAGCACAGGGGATATTAACTTTGTTAAGAGGATTACCAAATGCTCAGGGTCCTGGTCTAGAGTGGGACTTTGTGGCATGACTGCAGCCCACACGGCCCATACAAATACTAAGCACTGCAGCTGTGTGTGCTGAAGAAAGCCAGATGATTTAAAAAAAAAAACAGCAAACCACCTTGTTTCAGGAAAAATGGCTATGGAAGGCGGGCCTGTTAGAAGAGCAGCGTACAACAGCTACACCAGACAGGGGTCATGTGGCTGAAAAGCCCTGGGCCCACCAGGTCCAAGTGTGCAAAGTCCTGAGGGACATGCGAATGCTGAAAACAGTTTCTGAACCTGCGCGCCCGTGTGTATGCACTGCAAAAATTGGCTCACTCTGCTTCCTGCGCTCATGGGCCCTGACTTGAGAACACCTGAAACTAAGCCTGGTGCACAGGGTAGAAGCAGCAGTCCTGGGAAACAAAGAAAAGTGTTCAAATAATGAAAAATGCTTCTCTATCTGCCACTGTCGTCCTGTTTCTGAGGTTATTCGTGGTGCTTCAGCTGCTGCACACTCACAGCCAGTAGATGAGAGGCTTTAGCACGTCGCATACAGAATCATCTTTGAGACTGTAGTAGCAGCAGTATTTGTCTCATCCAGTGTCCCCCCCTCAAACCAAATGCTCATCATACAGAGGAAAAAAGGAAAAAAAAGGTTGGGACTGACTCCAAAAGACCTTCTAATTTTCTCCTGGGTTTTAGTCCGAGAGGACTCTATTACCATGAGTGTGGGGGAAGTGGGACCTTTTATTGAAAGAGCCCAAAGGCCTCTGCAGAATGAGGCAGATATTGAGCTTTGATGAAGTGCAGTGCTGGGGTCAATTCCAGTAATCTTTTTCCTGCCCCCTCAAAAAGCCTATTGGATTTGCCCACCGGTGCAAGCTGTTGACCACTGCCGTTTTCCATCAGTATTTGCTTACCAGACAAAAGCTGCCAGCCTCCCATTTGTGATGCACACACACTGCTCCGGCCAAGGTCACTTGTCTGACTGTAAAAACAGCACTTGGGGAAAAAAGAAAGAAAACAACTCATCATTGAAGCTACTCATGGCAGCCTTTCCCCACAGAAATGCAAAAGCTTGCTCTGTGCCTGCATGTCGCTGGCAGCAAGTTTGTGGCACCCATCCCTCCACACAGAGGGAAGCAGAGGGACAAGCCAAGCAATGAAGCCACCAACTGCAATTACTGCAAATGCTCTCCCTGGGATTTATTAGCCTCCATTGAAGATGACTGCACGTGAAAATGCACCTGAAATATGGCTGATTCACAACGTTTCTCCTAATGGAAACCTGCTTATTCAGCAAAACTGGAAACACTGAGGCATTGCAGCCCAAACCAGTAGTATTTCAGTCCTGCAGTCCCACTACGATGCCCCACGAGAGTAAAAGCCAGAGCATTTTGTGCTGCCAGTGTTCCCTGGGGGATGGATCCACTGGAGGGCCACCACTTTGCATCCACATGTAAGGAAGTGGGGAGCGCGTATTTTTGATAGACGCACGCGACCATGAGTTCAGACAGGGAGAAAAAGCTGCGGTCGGAGAATGGGAAGAGAGCTTGCAGGATGCAACCACTACGGGCAAATGAAAAAACAACACTGGCAGCGTGGTCACGGAGAGTTAAATAACCATCCAGAAACAGCAGCTGCTCACAGCCGTGGCTTCCTGGGTATTATAATAACATTATTAATAATTTCAGGACTTCATAATATTTTGATGGACAGATAGCACGAGCTAGGATCTAATAACATTTGTTGCTGCTATTCAAGTTTTGCATTATTAAATCAGATCAAACCCAGCAGAGTATCACCTTTAGCAGGATCTGATATTCCTAGGGACAGACAAAACTTTTTAAAAGGAGTTAATGTTTATTCACCCTTTGAAAATAAATAAACTCTACCTGGAGGTCACTAGAGAGGACGGTGTACTTTTGCTTTGTAAAATCAATGTAATTACCGAAAATTCTACAACAGCAGAAAAAGAAAAAGCAAACCGAGTCTCCGCTATGAGAATAATGGGCTAGCCCCTGAGCTAGCATAAAGCAACTCAGGTCCAAGGAGTTTAGAAGTGAAGCTTTGCTCAGGAGAGGACTTGATTTTGTCTATTCATATTGATTTGCATCATCTGAAGATCTGCCCGTATATCCCTATAAGATTAGGAATGCATAGTGCTGTGAAGTGAACTGTATAATTCAATATTTTATCTTTTCTTCAGGCAGGCAGGCAGGAAGTGGGCTCCAAGGTAAGAACTAATCAGTAGAGTTGAGAGAATAATTTACAGTGGAATAATTTACTCAATGAATTTAGCTTCTTATCTGCTGAGAGACTTCGCAGCTCTGGAAGGCAGAAGACATAATTGCGGGGTCTCTATTGCTCGCAGTATTTCAGGGCAATGACAGAACTTCAGGCAGGGCTGGCCACTGCTGATTAGTGCCAGGGCCTTTGCTCACCGGCAGGAACTGTAATTTCCTGACCAAAAGGAGCTGAAGAAACCCAAAATGCCTGCACTGGGAGGGGGCAGTAGGCCTGGGCTCAGCTGCCTTGTTTCTTGGCACCTGTCCCCTGTAGACTTGGAGCAGCCTTGCTTTAGCCTCAGTTTCTTGTTGCAAAAAGCCACGTTGGCAGTAATGTTTCCTCCCCATCCTTCACTCCATAAACCTCCAACTAGCAGGGACAAACCTTCATTATCTCCTGCTCCTTCTCTGCAAGCAGATGGGGTGACAGGAAGGCAGACAATGCTGCACGTACCACTAGAAGGAGGTAAAACCAGAAAGAATATGCAGCAACATCCATTCTTGCCATTTTCAGATAATTTTTTTCATCAGGCTCTGGTACCTGGTATAAACTGTATGGATACTCTCTTGCTCCTATTTCTAACTACCAACACCCCCTGCTCCAGCCTGGAATTGCTGCGAAGGAAAAACCTTCCTCTTGGAAACAGGTGAGACCTGTGTGCCTTCCTACGTAACCACAGAGGGGAGGCAAGCGTCACCGCTGTGTCTTTGTGCTGCCTCCGGTTTCAGAAGTCTGCTCTCAGCCACTGCTAAATGCAGGAGACTGCCTGTCGCAGGCTGTGAGAAGCCTGTTTTGTGTTTGACAACGCCACCATGCTTCCAGAATACTTCGTTATGTCTTTGCTTTGCTCATGTCTCCTCTGCACTGTTGGTAGCAGCTCATTTTTATTTCAGAGATGCTTCATGGCTTGCAGAGCCCAACTTTCACTTAGCTTTGGAGTCTGCTCCACCTGCTCTAGAGCACACAACAGCAGCTGTCTGTGCCCATAAGCACGGCCACTTCTTTCCAAATACCGGCTAACAGAAGACACGAGATAACCCTGCATGTCCGGCACGTACCAGCTGGGCTCACCACATACCCTATCCACTCTATGTCCTATACACACCTCATATACAGGGCACTCCATACACTGGGGCATCCTTCAGCGATCTGACATGGACACACTTTCACAACGACACACTGACCTAAATAAAACAAAAGCACGTTAAATTAATTTCGTGCACATACAAGATCAATTTGCACGACAGCAATTTTAAATCGTTGTAGCTTTATAGCACTGCTTGCTTGTTTAATGCTTTTTTTTTTTAATGTAATGATGTCAATAGTAAATTTCAGCTTTTATTAGCACACAAAGGAAAACTATGAAGATGTTAGCAAGCAAGTAGCAGCTAAGTGGATGATCAAAGTGTCTTCACAGTAAAAACTGTACGCTGAAGTGCGTGTATGAGAAATGAAATATGTTTTTTTGGTCTTTCTATGAATCATACGGATAGCAAAATGAGAAGAAAAATACACATGCCTTATCACACTGCAGGGATTATCAGTCCCCTCTGAGACCACCTCTGCCTGTCACGTACACATTTTTACAGGAATTAAAACACTATTATAGCCACAGAGCACTGATACTGTTTGGTAGCTTCTTACAGCCGTCCCATCCTTTATCTGCTTGTTTCACATGCTGGAAATGACCGCTGTTACCAGTACACGCCAAGTGCATCGTCTTCAGCTATATTGGGAAGAAACAGCTCTCCTGAGTGGGGCGGCCAGCACAGAAGCCCCTTCCTGGCTGAAATGAGCCACCGGGAAAGGCAGACGTGTGCCCCAGAGAGCGTGACCCCCAGGAAAATGGGCTTTGGCATCTGGCGGGGTCAGGCACGCCGGTACCTGGCACCAGCACTGCTGCCGGGAAGGTTATTTCAGCATGTCTCCTGTCTAGACAAGCCATCGCTGTGCCTGTGCGAGGCTGCCCCAGCCATCTCCTGCCCACCAGCCCCGAGGGGCTTCCAGCAGACGTGCCGGGAGCCGCTGCGCACGCTGCTTTCAGCAAGGAGGTGGCTTCAGCAAGTCCTTGCTGCAGGAAACCAAGAAGATTTAAATCACACGTGCAATGACCCACGGGAGCGTGGGGTAAAAGCAGGCTGGTTTCACGGGCAGAAGGAAAGGCCGAGGGCATGCAGGAGGCAGGATAAAAGCAGAGAAAGGCCAACTGGGTGGCAAGCCGGTCCTACAAACAGGGCTCCTACACCCAAGCACTCGCTGTCTGCTCCCTCTTTTGCAGGGGAACGCTGATTTAAATTAAAACACAGCAAATTTAGATCCAAATGCAGCTCCCTTCCTTTCCCCTGCATTTGGCATGAAGAATGGAGAAGCTGCTGAGCACGAAGCAGATCTTCTTGTGTTTTGATCTGCTTTTGCATCTGTGTATTTGATGCTGTTTATTCTGACTTTCTGAATACCAGGTTTCCTCCTCAAGGACTGAGGCCGACAGACCTATTTAATCTTTCATATTGGCCACAGCGATAACTTCTTATTAAATATTTCATGTTGTTGTACTGATAAAGAACATAAGACAAAACTTGGCATGAATACGATCCAGAAGAGCATCTGCTTAAAAATAAAACACTTGGGAGAATCTGGAAGGAAACAAGTAGCCATGTGGCTGGAAAAAAAAATAATTCAAGGTAAGGAGGTCAAGCCTATACAGAAGTATTTGTAAACAAAGAAAACCTGAACGTTCCTAGAAAACATCAGCTCTGGGTGTTTCACCCCCTCAATATACACACTTAGTGGTCTGTTGCTATTCTGTTTTCTAAATCCACCTGCTCCGGAGGGCTGAAATGTAGGCAAACACAAGCAGCCTGACCAGAGTGGGCACAGATGCGTGAGATGAGAGCTGTCATCCTTCCAGCACGTGTGCCGTGGTTGCAAAATGGAAGTTGGGAGCTACGTGCTGTGGTTAGGGTGTCATGCCCTTGTTTAACACTGCAATAATCCACGATGGGTGCAGGCAATGGAAACAACCTCTGTGGTGCCAACGTTTACAGGAACCCTAGGTGCAAACAGCTTCCCCATCGCAAGGGGGACCCATTTGGGCATCAGGAGCCTATAAATTCAGTCGAATTCAGCAGTCCCTTTCTCAGACATTACACTATTAAAGGCTAATGCCGTCCCCCAGCACTTATGCTTTCTCTTGTCCCAAGGCCTGAGCCAGCTCAGGCTGCTTTGACCTGGCCCCGCCACACCACATTGACCCTTGTGGCCTCCAGTTGCCACAAGGAGCAAACCCAGGCACAGACCAGAGCGCTGCTGGCTCACAGCCGTCCACTTACCCCCGTAACACCGCAGGTTGCTGTAGATGCCCTGGTGTACAGCAAGCACAGATGCTAAGTTAAAGAAAAAAAAATCAGAAAGCTTAAAGACCTCATAGTCACTGGCAAAGACCAAAAGCAAAGAAAAAGCAACCACTAAGCAATTAATTGAAAAATTATTGGCAGGCCAGGCCAGAGTGTTGCTGCTGCCTTTAATGATAAATGATAATAGGGCCAGTCAACACTATACAGAAGGATAATACAAACACACCCTCTAGAGTGAAAGCACAAAATGAGACATACTATTATCATAAATAGATTAATTAAATAGAAAGAGAACATTAAAGAACAGGGGGCTATTAGCGTGCAGGCAATAGCCTATTACAACAGTGAAGTTGATGAATGCAGGTAGCCAGGAACACGGTGCACAAATACAGGAGCAGACAGAAGAAAAATGTTTCAGAAACTACAATGCAATTATCTCCTCCCGTGGCTTTGCAACTGCTGTGTGGGAGCTGCTGGTTTCAGGGGCTGGGTGACTCCACAGCTTAGCCAGGAGCCTTCCCGTTGCATGAATCTGAAGGTCAAGGGCAGAACTTGGCCAAAACATGGCGAGAATTTTCCACCTGCCCGTAAAACAGAGCTACCTGATAGGAAGCTTCTTGGTTTGTGCTGAGAAATGACTTACGATACCCAGCAGAAGTTAATAAAGTTTCAGAGAGAAACATTTTGAAAAATGATCAAATGTCACAGCTGATTCTTAATAAGAGCTTTCCAGGTGAAAATAATGCTGCTGTTCCTGATAGCAGTTTGTTTTCTGACTGTATGTTACCCATCAGGAAAAATGTTCACCATTCAGAAATATTGAACAAAGCTCCATCCTAGATGCATGTCACAAATAACATGTGTAAATACAGTTACTAAAAGAAATCTCAGCTGACATGACAGAAATACCTCTAAGTATACAAATTTAAGAGGGTTACGTGGTCTTCAGCTATCAATCCTCAACAATCTTCCACAAACTCATGGGGTGCACTACAACTGTGTTGTGGTTTAACCCGGCTGGCAGCTAAGCACCACACAGCCCTTCGCTCACCCTCCCCCCTCCCTCTCTGGGATGGGGGAGAGAAACGGGAAAGTTAAGCCTGTGGGTTGAGATAAAGACAGTTTATTAACACAGGAATTATTATTAATAATAATAGTATCAATAATAATAGTATCAATAATAATAATAATAATAATAATAACAATAATAATAATAATAATAATAATGTGTAAGAAAACAAGTGATGCACAATGCAATTGCTCACCACCCGCTGACCGATGCCCAGCCTATCCCCGAGCAGCCGGCCCCCCACCCCGGCCAGCCACCCCTATATATTGTTTAGCATGACGTCAGATGGTATGGAATACCCCTTTGGCCAGTTTGGGTCAGCTGTCCTGGGTCTGTCCCCTCCCAGCTCCTGCTGCACCCCCAGCCTGCTCGCTGGCAGGACAGAGCGAGAAGCCGAAAAGTCCTTGGCCTGGTGTAAACACTGCTCTGCAACAATTAAAACATCAGCACGTTATCAACACTCCTCTCATCCTAATCCAAAACATAGCACCCTACCAGATACCAGGAGGAAAATTATACTAACTGAAACCAGGACACTGTGATAGATTATATGATAGATTCCATGATTCTGTGATAGATTCTGTGGTAGATTCTATGATAGATTATATGATTCTGTGATTCTATGATAGATTCTATGATTCGATGATTGATTCTATGATAGATTCTATGATCGATTCTAAGATTCTATGACAGATTCTATGATTCTATGACAGATTCTATGACAGCTTCTATGACAGATTCTATTATTCTATGACAGATACTGTGATTCTATAAATGATTCTATGACACGTTCTCTGACAGATTCTAACATTCTTTGAGAGATTCTATGAGAGATTCTATGACAGATTCTGTGACAAATTCTATGACAGATTCTGTGATAGATTCGATGATTCTATGATAGATTCTATGACAGAATCTATGATTCCACGGCAGATTCCATGACAGATTCTATGACTCCATGATAGTTTCTATGACAGATTCTATGAATCTATGACAGATTCTATGACTGATTCTTTGACTGATTCTATGATTCTATGATAGATTCTATGACCGATTCTATGACAGATTCTATAATAGATTCTATGATTCCATGATAGATTTTATGATTCCGTGACAGATTCTGTGATAGATTCTATGATTTTAAGACCGATTCTATGACAGATTCTAAGATTCTATGAGAAATTCTATGACAGAGTCTATGACAGAGTCTATGATTCTACAACAGATTCTAAGATTCCATGACCGATTCTATGACAAATTCTATAATAGATTCTATGATAGATTCTGTGATACTAGGAGAGATTCTGTGATAGATTCATTGATAGATTCTATCATTCTGTGACAGATTCTGATAGATTCTATGATTCTACGACAGATTCTATGATAGATTCTATGATTCTGTGACAGATTTTATGACAGAATCTATGATTCCATGACAGATTCCATGACAGATTCTATGACTGTTTCTATGATTCTATGATAGATGCTATGATTGGTTCTATGATTTTATTACAGATTCTGTGATAGATTCTATGAATCTATGACAGATTCTGTGATAGATTCTATGATTCTATGATTGATTCTATGATTCTATGGTTGATTCTATGATTCTACGATTGATTCTTTGATAGATTCTATGATTGATTCTATGACTGATTCTATGAATGATTCTATGATTCTATGATAGATTCTATGATTCTGTGATAGATTCTGTGATTCTGTGGTAGATTCTGTGATTGATTCTGTGATTCTGTGTGTTGTGGTTTAATCCAGCCGGCAGCTAAGCACCACACAGCCATTCGCTCACCCTCCCCCCTCCCTCTCTGGGATGGGGGAGAGAAACGGGAAAGTTAAGCCTGTGGGTTGACATAAAGACAGTTTATTAACACAGGAATTATTAATAATAATAATAGTATCAATAATAATAATGTGTACGGAACAAGTGATGCACAATGCAATTGCTCACCACCCGCTGACTGATGCCCTGCCAATCCCCGAGCAGCCGGCCCCCCACCCCGGCCAGCCACCCCTATATATTGTTTAGCATGACGCCAGATGGTATGGAATACCCCTTTGGCCAGTTTGGGTCAGCTGTCCTGGGTCTGTCCCCTCCCAGCTCCTGCTGCACCCCCAGCCTGCCTGCTGGCAGGACAGAACGGGAAGCTGAAAAGTCCTTGGCTTGGTGTAAGCACTGCTCTGCAACAATTAAAGCATCAGCATGTTATCAGCGCTCTTCTCATCCTACTCCAAAACATAGCACCCTACCAGCTACTAGGAGGAAAATTAACTCTATCATAACTGAAACCAGAACAAACTGGGAACGACCTATGTATTTCTCCTGCAGAGAAAACAGAAAAACACGTACTTTTTATGTTTCATTTTCGCGTGGAACAAGGTTTCATTCATTCACACCCGACTTGACTTGGGAAAACCCTGGACACACAGAGGTTGCCCACAAAAGTCTGGATCCTCCTCGCCTCCTCAGAGGAACCAGGCATAGTGCCCTGGTCCTCCAGAGACATTCACAGCCTGGATGGAACAGAATTTAAGCCCAAAGCCTCTGTTTCCAGTGTGCCCAGAGGGCAGGGAAGGGGACCTGCAAGGAGGATGCGAGATTTTTCCCTGATTTAGGAGGAGTTGTGCCAGTGGGGGGAACCCCGGTGCAGTCCTGCAGAAGCTGGGGGCTTTATTCTAGGAACAAAGTCAGTGCAGCAGGCATGATCCGTACTAACAGCAGAACAATGTAGTTGTAATGCTGCGAGTAATATTAATATTTGCACTGGAGTGCAGCACCATTTCTGACAGGCTCTTGGGGATTCCACTTGTATTAATGGAGATCAGGCAGTTTCTCTCCCTAATCTCTCATTGCCCAGTGTTTCTCGCTAGCTGTGAACAAGGGCTCAGCATTCTCTCTTGCCAGAACTGGGCTCTGCAATGCAGAGCCAGAGGGAAAAAAAAGAAAAAGCATTCAATTTCCCCCAAAACATAACAAAAGAAGACTTCCAACCCCCATACATCTGGGTTATTTCCTAAAGCAGATTCAGAGCAAAATGAAGAGAAAACATGCTTCTATAGCTTGTATGACACATGGATGCTTTAAAAACAGTGTGCTGCTATAGCCTATCATTATTAGCATCACAACAGATATACAGCAGAAATCAGGACCCTCCCTGATGACAGAGAGCCTGCGTGGCCTTTATGGATACGTCTATATTTACACAGACATAAACACACACATACATGTGCTTTTTAAAATAGATGTAACTTGTAACATAGACAGCACAGCATAAACTCCTAGAGAGTTTACCACACGCCACAGAAATACATCACCCAGGCAGTTTTAATCTTATCTTTAATTCTCTTTTTACCCTCTGCAGAATTTATGAAAAGATAGCAGAAATGCACAGTATCTCATCAGATATTTATTTATTCATTTAAAATATTAATATGGGAGAATCCCATCACAATATTGCCAAGCGAGAAGCACCAGACAGGAGCAGAAATTTATTGCAAACAGGTCTACGTGGCTGTGCAACACCTTGCTGACATCTTTCTGGGTTTTATTTCCCCACTTTTCTGAAGCCAGCTGAGGGGAAATCTTCGAGCACTTTCCAGTCTGGCAAGGCAAATTGATTTGTGCTGATATTTGAAGGGATTTTTTGCAACAGCTTCTGCCTGGCATAGGTTCAGAATGAGACCGAGACCTCTGGTTTCAGCCTCTTCAATTTCTGAGTGCTCGCTTGTAGAGGTCTCCAAGCAGGAAAGCTTTGCTGACCACGCTGAATATTTGCCCTCTCTGCCTCTGACCCTTCTCTGCCTCTTACCTTGAGAAGTAGATGGACCTTTTTAGACAGGGAAAAGTGAGATGTTTCATCCCTACTCCCAAATCTCTCTAGACGATGCTACTCACCAGTCCGTGCTCCTTGTGCTGGTAATGCATTTAAATCTGATTTCCCCCCAAATCCACTGCACACAAAATCAGCAGCCTCACTGAAAAACACGGCTCACAAACTTTAGGTGACCCTCTGTTGCCTTGCAGCTCACCATGGAAAGCCCTCTCTGCCCAGACCGGCTGGAGCACCCACCTCCCTTTTTTGTACGAATTCACCTGTAAGAGCCTGCTGGTTTCTGCTCAATCCCTTTCCCCATTTGTGTGCCACAATGCTCGGTGCAGAACTGCCAATTAGCAACTTGCTGTTTGCAAAAATCAAAGCACTCGTGGCAGCAGCAGGATGGGAACCACTCGTGGGGCTGGTCCCTGTTGAGCCAACACACTCAGGACACAACCCTGATGCCAAGTGACAGCTCTCAGGTCTGGGCTCTAGAAAACCCAGACTCATTTTGGGCCACAACAAAGCATGCCTTGCTCTACCGTGGCAATGAAGACGGCTGCTTATTTGCACAAAACACACCCTGCTTCCCCCAGGCTTAGTCCTCCAGAGGATTTGGGGAGATCCTGGTGTCTTGGCCGGGGATCCCTCATACACCTTTGCCTCTGCATCTTGCACAAGGCAGCAGGGACACCGGTGACAGGGGCAGCAGAGCACCCCTGCGATGCCAACCCTTGCAGCAGAGCAAAAGCCAGCAGGAGCGGGTGGAAATCTGTACATACTCTGTTTGAGCAGGAAATCCTTTTGCCTAATTCAGTAAGCATGAGAGCGTCTTTCGCTCTGAAGGGGGATAGAAAATGTAGCTTTAAGCAATTAACACGATAGCAAATGTCCCTAGCATTGCCCCATATGGCGTATAATTTAAATCATCTATCTTGTTCTCTATAAACGCTGCTAAAATTGATACATGACAATTTTAAAGCCAACTGAAGTTTAATTAATGTAAATTGCCTCAACATCTGAGATTTAAAAAATAGAAAAAAAAAATAGGATCGAATCAAACATGTCCCACTCACGCTGAGCCATTCAAGGTAAATTTGGGGAAAAAATAAACGATGACATATGTTGAAAGTGCAGCTTTTCCCTTTACTTAAGTAACGATGTTTGGGAGATCGATCTCATTGCTCCTTGCAGGACACAAGGGGTGTCTCTGAAAGGTGTTCACACCTCGTGCAACCACGGCTTGCACTGGTAAATCAGCATTAGCCAGGGAAAACTGGGAGTACACACAAATGCAACTCAGACACCATCACGTATCTCTCATTCTGGTCCTATGTGACAGGTATCGGAAAAATCCCAGGGAAAACAAAAACCCTGGGCAGCATTTTCCATAGGTGCAAGCCCTGTATGAAACCCACAGTGAAATGGTATATATGCCAGGGTGGCCTGAGAGGCTCTGGGCATGTGTGCACAGAGAAAGAAGAAAAATAATCCTGACAACCCTCTGTTTCTTAATGTCTGACCTACAAAGGGCCACAAACTGAAATACCCAAAGGCAGCCAGCGGGCCAGGGCGGTGGAACCTGTCCCTGCAATTTTTTATTATTGTTATTTTATTTATAATTATTATAAGGATATTGGGAGCATTTACAGCCCACTTTCCCTACTGTGATAATATTGCACATAAGTGAACGAATGAAAGAGCACAGCCAGGGCAATTCACACAACCGAAATCTGCATCTTGTAACTAAAATGGGAGGCAGGAATTGTGCGGGATACCTGACTTGCTCCCTGATATTGCAGCAGACTATTTGCTTGCAGCATGGCCTTCCTGGGCTCTGTGCTTCTCCTTTTTCTTAAATATTTGTTCTATACCCTGTGTTGTGAAAGAAAACCTCCTTCAAGGCGTCGCCAGCCAGAGGGGTCTTACGAAAATGAGGATATAAGTGAGCCAAGGTATTTCAAACTCCAAGCACCAGAACAAGCAGAAAATAAGCAAAACTGAAAAAAATGTACATCTGCCATTACGAGCGCACATCTACAATTACAAGAGAATGCTAGAAACCCTGTATTTGCTTGTCTAGTTATGACATTTTAATTTAAGCTTTTCCTCTGTTTCAGAACGCACATTTGCCACGCATTCTCTAAAACTATACATATTTATTTATCAAGCTTGTGAGAACAGATACAGTTCCCTGAAATAAAGATTGCCCTGAATGACTGAAATGTCCCTTAATTGCTATATCAGTCCTCCCACGTGTACTCTAAACCATGAGCTGCTTTAATTTCCAAGGTACAACAACAAGGCCAGTAGCTCTTCTTCGCAAGAACAATAAATACAGTCCTAACCAGCTTCCCCTAATTGTTTGTATTTACAGGAGGAAAAATAAGAGTGCCATCAGCCCAACAAACAAAATACTGACTCTGCAACCTCCATTCAGTTTTCATTCTTCCAAACAACACTTTTCTAGGTATTAATGAATGCGTTGCTGCTGCAATATATCTTATGTGGGGTAGGATGTATTTAACTCAATATGTAATTATTCTTATTAATGCAACTGAGCTTAGTGTAGCACTTTCCCTTATCTGGATGGTAAAATACAGTTCTCTGGTGAAATGTACAGCCCTTTAAATCCGTCTTGCATCAGGATTGCTATTGATTTGAAGAGGGTTTTGTCTGAGTGCATTGTATTATTGCTAATGATTAATCAGCATATGTTGCAACCCCCCTCGAATGGCTGCAAGTTCTTAAAATTGAAATACAAACGAAAATAGTTGCCAGATTTTGGTTGGTTTGTTTTTTTGTTTTGTTTTGGTTTTGTTTGAAACTAAAACACAGCTACGAGCTGCAGAGAAACATCTCCTTTAAAAGCTAAAATGTTTACATTTGCCTGAGCAGAAAAAACAGTGCCTCATTTTTTGCCAATATTGGCTGAATTTTTCATGTCCAGTGCTGCAATCCTAGAAAATTCAGCTCAAATACATCTGCTGTATGAGTGAAGCAGATTTTCTATAAAGCTATTTAATACCCCCGAATGATTTCAAGGTAGATTATTGGTTTTGCTACAAGCAGAGACACAATGAACGCACACGTACAAAGGTACAAATTAGTTTGCTCTTGTCTTTCATTAATGACCAGCTTTGCTTTAGCAAAATATAGGTCATTTTGTTCCTCCTTGCTTCTCTTACTGTCAAGTCCACAGGCAGCCGTTTCCCCAAGCCATCTCTTCTGTGGCCATTTGCATTTTGCTCCAGTCCCCAGATCTTCAGCTGCGAGAATATTAACACTGCCTATCATGGGCGAGGGAGAACAGTATATTCCCTACTTCCAGATTAATTTAAAAGCATCCCTTTTTGACAAGGTAAATAATCTTGCTTAATATTGACTATCGAATACTGACAGTTATTTATAAAGGGGAGAAGAAAATGCAGAGCGACTGTGAGCAGACACGGCTGGCACGTACACACAAACTCATCTTAAATATCAATGCCAGCACTCCTGACAGCCCTCGTAAATGAAAACTTCAGGGTGCTCGTCTTCACTGCCAGACTATTTTTTTGAAAAAGTGAATGTATGTACGATAGAGGCAGCTAAGGCTCCCTAAGTGCACAAGCCTATCACGCCCTCTGTTTCTATTAAAAAGAACAAATCGCTCACTACTCCGCGCATTTCCTTTTTATTCTGCCTGGCACAAGAGAATGAGGCGCAGTCGCATGTGGCGAAGCCAGATTTTCCCCTCTTCCTCCCCCCAATCAAAACATTTCCAAAGACAAAAGGAAGGCTTCTAGTGCTTGGTATGCACCCTTAGCCACCCATGTATCACACATAATTAGCAAGTTAAACCTACAAATTAGATGTCGTAATTTGGTAATTACACCACAATCTGGTACTTTTTAACCTCTTTTTGCCTGAATGAGAACAGCCCTCGTTACCTTTTTCTATGGCAAAACACAGCCTAGTCATCTGCCCATACAGATAAGTGTTCATTCTAAAGGGAAAGCCTTAGGAAAGTTGAAAGTACGTGAGTTTGAAGTGTTTGCTGCTTTTGTTCTGCTTTGCTTATGGTCCACAGCCAGGACTCTCAGAAAAAGTTACATTAAAATTCCCACAGATTACAGCAAGCATACATTTTACCTCAGTCCACACACAATGTAAGAAGTAAACTCTTTAAAATAGAAAAAAACAAAAAGGTTTTGCTTACAGAGGGTAGTGGTTGTAAACATCTAGGGGAAAAAAAAATAAGAAAAAAAAAACTTATTTTATTCTACTGCTGCAACATCCAGATCCTTTCTATGCAATGACATCAGCGTTGTATTTATTTACAGCTGTCAAAGCAGAGCTCTAAAATATTTGTTTGCATTAAAAATGGAGGAACTGGACCGACTCTTAAAAAATGCCTCCACCCTCTCAAAGGAGCTTCCCGGAATAAGAAGTGAGTTCAATAGGTTCTTCAGAAAAAAAAAAAAATGTGCAAAGCTATTATGGGCGAGGTCAGGAGCTGCAGGAAAACCATGGCAGCACAAACAGCAGCAGACGAGAATCCCCGTTTGAGGAATCGTTCATTTTCCCTGACTTTTTAATCAGCCCTTTGTGAGCACCTCTTGAGTTTCTCCAGTTCCTAATCAGCGAGCGTGATGGAGAAGTGGATGCTAGATAGATATATTTAAACATTTTTTCCTCCTTTTAAAAATCACTCCGTATGTTGGAATGAAAAAGGAAAGGCTCTACATTCAAACCCAAAGCTTTAATGGAGATGGGGGTTGTGGGGAGCAGGAGAAAGTCTTAAAAATTACGTGCAAATGCCAGTAACACGAGTAGCCACGGGGTGCCAAACACTCCCGATCTTCGGCTTATTTCCTGCTGCATTTGCTATCAACATCATTATTATGCCTTGACTGTGGCTCTGACAGGGGAAGGTACTCAAGCAAGCACCTAGTTTTTTAAGCACAGGAGAATTCCCAAAGGGATTAACGGTGCAAAGAAATATCTGGCGGCAGTGCTCGCCCTCCCAGACCCTAAATGCTGATTCTCACCGTGTCCTGCAGAGCTTCCCATAGGGACAGTTTATTTAAACAAAGGTTTGAAAACGAAATAATTGCCCTTTCATGTTTTCCCCTGCCACACCTCTGGCCAGAGCACCAGGCTCCCGTGACATCTCGGCTCCTATTGCCAGCTACGTGGTTTGGAGGGCACTATGTGGGATAAAAGTAGTGCACGTAAACTCTTTTTAAACATCCGTGTTCACGAGCAAATGTTAACTAACCTGGCTACGGCATTTAAAATAGCCCTGGATCAATATAATTAACAATCCAATTAATATTTTTGCCTACTTCTTCAAGTATGCTTACTGGGAAAAGTGACTGAAAGGCTTTGCTCTTTTCACGCAGGTGCTCTATCGAAAAATGCTCATTCATTCCTTTGATGAAGTCTCTAATGGCACAAGTAAATCAAGGGCAGTTTTCCCGAATCACGGCATAAAACCTGACAAATAACTGACACCACTTTCTTTACAACACTTTAAATGAGCTATTTCCCCAAACGTCAGGAATCAGAGTAAGAATCAAAAAAAAGTCAAATGATAAAGTAAGCTTTTGCCTGATTAAACCACTCGAGAAAATGTTTACAGAAAGGTTAAAAAAAAAAAAATTTCAAGGAAACACTCCACTATTTTGCAGTGTACATTTTTAGTTCCAGGTTAATGAAAATGCACTGCTGGAAATTACTTCTTTTTCCTTACACTCTTCAGTCTGATATCTTAAGATGGTTTTTAATGCCAAATGTTGACATTATGGAGAACATTTTTGAAAACAGAAAGCAAAAATAAATAACACCGCTGCATTTAGTACCTACTACTACTGGCTTTTCCCCTCAAAGCACTATCGTTTTAATCAACCGAATTACCCAAAGCTGCAGTGATCGGCGTTAACTGGCACGCCAACGTACAACGACGGACAATATTTGCCGTTCCTTTTAAAATGATTATCGTCGGTCCCCTGGTAACGAGGAGGAAAAGAAATACCCACCCCGAAGTCAGTGTGAAAATGAAACCCAACACAGGAGAGAAGCTGTCATATTTGATTTACGGATTACAGAAGTCTGAGCTACCTGCTGGGGAGCCTGCCATAATGAGAGGGGAGAGAATTTCGATAATTTTTTTCAAAAGCTTCCGAGTGACTGAATGAGCTTCCCTGAAACTCGGTGGGTCCCAGGACCCCAAGGAGCTGCTGCCTTTTGAAAAGTTTCCCCTCTACTGACTCCCATTTTCAGCGGCAGCATTTTCCCATGTGCTTTGCTGCAGTGCAGACAGCCGCGAAAGGATAAGCCGCTAAAGAGAAATGAAATATTTGGCTGAGAAAATGCTTTAGAAGTCAGTCCTCCTGCAAATATAGTGCAAAACTAATCATCTCCTCTTAGCTAAATAGTTTCTTCCTCTTTGTTGTGGGCATCTCCCTCCCCTCCTGTGGCTCCTGTAGCCTCCTAAAACTCTCCAGGTCTCAGCTTCCAAAAACTTCCTGCGTTTCTCCTTTGGTGACCTACTCCAGCATGTCAAAACCTCAGCCCGTTTCTGAAACTCACAGAAAGCAGATGTAGAAAAAGAAAAACCAAGAGATGCATAAATTTAATTACTCGGGGTTTGGATGCGTCAGTACTGAAATAACTCAGGAGTGTGGTTCCATCAACTTCATGCAATTTTGCTGTTTTACCTCTGCTTTTTTGTGGTATTTCTGCAAAGGGCACGGTTTGCAGGGATCAAAACCCCAACGAACCAGCAATCTGCTGCCGCTGCCTTTCAGCAGACCCCCGGCCAGGGGGGAGGCGGAAGGGAAGGGATCCCCACCCCTCATGACTAAAACATGAGCCACAGCCACAGTTACCCACCGGGGACCCCGTGTAGGGCGGCGTTTTGCTGGCGTGGGAAGTGCTTTTGCCTGAGGTGGCTTTTGTGGAGGCCATGTTTGCGTGCAAACCTTCACTTACAGCAACACGGGGCGGCCAAGCTGATGTTCATATGAGTGTAAACTTGCAGCGAAAGGCCTGAGCTGCCGGAGACGTTACAGCGCTGCAGTCAGTCATCGAGGCGAGCGGCCTCATCTTTTATTGAAGCCTGCTCCTCAGAGGAGAGCTAAAAATTCACTTGACGCCGTTGGGAAAGTGTCTGTTTTGGCTGCAGAGAATGGTTCCCGATCACGGAAAGATAAAAACATCAAAATAAGCTAATAGGGATATGCCTTGAAATTCAGTCCCAGAGGGCACGGGGCCGGGTTTCTCGGGGATGCATTAAGCACGGCTCAGGGCATCGCGGCACGCATGCGTGCTGCAGCCAAGTATCCAGAAAGGATACTCATCAAGGAGAAAAAAAAATAAAAGAAGAAAAAAAAGCACCCCTTTTCTTCTCTGACTCCCCAGCCAAGGGGCAAGGCTCAGCTGCCAAGCAGGATTAAACCTGCCAGGGATGAGCAGTAGGCGCCAGAAAGGAAGCTGGATCTCCTCCTGCCATGCTCCCCAAAACCCTGTTGCTCCCCTGCTCTCACAGCTACTCTGCTTGCCCTTATGAACCTTTTAATGTACCTCTTAATGCTGAGTTTTATCCTCCTTCTTCTCCTCCTTCTTTCAGGTACCATCTTAGCTGAGAGGCTGAGAGCTCACAAACATGAATTTTTAGGAAACAGAGCTCATGCAGGCGTGGTGACGAAGTTTTGAGCCCATTGCCTGACTTCAAGCAGTTTGTCCCTTCTGTTCTCCATATCCTACAAGTTTTCTGCAAACCACTGTTGCAAGGAAAGAGAGCCCTTATCAGCGCTGAGGGAAAGCTGTCAAAAGCACTCACCCCTTATTCGATACAACAGTGGGGAGAGCTGGACTCAACTTTACTGGGCTCCACTAGTTTGGTGCCAACACAACTTGTTTGTCCAAACCCAGTGCCTATTTCTCCAGATCCATTACACCAGGGACCATTTTTAAACACCAAGCTTTCTCCCCTACACTGGGTTTCTTAGTTCAGTAGTACAACTTGGTCCAGCAAATGATGCTGCCTGATGTTATACTGGCAAGCAAAAAGATCAAGTCGCTCTGCAGAGCAGCTTCCTAAGTAGACATAATCATATCAACATATGTGTGTAGTGTTTAAAATGAAAACGGAAAAAACAGTTAAGATCAGACTTCTAAACCACAGTTGAGTAATCTGCGAGCATAGGGAAAGACTCAGGACAGAGACGCTGCAGCGTCCCACACAGTCCTGTGTAACAGATTTGTCCTCTTTGCCATCTCCGAGCTCGCTCCAGTCATGAATATGCTGTGCTTTATTTAAGCTGATCTAACTCAGAGCAGATTTCTTGATTATATTTACCCTACTGACCTACTTGAAATATCATTTAATAAAATGCCCTGCCAGAACAAAGCACAAAAGGTTGAAAAAACATATGTTAGAGCGGCGTGGCTTTCTCAGCTCAGTACTTGCTGTGCATCACTCTGGGCTCTCCCTAGCACTTATCAAGTGTCCCAGCATTTAATTATAGCAAGGTGAAAAATCATGCACCAGTATTTTCAGTGCTTGAAGATGGTATCTACAAGTACATAGAAGAGTTAGATCCAAGAGCCCCAAAGCAGACATTAGTGAGCCAATCTGCCCACCATCACAACCCAATAGTACTCATTTTCAGAAGTAAATTGACACTAATTCTTTGTGCCTGTCAGTCTGCTTGATTGTTATTGGACTCTGCTGGATTTTGAAAGAGAAAAGCTTCATCTCCTTGCAATGCCTATGCCTGCCTTTATGGCCTTCTCACAGTGAGCTCCAAAATGAGATGTTTTCAAGCTTTTATTCCACCGATTATCCTCTATCTTTACCAATTAGCCATGTAAAAACAGACTGAAAATACCCTGGACTGGCAATGTCACCCGTACCGCCGCCTGCATCTTTCGCTAGCACTGCTGCTTTCGCTAGCAGCAGGGTGTAAAGGACAGCATTTTCTGCTCCCAGTTGTGCCATATTAGGCCTGCACATCCCCCTTTTTCCTTTTGTTATTGCAAGAAGACACATGAAACCGAAACTAACTGCCACCTTCAGTGATGCTCTCCCTTGCAGACATGTTCCATGATGATTCAATGGGCTTCCCTGTTTGCTTTTTGATCCCCAGGTGGAAAGCGCTCTATATGTGGGTATGATTATTTCCCTGGCCTCTACAGCAGTGTAACTTGGCATAGCCTCTGTAAAGCCCACCGAGCTCTGCCAGCTTGTGCCAGCCAAGGACTTGGGCCAGATTATCCTTACAGCTCCTCAAAAAAGCCAAGTATGGGGTATGAAACAGAAGTATAAATGGAGCTATTTCTGCCCTAAGCCATAAAGCAGAATTTCCAATCCTGAAAACACACCACCAGAAGATTTTTAATGAAATATATATATATATATTTCAAACCTTTTAAATTGTCTTTTGATTTATTCACACTGTGTCATAATTTTAAAGCTTTTTTTCTGAGGACCTGGGCAAAAATTTGGTCACGGAAGCTGGGGTTCTGGAGGGCTTGGAGTTTGCTAAGTCCCATGGCTTGAAAGAAGATCTCCAGAGCCAGCCACAAGGCTAACACCAACAGTACAGGGAGGGAAATAGCACCAGTGTAGCCCACCAGCCAAAACCCTGCCAAAACATGCAGTGCCCAAAGGCTTGCAAACCCAGCCCGAGCCGCCTGTGATGAGCCACCTCCCAAGGGAGGCAGACAGGACACGGCGTTTCCTATCACCTTGGCATTGTGGTCTTCCTTTTATTTATATCAGAGGAATGTCTTCTGTGGAAATCTCCATCACAGAAAATGAAGGAAGTACTGGTGACACCTCCTGGAAAACTGAGAAACCTCCTAGATCCCTGAAAATAAAAAGATGCCTCTATCAAGCTTTTGTCTGTTCTTGCAATTCTTGCTAAAGGACATTTGTGTAGATACAGAAACCAAGGTTAAAAAAAAAGCTTATAATGAGGAGAAAAAATATTAGTGCTACAGTTAGCAATTTGTTTCAGATCTTGTTCTTCCACGCTACATTCTCTGTTTCCTCTACACAAGAAGAAAATTAATTGAAAGTGATATTTTCCATGCTCGTCAAGCTCTCCTCTGCCGAGGCAGCATTTTTCAGGCCTCCCCCAGTCGCTGGGCAGCCCACGGCTGAGCACAGGGGCGAAGGGAAGTGGAAGAAAACCCAGGAGCTGCCTTGCCTTGTTGGGCTGCAGCTACAACAAGCCTGGCCCTGCAGTCACCCCCTGCCACCCACCACTGTCATAAGACTCCCTTGGATTTATTTACATATGTAGAGTTTCTGGGGAAGCCTCCCTCAGGTCTTATTTCTAGAAATATATGCTGCCTGGGCACGTGTTCTGGTTTGAGCACTGTCACAGACACTGCTGAGAATAAGCAGTTTTGAGACAAGGGACAAAAACAAGTCACCTGAGTCCCTGACGCATCCCAGCTGCTGTTTTCTGTCAGTCTTTGCCAGCTCTCTCTGTATTTTAACACAACATTGATAGCACCATGCATTAAAAAATTTGTGAGAAAACCCCCCAAATCCACAAGTAAAACTTAAAAGTGTTTCACTGAAAGTGTGACGTGCACGTGTTCTTGTTTATTTTCCAATTTTGAATAACTTCTTTCCCATTTTCAAGCTCACGCCTGCAGCTGTGTGCACAAGAAACATCGGTTTACACGTGCAAGTTGACACTTCTCCTGAAGAAAGATGCACGTTTCGGAGAGGAGCTTCGTTGGAAGCACCAACTGCTTAGGAGATGTGCCAAAATTAGGAAAGTGAAAAAGCAGTTACTGTACAGCTGCAGTGATCCTCCTACGTAAGCTGCTCTCAGACGGCTTTCTTTGGGAAGGTCTGACTAAAAGCTAGCCCGTATCAAAGTGCCTCCTGCTGAATAGCTGTCTGCTTGCTTTCCCCCCTCGTTTAGCCGACCAGGGAAAATCCCTCTCCACTTTCTATCTCCATCACCATCAAATCCGCTTCTGGGGTTTCCCTCTTGTCCTTTTAGCTCTTGGCTGCTGCTGAGCCTCCCAAGGCTCAATTCACCCCCCGAGGAGAGCAAATTTAGTTGGAAATCTCAGAGCAGAAATCAGAGAATGGGAAAAGTGATCCTGTCCTGTTTCACACCCTTTCAGGCCAGACACAAATGATTCCTTGAGAAATGGAAGGATCGAGCCCACCAACTGATGCATTTGTCACGTAACCAGAAGCTCTGCTAAATAGATCCGTTTTTAATTTCTGTTTTGCTGATTTTATTTCTTTCGCTTCAGAAAAATGTTCTCGTTCTTCCCCTGCAAGTGCATACACATTATTTATTTATCACCCTATGAATATCAATTTGGTTCCTGTCCATAATTAAACTCTGCTGCTCTACATCAAACACACCATGTCCCCACTCCCTCAAATATCCTTGCCACCCAGCTAGGGATATGCTGCCACCAGTCCTGCAAAAACAATGCTCCTTTTTGGGCATCCTTTGGACCCAGAGCCACCACTGTGGCCGCTGCCACAGCCAGACTTCCCCTCCTGGGCTCCCAACACATCTTCCCCTCTGGATTTGCAGCTGTTTTCAGAGCCAGGTATTTCAAGGGAAATCCATACTTGCAGTTTTGTAAAGTTTTCCAAATTTGTCAACTCCACCTTCTTTCCAGCTACCTCAAAGGGGAAGAGCCTGCAGTCCAGGTCTGAATCTGTGGGGGTCATTATTTGTTTCATCCTGAAAACAACAGCACCAGGCAACCGATTACACACTGAGACAGGAGGCCTGAGAGCAAAACTAGTAATCTCTCCCCAGTAAGTGTTTCATTAGAGGGATTAGTTGGTCCCATTAGAGCTACAAACATAACAAACTAAAGGGGAAAAGTTGGGGGTGGGAGGACTGATTTGTGCAAATCAACACTTAACTTTTTTTTTAATCCCAAAACGTTTGCGGCTGCAGAAGGGACCTGAGTAGGGAATGTGTTATTTGCCTTTTTTCAGGTGTTTTGTTGGCCTCCCCACTGGTCCAGTTCAATTAGTGCTGCCCTTGGGCAAGAGCAATGCATCTCCTTTTTCTGGGAGCTGAGCTCTTCAGTGCCTCAGATACATCCCCAGATTTCCATGTGTGCCAAAATGAGGACAGGGGTATCGAAAGCCACCCTAGGCCCAAGAGCAGCTGCTCTTTCCTCCCCTGGTATCTGCAGCCCAAAAAATGGGCTGCAACAGCTCTTTGTGAGGGTGCTCACCACATCAGAAAATAACCGGTTCAGCTCCTCATTGCTTTTCTCATTCCCTCCTCATCAGTGTTGATTTACAAGCTCTTGGCTGTATGTTATCCCTCAAATGGAAAAGCACAGAATGAACGATTTCGGCGGCGTTTGTGCTCGACATTTTGCGGCTCGTGCTTTGACATATGATCGGAGTGGGTAAGCAGAAACACAAAGCTGCAGCACCTGTTTATTGTGAGCAAGCTGTCCTCTCCACTTCAGCTTTTCTATTTATGTCCCGGCACACAACATGTCAAGCCACATGGATTAGAAATTAAACTGTAAATGAGCCTTTTCCATTTCCTGCCTAAGTAAGGATTAGCATATTTTAAAACGTGCTCAGGGGTTTTGCACTTTCTGTAATGAAACCTGTTCAAACAGATAATTGATACGCAGCCACTAAATAAACATCAAAGACTGGAGGAACAATGTTCTCTCTTCTTATTATTTTTTATAAATAAATTATTCTCCTTCCCTCAGAGAACGTCTCCTGGTGACACCACCCATCACAGTGGGAGGTCTCCATGACAAAGTTGGAGCAGGCAGAAAAGAGCCCAAGTATGAGATACCAAAATCCTCCAGGAGCATGGCAGAGAGGGGAAAGAGCATCCAAGCAGCACCTCTTATCCTTTTCTGAAACAAAACTTTTGTCTGAAACGTTTCTGAAAAAAACCATGCTGGGGCACGGAGGAAAAGTCCTCATGTCTCCTTGGAGGTGGCACCTCTGAACCAAAGGGGAACAGCTTTACAGGGACACACAAGCCAAGGACACCTCTCGTTGGGTTTTGTCGCTGTTATGCTCCCAGTAGGATTAACCCCTTCAGCCAAACAACTTTTGCCACCTCCAGCCTGCCAGACCCCCAACACCACCCCCTGCAAACGTCTTCCGTACACGAGCTCACCCAAACAACTCGAAGGCAATAACTCAGATAACACTTCGTACCAAACAACTCAGGTTGAGCCTAATGAGTTTGTGAGTGCATGAACAAACACGATCTATCACATGGGGAACGGGGCACCTGCTGGGCCACCATGTCCTCTGCTTGGCCTAACTCCAATATTTAATTAATCTGTCATCTTTCGTTACATCGCTACGAGGCATGTAAATATATTCCAAGTCCCACATCCAGCAAAACAATGTCAGAGCACTGGCAGAAGCCTTGGCACCTTGGTTTTGATGGTTTCTAAATATCTATTTCAATTCAAAGGCACTTCAGCCTCCAGTTAAAACGGGATGGCCAGCCAAGGTGATTAGCTTGAGTACAGCAATGAAGCATTTTTCTTCAGTTTTTTAGGTGACATGCACAAAAACAGATGAATTATCACCTGACTGGAGTTTAGAATAGAAATAGAAACATTAGGCATTTAGTTCAAAATTAAGTAACAACAACAGCTTCCTTTAAAAATGAAGTAACTCTAACGCTGGGCATCTCTGAAATCACTATTAGTAAACGCAGAGTAAGAATCTTCCTGGGAAAGAATTGATTTCCCCTGAAGGCTGGACCCAGGTGCAATATGGTCAGCAACCAAGGCAGGAGCTTTTTGGAGAAAGGAAAAGGTTTTGCAGGCTGCAAGGTTCTGTGTGGAAGCAGAGGCACAGATCATGAATTTGCAGATGTCGTCTTGCTTAGAGACGGCACACACCAGATGACAGTCGTGGCAGGTGAAAAAGCACATATTGCCTTTCAAAATGCAAAGAAGGGCTTAATGCAATTTGTGGGGGAGGCTTTTTTGTTTTGTTTTTCATCAGAAAGCGTCTGCTGTTCTGTCACTAATGCTGCAGCCCTAGCTGCTGTGATCACATTGTTCAGATGTGTGGCTGGGCTACCTCCATCCCCAACCTAACGGTGTGAGAACCACAGGAGTGGCGTTAGGATACACTTGCCACTGCTTCAAACTCCTCAGCTAGACAGGTAGAAATTCATTCCTTTGAAAACAAATACAGGAAGGACAATTTTATTGTTGAAGGTGGAAAATTGAAGAGAAAGCACCAATACATTTGGTCAGCCTCACGACTTGGGCAATATCAAGCCCCATGTGTCCAAAAAATGTCTGGTTTGCTAAGGTGGTACTAGACAGACCTGACAGTCATCTTGTATATTATAGGCGTATTCAGAAGTTGTTTAACAGTGATCCCATTTCTTTTTCCAGAAAGGAAAAGATCTCCAAGGTATGTCCCTAAGGTACACACAAGAAAGACGCATGTTTTAAGCTCAGACAATACAATCCTGTCCTTTACAGCAGCGATGTACCCCAACAGCCTGCCCTTCGGAAACACTTATTTCACTCAGAAATATCTTTATCTCAGCTGTCCCTATGCACAACAAATGGAGCACACTCTACAACCAGCAAAGCATGCATGCGATTTAGGAGTGAATTACCATTTGTGGTGGTGAAGGAGCTTCAGGAGCATACTTTCATACACTGCTGACCAAGCAGCCAGTTGGAAACCCACTAGCATGAAGAGAAGCTGAGCTACAAGAAATCCAGCCATGGGGCACTAGGGATTTGTGCCTGACGAGCCATAACGAAAAGCCCATAAGGACTCACTGACAGACACCTTGCAGACTCACCCCTACACCAAGCGTTCCCCTGTTGATGCCTGGACTCTTTCTCCCTCTTCAACAACAACAACAACAAAAATTCAGTGCCCTGTAGACAATGTATTAACACAAATGGAAGTCACACCTGCTACAGCTGGCATGAAATCCTATTAATAAAAAAGAATATAATCTATTTTAGTATAAACTCATGCAGCTACACTTCAGGACAAAATTCAGGACCAAATAAGCACCTGCCATCACCGCAGAGCAATTGTTTTTCCCTTATTTCCTGCTCCAGGCAAAATCTGTGAAAATTAACACTTTGTTTTTGACCCAAGGTCAAGCAAATCCTTAAACAAGGAGATTGTTTTTATTTTATAATTTTAATCACCTTAGAACTCTGGAGAACATCGAGTAGGCACCTGCAGGATTTAATTGAAAGCAGCAGCAGCCCAGAAAGAGGTTAATCCAAGACGCAGAGGTTAAAACCTGGCTTGCTGACAGATCAGACAAAAGCCATTTGGTGTGTTATGCTTTCAGTGGTTACTTAAAGGAAATTACATACAATTAACTCATGATAGCTATCTTGTTTTATGCTAATTAAATGTCTGAACACTTATTTTAATATAAGTTTTTTTTTAAAATGAGCACAAGTTCAGAGTATTTTTAATAGAAGGCAGCAATACCATGTTTATTAGTTATGTAAATTCCCTTAATTATACCCTAACTAGGTTATCTTATTTATTGCATTTCAATTCTTCTAAGAGTCACTAGCTCTTTAATTAAGTTGAGAGAGCAAGAGGTGTCTTGTTAATTGTAAATTAAATAGATTTGAATAGACAATAGATTGCAAATGGTAGATTTACTTTTAAGTGCAATTGAGGAGTTGCTAGAAGGCCTGAGCATGCTTTGTACCATCTGCCTCGGTTTGTCGGCGGAAAGGAAACCAGACAAACCCTACTTCTTTTGCTCCAGAGAGGTTCCAGCACACCAGTGGCCTGTCAGCCTTCCAACAGCTTTTCAATGAAAATTTTAAGTAAGATGGAGAAACCAAAAGTCCCTCCCATTGATCCAAGGCTATGACAATGCCATGAGCAGCGCAGGCAGCCTCACAAAAAGTGAAGCTCAACTTTGAACTTGAAGTCCACAAATTTTCTGCAGGTAGCCATCACATGGGCTGCCACAGTTCACCCAATAGCAGTAGACCAGACCACAGCAAGTTCACCTTTTTGTCTGCAACTCACTTCCTATGTTTTAAAAAGATCTCAGGGATGCTCTGAATTGTAGATGCATTGAAAGATGCACATTCTTACATGCCTATATGACATTGTTGGCAACAGCTGTGAGACCAATGAATCAGATGCATTTACATACCTAGAAATAAATTATTGTTAAAAGCCATTATTGTTAATCATTACCACTAATGTCCCATTGTTGCCACAAAGGCAACCGGGACTATTCTTCTAAACTAGGGCAAAGTGTATACCATGTATGTGCTTTTACTTCCAAATTAGAAGTCAAATTGATCATCTATGCCATCAGGAGTTATGGCTCATGGATTTTTATCATTCTTATAATGCGCTGTGAAAATGCAATAAGGGAATAAAACAGAATGGCAACTTAGAGTAATTCTTTATGAAACGCAACAATATTGAATGTGTCTAGAGTGTATTGATAAACAGATCTATTGTAACAACCAGTGGATATTATCATCGCGCTAGTGTTAATCTTTATACAGCCAATTTTCCTCATGGTACATTGGGGAAGCCGGATGCACAAATCCCATTAACCTAAATGGGAGGCGAGGGCAGACCAATGCCTGGTGTAAATCAGCGTACCTTCTCCAAGTCAGCAGGCCTCCAGCAACTCACACAGGCTCAGACACATCCCTTGGCGTCTCCTCTTCCAGGCTTCATGTCTGCGTGACACAGGCGGAAGGTAGCACTGGTGGGAACTGGGAACGCCTTCGAAGTTTACTGAGTGGTGTTAAAAGTAATGAATACACACGTTAAAATACCACAGCTCAAGATATTTCTAAATGTGTTCATTTGATTTAAAGAAACACTGCTTGAAAGGGATGGATAATCTTAGGAGAAATAAGCCTATTTTTGCCTATCAAAATATAAACGAACCCTTACCCCAAGAGGCACACAGAGTTGTGCCTGTGAAGGGCTCGTATGCCCTCTCAAGGGAGATAATGACCAAGCAAAAGTACCCGAGAGCAGACAGACACAGTGCACAAATCTGTTCCTCAGCATTTATCGCACAGGGGAATTTCCACCACTGGCACCCATGGAAATAGGGGTGGGGGGGGAGTACAGGTCAGTGTTTTCCAAACTGTTCTCCAAATATTTGCTGAATCTTCATAGCTCACTGGTGGCTACAAGTGACCAATGAGCCTGCATCTCTTTGGGCTACTCATGGTAGAGATTTCTCTGTAGCGTTGTGAGGAGAAGCAACCTAGTGGTGACTTATTAACACACAGACACACAAAAAAATGGGCTGCTTGTTAGAGCAGACAAACAAGAGATCAACAACCCTGATACCATGTCTTAATTCAGCAGTAAATGCAGCAGCTGCCCTGTAAAGAAAAGGAGCTTTTGCTTCTTAGATGCTCATATAGTATCTGAAACAAAAAAGTTTTCAGGTTGAGAAGTGGTCATGCCTGGGAGCATCCATCACTAACGAAAGATACGCATGAAACATTAGCCAATGGCGCTAATCAAAGTGGAGATGTTTTTCTGAGACTTCTGGAGGTATAATGCCCATGGCCGGAGAAAGCTGCCCTGTCCACACTTGTCTCTCTCACCCCCAAAATCCAGCCTTTGCCCTTCCCTAAGGAAGTGCCGTGCTGGCACTGTCATGACATTGGGACCTCCCTACCCTGGTGTAGAGACACTGTGGCCAGCACTCATGGATGTGTCCCACCACCATTCTGACCTGGACGACGTTTTCCACATATCCATAAAAGGTGATATTGCATTTTCTAGCCTTTTCTTTTTTCAGCTACAGTGTTTGAACTCTTATTTGGGGAGTATTGTGAAAAGGAAAAGACGACAGCTCTGTTAGACATGCGATTTTCAAGCTGACAGTTTCCCTTTCATTTTAAGGAGCTGAAAAACATTTCTAGTATCAGACAGATTGAGTTTTAACAACATGACAAACAGACCCATTTGTTGATCTCAAGTCCTCGCTATCCATCTTCAATTAACATGGTAAAAAGGTGGCTTGCATCCAGTGTCAGACATTTGTATAAGCAGCACATGCCCTCGCAGTTGGAATCAATGTTTGCCATTGATAGATTGGGAAGGAAAATGTATGGTATGACACTGGGCTCACATAATCAGAGGAAATCAGATACCTTGTGAAAATCTCTCTCTCATACAATCCAAAAGTCCATCTAAGATTTAGAAAGAAAAAAAAAAAAAGAATCGTGGTATTATAAGGAAATATAAAAAAATTACCGTGAATAACCATGAAAAAGTGCAAACAATTTTGGAGCCAACATAGAGCACCACAGTGATGGTACTAACGCAGATGTGCCAAGGCCATTTCTGTCCTGGACCTGTTCACAACAGCCATTCTGATTTGATTTCTCTCTTATTTCCTGATAAAATTAGGAGTGGCTGGTTCTAATTTAAAACCTCCTTACAACATGTGAGTTTTCACATAGGAAGAAAAGAAAGACAGAAAACGAAATACATTTCACAAGAAAGAAAACAACTCATTGGGAAGATTTGGGGTTTCACACAACAGAAGCCTGTGCAGAAGCCTGGGGAGCTTTGTGCAAAACATATGTTCAAAGTACAAATACTAGAAGAATGAAATATCATGAACTGTAATCTAGATAGTAACACTGCAGATCAGAAAGATGATTTTAATGGCACTACTGACTCCAAAACAACAACTGCAGCTTAAATGCCATCTAAGATTAAGGTGCTTATTTGATAGTTAAAACTGTAAATGGCCAAACTTTTCTGATGGAGACAGCAAATTCTGAAATCTTATTTGTTTTCAAAGACCTGAGGGCTTTGAAAGATAATTGGAAAGAATGCAATAGTCTAGCAACCTGTAGCAGCATAGAAGTGACAAATGCATTCTCTAAATCCTGATTTTCTGGACAAAATAACTGTTTCTCCCTCTCTGAACACAGACATTTAGGAACACTGCAGTTAGCAAAAACTGTTCTCTTTTTTGTACAATAGCAGTAACTTAACAGACATTTTAATATTAAAATCAAATTTAAATGGTGTTTAGCACATACACTTGCCAACTGTCTTATACAGCAAATTGTGCCATCTGAATATTCAAATATCCCTATTTTTCTATGCAGAAAATAAAATTTCAGACCCAAATGTCTTGAGCAGAGTCCAGGAGATGCTCATTAAACCAGCACTCCCAGTCACCAGTGCCCAAAGCTGACAGTGGCTGTCCCTTCAGGATCAAATCCTGCCCCACTCCATCCTGCCCCAAGGTCTGTGGGGATGATGCACACCATGCTCAAGGGTACCTGTCTCCTCCTCACCATCCAGCAACCTCATCGAGTCAAGTAAATGTCACTGTTCTGCAATGGATGGCTACAGCTGGTGGAAGGCAGATATGCCTAAAGGACAGCCCTACAAAGACTCTTGTGATGTACATGCTTAATTATTAGGAACATAACGTTAACTAAGGGTCCTTCTGACCCTGTACCCGGTCTCTCACGGTGGCCGTAAGGAAAGAGTCATAAAACAAGCATAGAAGAACCCTTCCCCAAGTAGCCTCTGTGCCTCTACCTTCAGCCAAAGGGATTTCCTGCCCCAGTCAATATTTCTGGTTATTCAACGGCCTCCAAACAATCTCTCATCCAATCACTTGATTGCTTCTGAAAGAAATTCTGGACAAAATTCAAGAAAGCAGATACTAAGCAGGCAGGCTGAAGTAAAGCTTGGCTGAGCACAGACTAGTAGTGACTGAGACCCTTGCGGGTACGTGGCAGAACCATGAAGCACGTAAATTGAATAAATGAGAAGTTTGCAGACTGGGTTCCTTGTGATGCAAAGAGCTGGCTTGTCTTCAGAACTTGTGGTATTTTTAGACCAAAATAAAATGTAAGTAGAAGCACTGATTCCATTCAAAGAAGCACACTGTCAGAAGCATCAAAAGCAATACCAAAATAACCAGTTCAAGCTACAGAGAAATGAGAAAATGTATTTTCTCTTTGCATTTAACTAATAAAGGTTTCTGACACCTATACAAGTGAAACTAAAGGACCACTGACTCAGCACAATGGATAAAAGTTCCCTCCAGTGTACCACTGGACCTCTCTTCAACCAGTTCCTCTCTATCCTGGCTTCCCTGATGCAAGGTGCCCTGCAATAGCTGGTGTAAACAATACTGTTATTGCTCTTCTTTCCCTCTTTATTCTTAACTGCATTGTCTGAACTTATCCTTCCATCAGAAGTTATTAATAAAAACGTACTAGGGAAAAATCTTGTTCCAACCCTATCTTACATACTTAACACAGCTCAGCCGAACACTTAATCTGGACCATGGTATCAAGTCATGCTGCGCCACCATATAATAAATTCTTATAAATTGTGTGATTAAAATTAACAACAAGCTATACATCATGCAGACAGGACAAACTACTCAAGTCAGTTTACTGATATTACACACCTAATCCCCAATTTGTCTCATCTCAATGGTTTGGTTTAACATTCAAAGGCACAGATTACCAGATTGCTCTCACTGAATTCAGCTGCAGCCCTTACAGCAGAGTGTTTTAAGTTAGTTTCGAGTAACTCCATTTAAAAACCCAGACATCACCAATTAATTTTGGATACAAACAAGCAAAACCTAGTATTTTCTTTCTGCAGAAGGGAATTCATATGGTTGGCAGCCTTAATTATCTCATAGTAATTACTTAAAGCTATTTCTTCCAAAGTTGTGACCTTTCAAGAAACTCAGAATTTCAGATTTATGAGAACTTGCTGCATAGACTGCTCTGTGGCCATCACTGATCCTCCTGTTTTAGATACACGATCTCCTCTCCTTTGACTGCTCTCATTTGCTGCTTTCCACTATTGGAATGGACCCCTGTAACTGTGATTTCCTATGACCTTGAGGGTCTCCAAACCCCTGTTGAAACTGCACAATGCCACGTCTGATCACCTGCTACACCTACTGAATCACAGAAAATCGTAGAAACACAAGGTTGGAAAGGACCTACAAGATCATCTAGTCCAACCATCAAAGGTTGCTACTGCTATTACTAGGTCTGGGCTTGTGCTGAGCCTGCTCTTGCCCCACTTTTCTTTTAGGATGTCACCAACTTAAAGAGCAGCTGGGGACGTGCATTTGTTGCACTCGGGTCAAGGCCAGGAGAGCAAGTGGGAGATGGAGAGGGAGGCTGGATGAGTGCCAAGAAGCAGGGGTGCTATTGTCCCATGACAGCAGGACATTCACCACCAGCTTTTGTAACGCCGCTGGGGCTGAGTCAAGCTGCCTCTCCTTCTGAGATTTACAGTCCATAAGGCATGCACAGGCCGAGGAGCTCATTGTCCTGGGTGACTACGTTGCCCTGAGTGAGGAGGAGGCACGTCGCAAATGAATGAGGCACAAAGTCCACGCTCAGGGGAGAGCCAGGGCTCACATCAGGTTACTTGGTGCCACGACATAAGTTATGGGCAAAGCTCCACGGTGTCTCTTTGCATCTCCCTGGTGCTGGTTTGCTCATTAAACAGAGGTAGAAATAAAACTCCTTTTCAACCCTGGGGGCAGAGGGGGGGAACTTGCAAGTCCTCCACGAATCTGACTGCATCATTATGCTAACTTCACCTTACATTTTTGACAGGAAAACAACAAAAGTACATGACACACAAATTTGCGTTCCCTTAAGCAGCTCACAGATGCAATTTTTGCTCAGTCTTTTAAAGTTATCTTTTCTCCTCGTTTATGGCACGGATGGCTCCCTGCTAGATACAAAGAGGACCCAAACAAAATAAATCTGTAAATCCTTTCCTACTGCTGCTAACACAAGCTCCTATTTAAGGAAGATAAGTGTAACTCCTTGCAAGCCCTCCTCCCTTTTATGCAGATATCTCCAGTAATTATGCTTAGCTTCATCTTTAAAGCCCACCTGCCATCTGGATGAACTGAGACTTAGCATGATGGTTCGTGTGCTGGGGAAGCAAAGGGAGACTGGGTGCTGCATGGGAACATGAATGCTAACTCATCAGGAATGGAGCAAAGCCTTCCCTGGTGAGAAAAGCTAAGCATTCGGGACGGATATGCAGCATGGGACAGGTTGGTCAGAAATAGCTGTCTTGTCTGAGGAAGGTGGATGACAGGGGCAGGCAGCTTCACGGGGACAACAGACAAATGGGAAAGATGTTTTGTCAGAGGCTGATCTGCAGGGCAGTAAAGGTAATAAAAAGACAGCCTTTCAGGAAGCTTGGGATCTGATTCTGCTTTCCCCAAAGGGGCATCTCCCATGCAGCAAGGAGGGTGCAAGAGACTGAACTGGTGGCACCACTGTGCCAAGTTACAGCTCCGCAACCAGCAAGGGAATTCGACCCTCATGCACTCCCAGCTGCTCACATCCAGCTCATAGCATCTTCCACCTGGGCCCCAGTGTGGCAGTCAAAATTCAATGGCTTTGTCTTGCAAAGACAAGGGCACCTGTTTCCCTTGAGTTGGGGGAGAGACCCTGGCTGTTCCCTTCCCATAGTCAAGGCAAGGGGTTACCACAGCACAGGTGTGTTTTGTGTCGCATGGCACAACACGAGAAAGAGCACTACATCTCTGTAAGAAGGAGATACAGGCAACAGCAGAGCCTGGCTGTGTTACAGCACACACGTCTAAACATGAGAACAAAATGTTCCAATCACAGCTGTAACATCTGGCACTTACGCTGGATCCAAGCAAAACAAAAGCAAGCAAACAAACAAATAAATAAAAAACAAATAAAGGCAAACTGACCAGGCAAAACACCTTTACTTGTGGGAATGCATTTTGCAGATTTTATGGATATGGACAGAAAGGCCAGCTTAGACTCTTTAGCACAGCACACAAAATAAACGTACACTCAATCAAGTAAAAAAGACATCCATAAAGTTTCATTAGTAGTAGTTAAACCTAACAATAGATTGAGGGACTTACAGTTTAGGGCTACTGTGTCACTAAGAAACTCTTCATTTCATTCCCATCACAGGCAGAGGAACACACCAGCAGTTCTCCCATTTTGCCTAAAAGCTTGTACAGACCTAGATCAACTATTTTTAAAGTAACAGGTTGTCTGTATTTAACATTTGAAGTCCATAAAGATCTGTTGCATCTTCTGGGAAACTGCTCTGATGATTAATGTATCCTTGTTAAAAAGAATAAATAAATAAAAAAGCATACCTTGGCTCCATGTTGAACTCCTCTAGCTTCAGCTTGCAGCTGCTGGCTGGTGTTACATAGTTCCTGCCAATTAAAAAAACTTTTAGTATCTGGTAGCTTCTCTTCCAGTGACGTGTATATAAAGTACATACACCCCAGTATCATACTGCCTTTCAGCTTTCTCTTGACTGGCTTCAATCCCTGGCACTCCTGGAGCACCTCACCAAAGGAGATTTATGAAGAGCACTACTGACTTTTGCCAATAGGACCTTCCAGTAAGAATGACCAGATGCCAGCTGCCTTCTTTCTCCACCAGGAGAGATGGCTTGTCTTGGAGCCATGCTTCCATTTAAAAGAGAAGAGGACACAGGAGGATTTGGAAAAGGGATTTTTCAGAGAAGAGCCCAGGCCAATGTCCTAGCCCACCCTGAGCTATGGGATGTGGGGGACAAGGTTAGGGGAAGGGACAAAACAGAGAAAACCAAAAAGTGTCAGTGTAGAGAGGAGAAAGTGAGAGGCAGACTAAACCTAGGAAAGACTTTTTTTAGCACACACAGTCAGGCAGTCTGAACTCCACGTGCTCCAAACGCAGGGCTGTTGACTGCTCTGGGGTGTAATGGGGGTCACAGGTTTTCATTTCATCTGACATCCATCCATCCTGGAGGAATCTTTACAGTGAACATTGTATCAAACCAATACATTTCATCAAAAAAAAAGTTGTTTTGACAAATCACTACTTTGCAGTGAAAAAATACCACCATTCGGAAAAGTTTCCCAAACAGCTCTTATCTAAACATGATTAGCAATAGTCAGCTACTCAACACTTAAAGACAGTTAAATTAAAAAAAAAAAAAAGTTTGATATTATACTTTTTCTCTTCCAATCAAGCCTGGTAAAAACATTCCTTTACATATATTAGTATACAATTCACATTTGCCAAGGCAAAGACATGTTTTTGTTTTTGAAAAAAAGGTGAAGGAAATACAAAAACATCCTGAAATTATTTATTGCCAAATTAATGCTGTTTCCTGGGTTGTCTGAGGGGCATTGCTCATCAGCTGATGGAGAAGATGCAATGTGGTTTTGCAGCGATCATCACAGAGCTGACAGAGTGTTAGGCATTGTCCAAAGAAGAAAAATGAAAACCAAGAAATCGCCTGGAGAATTCAGCACCTCTGTGCTTTCCAGTCTGCAATAGTCTGATTTATGGGCTTTAATGAGTGGGCAGCGATGTCTACAAGCGCTGTCAAATCCTTTAGGATGGTGCAGGATGCCATGTATTAAGGTGTCCAAACATGGATTTGGAAGCTTAGTGATACCCACTTGTTCTGCAAGCTCCAGCCAAGAAATCCAGATCGCATTCTGGTAATCCTGCAGGAAAAAAGAAACAGAACAACACATGCATTTGATGAGTACCTCTGTCCATCATTAAGCCTGGCACTTCTGCACAGCATTGCTTTTCACAGTTCTCTTTCGTCCACACCCCTTGTGCTCTCAGGCTCTCAGACACACAACATCTTGACTAAATTTTGTTTCCTATTTGCAGTAAATATAATCAACCCAAATGCAATTTTTCTGTACTTGTATGACCTACTGATACGGGGATTTCCTAAAAATCATTAGGGAATCAGGCACTAGAATCCCCATGAAATATTACCTGATTTGGCAGTCTTTACCAATGTATCTCAAACTCACGTTCTGAGACTTTCATCTCTCACACACTGGAATAAGTAAGCCATTAACCAAGACACACTTGAATTTTGCTGCTTCCCAAGCACTCATTTTCTGCAGGATGGATTTTCAAAACCCTTCCCCGCATTAGGAGCCTATTATCATTTCTGGACGTGACTCTGCATCACTGGACATTGGTTTCTCCCAGAACAAGTCAGAGAGGCGGTATGTGATCATTTAAAGATGCTCACAAGGGCCAAACTCAATTTGCAAAAGCAGGGAAGAAAATTAAGTCACATTAATTTTTACTGACGTAAGTTAATTTATGGAGATATAAAATCATGAACGGGAAAAAGAAAAAGGATAAAAGGATACAGAATTAAAGTACAAGCTCTGCTATAGCTAAATGAAGGTACTGAACTGGGAGTCATGGTTACTGGCTCAGTTTTCACTCATGCCCCATGCAGGGTTGCAGGGCCACCTTACACAAGGTACTCTCTGCTCCCCATTGCCATGCAATAGCCAGAAACCCCATCTCACCTTAGACCAGAAATCCCTCAGAGCAGGCATCATCAGCATGCTGGTACAGCACTGAGCACAGTGGCATACTGCCCGCTTTAGACAATGGTGGAACATAATTATAAACGATGGTAAAAAAAAAAAAAAAAATCAGCGCGGTGTCCCACAGCCCCTCCCAAAAGCATCAATAACTGAAGAAAAAGCCCAGGATTGCTTGTAAAAGCACTGTTTTCGAGCACAGTGTACTCCTCAAGACCAACAACTACCTGCCAACTTAGAAGCCTGCCATCCCCGAACCTTCCCATGGGGAGCTGTGCCCACCATGCCACAAAGACATCTTGGTCTTTCCCAGGAGAAATCCTGTTTTTTCCCTCCCAAAGCAAGAACCTTGTATCTATTCCCAGTGCACTTGAGTCCTTCCAGACCCCAAAAGGTAAAGAGCTTGAATTAACTGAGCCTCACCTACAGACTTCCAAGTGCAAAGAGCAAGAAGGACATTATCCAGTGGTTGATGGAAAGGGTAGAGATTTGTTTCTAAGCTCTAGGAGTGGAAATCCACTTTCTTGATCTCTTTTGGCTCTAATTCCTTTGCCACTAGGAGCTCGCTTTGCGAGCCTTTTTATTTTTTTATACAAATCTCAGGAGATCACTGTGCTAACAGAGAGGATTTTTATTAAATCTAGCAACTCACAGTAGTGTCATAAGTGTGAAAAATATCAATCTACAGAGCATGAAAGTGAGGAAGAAGGGTGAATTGGAGGCAATTACAAAATGTTAATTTGACAGCAGAGGAACAACTTTTGAAGGAAAGAACAATAAAAGGCTGACAAACACAAAAAGAAGAAAAAGCGTAGCATGAGCTTACCAAAGAGAGATCATACAAGAATTAGTTGGTAGCTTTCTCTAGAAAGATAACTCATTTCTTAGATAAAGGACATGCAAGAATGGAGTCTATTCAAACTTCAATAAAGTGTTGGTTATAATGCCACAAGGGAAATACTGAAAATGGAGAGAATGGGGATTAACAGAGGAATTGAAAGCAGCTAAGAAATCAGCTCAAAGGAGGGACAGCAACAGATTGCACTGGAAAGGAATGAACCAGTCTGGAAGGTAAAAAACAGTATGGGGAATCATTTTCTGTATTATTTAAATTAATAGCCTCTGCGTGACTCTTGGAGCGTGCCGATCCGATTTGCTGATGATAAGAACTGCCATCCCATAGCAAAGCTGGAACATTTTGCAGCCAAAATTAATGGGGTATGCCTTGGGATGGAGCTGAGCAGTGTCCATGGTGGTAATTTGGAACTGCTGACAAAAAAATCACTTGATGCTTGAAACGATGGCTGAAGAAGGCTCTGGAGGATAGAAGGATTGTGAAATTACCAAGCAGCAGTCTGAAGGTGTTGTGAAAAAGCCAAATGTGTGCAGCTGACGGCAAATGACGGATGGGATTGCCATAGGGTGGGCACTGCACAAAGCCAGGGCAGGGGGGAACGGTATGGACTAGGGCTACTTGAAGGCTAGTAGTGGCCAGTCCAGCTGAGGAGAAGAAACTGAAATAACTTGCTGTGTTTGTGTAGCAAAACAACAGTTGAGAGAGTCCACAGCTTCTCCACATACTTACCTCACAGAAAAAGCCAGAGGTGGCTCATTAAACCAGCATTCACATAAGCATGGCTGGATCTATCTCCCCTATAAATAAATTTAACCTGAAAGCATGATGGTTTCTAACAGGAAAGGTGCTGATGTCTTCAGACCCCTGCAGTAGGAATAAATGGGGATGGAACAGATGCAGATGGGGAAAGCAAGGACGGCACTTCTCTTCCCCACTGCAGCATATCATTCTTCTTAAGCTGTGGAACCCGACCTGCCTCTGAATTCTGAAACGCAGTGAAATCATGACTTTCTCCAAACATTTTTAAACACAGAAATTATTGATTGTTTTGAACTCACGCTTCTGAAGACTGAGAAAGCTTTTCTCCTGTATTTAAGACTTGCACCAGCAATTGCTCAAACGACTACTCGAAGATGAAGAACATGCTGCTAAAGGGGGAAAAACTCTGACAAAACCGTCGCTCCCTTGCTGATCTCTCGGTCCTGAGCTACTCCAGGAGCCCTGCAAAACACTGTCCAACAGCGAACGTGAGAACAAGACTGATAGCTGTACTGGGAACCAGAAAACATAAAACTCAATAAAGATATTAGTCTCATGGAACAATATAATCTCAGCCCCTCACTAACCTTGCCGTGTTTCACAAGCTATAAAGGACCTGGCTCTTGTTCTCCTTCACAGGCCAAGACGCTTATCACCAGCTCTCCCTTTGCCAACGCTCCCACTATGCTACAGGCACCAGCTTATAGCATATTATTTTCTTTCAGAGATACTCTAACAGGTACACATCCAACTGAACTGTCAGCAAATGTCCTCAGCTTCGAAATCTAACTTCAAGAAGGGCTTTTGCACCCAAAACCATCCTAATTTTTTTTTTCAAATACATTAGACAGCTTAACGAAAGGTGTCCTTAGTTGCCAGCATCCTTTGGCCATCAGACAGCATTTCCAAGAAGACTTTCAGACTGCAGAAGGCGATAACTTGGGGTGTGCAAATTGAAAAAGCCACAGTCCTCCAGACAAAGATGGTTGGAGTTTCCTCATTTATCAAAAAATGCCCAAATGCCCAGGGGAAATGTTTTGAGGTTCCAACCACCAGATTTCCAGTAGTTCAGACACGCTTTTACAACAAAAACTGCTTCCTCCCATTACAGAGTAAATCCTCCAATGCTGTACGCATACACTGAGTTTAAAATAAACCAATAAAAAGTGAGACAGCTAAAAAAAAAAATCAAATGTAGTGGTTTGAACTTCACCTCTCGGGAAAGGTTTGGGTTGCTTTCAACCTGCAGTAATAAAACAGAGTAATAACCCTCCTTGGATGTGTAAAGCACCACCAAAGCTTCAGATGCCAGCATTCATTTCCTGCTTCGTTGCATAGGCGTTGCTTCATTTCTTGTTATTTATGAAATTTCCTCCCATACATTTTGATGGTTTCCTCATGACCAAGTCTTCAGAGGAGCTGGTAAAAATGTTCTGACTCAAGTCATCCTCGTGAAATGTGAAGTTTCAAAGAAAATAAATAAATCGATTTCCATCCAAGAAAATGTCACTTTTGACAGGATGTTCAGTTTTTCGATTGATTAACTCAAAAATGCTTGCAAACAGATTCTGGGGACTTTCTGTCTTTGAAAACTGAAGAATAGAAAATAGGGGTTGTTTTCCTTCTACACATCTGTGTCTGGACCAAATCGCAGGAGGCCAAGAGGAGAAGGGGAAGCACAGACCAACTCCCCTCCCTCTCTCACAATGGGTTTCAAGCTGATCTTGATAGAAGTCAGAGGAGGAAAAATAATTATCAGTAACTTGTAACACTCTGAAATTTCCACTATCAACCCTTATGAAGGCACTTAATTAAATGGATCCCACTTATTACACTATCCATTTTCCAACATTGGGTAAGTATTGAAAAGGCTGGAAAAAGGTAAAAAGCAGCAAAACAAAGTCACATACGGACGTCTAAAATTTCACTAAATTTAGGAGGGTGATCATCTCCAAAATGAAAGGACACAGAAGGTAACAAGAACGGGATGTCTGGGGAGAAGGAAAACACCAGCTCCTCTACTTCTCCTTCCCCTTCTGCACACACACATTTAAGAGATGCACCTAAGAGTGCAACAGAAGATGTGGCTGTGAAGTTACAACACAGTCCCCATGTCCTGGCTTAATTATTAACTACAACCCGGCATGCATCCTCAAAGTTCATACCTGGACGATACGGCCATATACAGGGCAGAGAGACCTTCCAGTGCTAGTTCCTGTGGACGACCTGAAGAAATCTGTTTTTTCTCCAAGGCACAGCCTGGAATTTTGTGACACGACATTTCTGGGCATGCTGTTTTGCCAGGTTAGAACCACTCAGTCATCCACCAGTTAAACCTGGATCAATACTAAGAGGGATTTACTACCTGCCTCAGTGCATAAATCTGCAGTCATTAGAGTGTGTATTGGAAAATCTGGCACTCAGAGTGGAGTTTTTCTTCTTTCCACCGAGGAAGTAAACATTTTCCCCCAAAGTAGCTTTTTCTAGAAAATTTAGCCTGCTTTTCTTACGTTTATCATGTAAATGTACATATATTTAAATTTCAAAAAACTTTTCTTAGTCCAGTCTGGGAGCATAGGTTGTTTGCAAGCAGCTGGAGATATTGGATAGCAAAAAAAAGAGAGAAAAATCAAAGCAAGGATAACCAAGCATCAAACTAAGCAGTCGGTGCTTATTGAACACGGTTTGCAATGTTGTAACTTCTCTTATTGGACAGATAACATGGACTCCTGCCCCCCGAAAAGCTGGATGGAGTGGCAAAGCAAGTCCCTCACCCACCCTGCCACCAGTACAACCCTTAGGGCAACCATGATGCAGATTGCATGACTGGAAAGAGTTGAGTGAGAAGTTACTTTCCAAAAAAAAAGGGAAAAATGAGGAGGGCTCAGCAAGCAAACCCAACGGGCCTGAGAACGGACATGAAGGCAAGGTAACATTTGTCCAATGGGGGCACTGATTGAAGTTCACACTTCCAAAAGAGGTCAGCTGCTCTTCTCAGGAGGAATTGCAGGGAGCAGAGTCCTCTTGGAAATGTGTCTAATGAAGCCACAATAATAAAAATAAAATAAAATAAAAATATGTGCATTTTCTTGTGTGCTTCCGTATTATTAACCATTTCATGGGAAACATATTTAGACCAATTTTGTACCTTTTTAATTTATTTTTTTCCCAATTCCTACTCTCTCTTGCCATCTAAAGGTCTATGGCACTGGTAGGAATTTTTCCCTTGATGGCAACTTGAGTCAGGATGAGGCTTTCCATTTTCAGCTCTCTGCTACTACCTTCCCAGGGAAATACAGAGCCTTACATTTTCAGTTCAGCCAGGCATATAAGCAAGGGTGCTATCAAGGAAACAAACAGATTTCCCCTCTCTCTTTTCCACCAGGAGGAGACCTAGGTAGATCTCCATCCCTTTGCCTACAAAAGGTGGTTCACTACCGCTAGCCAGTCTCAGTGGATCGACAAGGAAAAGTCAGGAAAAGCCCCCAAAGTGGCTGACCAAAGTCCCCCTCCTCTTCATTTAACTCCCGTGATCCTCTGCATATGCGGAGGAGGTCTTTGCTGTCATTTTAATTTCCTTCCCGCTCCAAATCACTCTTAAGAGTTAACTTTCTCTGCCCAAAGTACAAATTAAATGCTGAAAAGACCGACTCTGATGGGATGGAAACGCCAGGTTTATCTACTGAGCCCCAAATGCTATTCCCCAACATATATTTGCAAACTGGCAGTTGCATAAGAGCAAAAGAAGCCCTGAGAAGTGCGTGTGTGATAATCACAGCGTAATCACTGCTGATGAAACTTGATGTTCCTTCCATAATCGCTGTAATTTTAAGTGGATTGAGTGCCATTTAAGTGACAAGAGTGTTATGATGGATGAAATATATGCTTCCAAAGTTATATCAGCTTCTTTGACATTCATGGCATGGAATGCTTAGTGGCATTTCATGTTTGTAAATCTTTAGAAATAAGTTAAATATGTTAATTACCACTGGAAAAATCTCTCAAGCTGAAGTACTCAATGACTGTATCGCAGTTGTTGCTAGTACTATATTCTCTTCTTCCTTTTCACTAAGCAAGCATTACATCTTAGGTCAGCGATCACTGTCAGGATTTGCATCTGTCTTGATGTTAGCCCTTCCAGGTAAGTCAGTAAGCTGGCACCCAGCTCACACTGGCTGCTTTTCCCCCCACTTGCAGTCTGAGCACCCCGATGTGCCGACTCATCCTCCTGCAGGCATGGGCTGAGCTCAGCAGACAGCAGGTCTCAGCAGAGACGTGCCAAAAAGCGGCCCCAGCCTGCCTGCTGTGCCAGCATGCTCAGCAAGCAGGGCAGGGGCTGCCATCCCCTCCCCACATGCTTTTTGCTGGCCATCACATGGGACAAAGATCTGGGACCAGAATGAGTGAAGTGGCTACGGTGCTTTAATCCAAGCTTAAGTGAGGATCAAGGCTGGGGGCACGCTGAGCATCATCTGATGATGGCAGCCTGGGGCACGTCGCAGTCAAAATGGGTGACGGGACGAGGCAAGTATTACTGATGGCATCACATTTCTGTCAGGTTTGAGGTTCTGCATACAGGCAGAGACGGAGAGAAACCACCACCAGCCTTCCCTCAAGGAAGCGCTGCCCATGTCTGCTCTCCTACTGCTGCAAACCCTGGGCAACGGATTTACACCCCAAAGACATTTCCTGTCCAGAAACAAAAATCAGATTTTTTCAAATGTAATGCGAGACAGTTGCTCCGAACCAGGAACAGAAGTTACCAGAACGAGTGATGAGGACATGAAAAAACTCAGCAATGTATTCACTTGTTGGCATGCTGGCAACAATTTCAAAAATGGTCCAGGTGAGATTCCTGCAAGAACTGCACGCAATGAACAACAGGAACGGTAGGTCAAGGCAATTGACTTCTTGAAAAACTTTAAAAGTCCTGACAGAAATTGACTTGGGATATTATTTAACCATCTTAAAAACAGGTAAAAATATCAAAATGAAGTAGAACGTTTTGCAGATTAAACCCTCACAGACCCTCGGTGATTGCTTTACCTCCCCTCATTACTGGCTTCTTTAGAAGGCAAAATTGCTTCATTTTACAAAACTGTCACCCCCAACTTCTTATTTTTAAGTAAAGGTAACGAGAGCTAAGAGTGCACAGGCCTGAGAGTGGGGGATATCTGACTGGCATGCCAGCCTGTCAACTCAAGTCTTCCATTCCTTGAGCTTTCACGAAATTGTCCCGAGCAGCATGGTACAAGACTCCCAAATCTCCTACCAGAGCGAGGAACAAGGGAACAGAAAGCCATGATCCATTTTAAAGCAGCAGATAGGTCAAGTACTGACCAGAAACGTGGCTCGCCAAAGCCAGCCCACAGCACTGCTGCACAAAGTGACCTGAAACTCATGAAATGAACTATTAATAAGTTAATGCACTCATTATTTGCTCTGCTGTCGTAACTGTCATCAGTTGTTAATTGCAAATTACGAGCTGTGACTCCGATTTTTGCGATTTGAGCTGAAAGACCCACTTGCAAGCAGCATCATTAAATTCAGGCAGGCTCCAGGCAGGAAGAAGGGCCCAGGCACGTGGCCTGAACAGGGGACAGGGCCCCTGACACAGGACAGGGACTAAAATCGTCCTGGTTTGGCAACGAAAAGCACGTGCTTCCCTTTGAGCAGGAGCCTGTTCCTAATTTTAAGCATACGCTCAAGTGTTATGCTGAATTAAAGCCTTAAATCCCATCCTGAAAACTCTCAGGCACGCTACATTAAAGCAGCTTCGTTGACATTGAGAGGATTTTTGTAACCTGAGGTAAACTACTCACGAGGATGTTTGCAGGATTGGGTCCTACCCAATTCTAGGCCAATGAAAGATTCGTAATGCTGATACTGCCTTCGGAATATTTCCTTTGTAGGCTGAACCCATTTCCATCAGATATAGACTACATTTTACGAGAAAAGTATTGGCCACTTTGATATGAAGAAAAACCCTCTGGGCTGTATCATTCCCTGTAATAAAATAAACTAAGATAGAAGTGAGATGGAAACCTGGAATCAGTAATGTGACCGAGCTGCACCGTAAAAGCTATTTACAGGCTTGCAATAATCAGATCAACGTGTAAGTCGGAAAGTTTTCCAGTTAAAGGCACAGATTTCAAAACCAGCTCCGCACCAGAGTCAGCAAGAGGTTCCTAAATGAGCTCCGTCCCCATTTGAGGCTAACGTATGAAACGACAAGATTACCCTATGGGCTCGGTACTGTGCCCTTGTGGCTCCTGGTGCTTGGCGTGGCAGCTGCTCGACACTGAGCACTTCTGAAGACCCCAAGGGGCCTGAAATGGCAGTCTGTGAACATTTTCCACAGCAAAAACCACCCCTCCATCCCTCAGGTACAGTATCGCCCCACGCAGCAGGCAGGCAGCCATATATATTTGGCTGCACTGGAGCTCATAGGAAAGAAAAATGTTCCAGGTGAAGGTTGTCCCCTCTAGCGCAACCCTGTCTTCGTCTGTGCTCCTAACCCAAAGCTTTGGACTTTCTAAGGCTGACGCAGCCACTTCATTCGCTCCAACCAGTGAGCAACATGCCATCAGCTCAAAAATGGGTTTAATAACATTAACAGGAACACCAGCTGAATAACCAGCTCTTTTATTAGTATTATTTGAACACGGACTCCAGACGCCAACCTATTTCTGGGATGGCAGTGAAGAAATTGTTCCTGCATCTCGTACTGTTTAGTGGTTGCACTAAAAATTACAGAAATACTTGCAAGACTGAGGGGTTCATATAACTGTGTGGTCCCAGGCACCCCTTAAGTTACCCCAAAATATACTTCTTTTGCAGCATCTGACTAGGCCTATGGCTCCCCGTGCAATACCTCCAAAGCCTGCAGCTACACAACGCATAAAGGATTGCCAGATTTGGTTTTCTCAAGAAAAGTGTTATTTTGTGAGAAGACAGGAAGCACGGCATATGTGGCTCATGAGATATATTACTTTTTAAAAAAAAGAAAGAAAGAAAGTTGAGAATACTTTAATGCAATGTGTCATTCTCCACAAGGATTTATCATAACTCTGCTGAAATCAGTGGGGACTTTGCCATTGACTTTAAGAGGGATAATATTTCACCCTGAGTTCTCAGATATTGATCTGATCAAGTTAAAGTTTCAATGTGTCGTTTTCCTGTTTGTAAAAAGGAAAAAAAATAGAATAAAGAATTCCATTTTCATGAGGGTATCTTGCCAAGACAATTTTCTAACTCCAAAGATTTTTCATTTTAATCTGTTTCAGAAGCTAATGGCTTCATTTGATAACATCCAAAAACTTATAAAAGAAGTCACAGAGGTAGATTCTTAAAGGCATTTAAGAGTTGCACCACAATTTCTCCTCCCTACCCATACCTGGCTCCAGAGATAGGCTCAAGCACCCAAAACCAAGAAAAGAGATGATGAAAAACATTTCCCCCCAAAAAAACAATCTGCAGAAAACGAAAGTTTAAAGAAAGCAAGAATTTGAGGAAGATTAAGATGTTGATGGTTTTCACTGAGAATTAAAAGTGTTCAACTATTTGCTTTTGCTATTTTTACAGCAATGCAGCTGTAAAAATGTCTGCCCTATGTGAGTAGGAACTATCCCACTGCTGGCTGGGCTCTGTACTGCTCCTAAATAGAATCACCCATGCTATTTTTGTAGAAAAACAAAAAACAAAACAAACAAAAAAAGGACTGAGTTAAACATAAAACGATATAACTAGTTAAGCCACCCACCAACTGATGAGGATTTTAAGAGGAAAGGTGATCAGAGATACAAAGGGAGGAAAACATAATGGCTTATTTACACCCTCTTAAACAGAAACGCTTGCTTGTGAGCCAGGCAAATTTCAGCTTAACTGCAGAGAGGACAAAGGGCTTTGCCGTATACCTTAATGGTGTTTAATAAGTTCTGGCAGAACATCCCTCTTTCCCCACTCCAGTGTCGCAAACATTGCCATCAGGATAACAAAATAGGGGAGCCCATAGGAAGCCTCTAATGGTCCCAGTAGAATTCTCCCTGGTCATCGTGTGGCAGAAATTCCCAGGTGAGAAGCTGCACGAGGAGCCTGACTGAGCCATGCCATTTCCATCACAAGCAGGAGGAAGAAGGCACGAGGGTGACAGGAACAGATCCAATAAGGAAACTGCCTGCAATACAGGTAAGCCTACATCCTGGGGGGATTACCGTGGAGTCACGAACCACAGCCCCGCGTGCCTGAACCCAAGCCAGGAAATCACCTCTTAGGGCTGGAAATCTCACGCTTTACCCTCCAAATCATACCATGAGCCATTCCCATTCAAATCTAGCAATCAAATTGGGAACTCACAGGGAAACATGGAAAGCAAGCTACTGGATGCACACAGCTCAGCCTAGGTATGTTAAAGCAGCCCCCCTTCCCGTGGGCACACAGACCTGCCCTGCACACGTTAGCGCCGCTTGAGGTTTGTTGAGTATTTTCCAGCTTGTCTTGTGAGTGAGGCTGGCACGTGCAGTGCTCCAGCTGGTGAAAAACCTGCAGCTTTACTTAGGGAAAAAACACCGCGGTTGGGAAATTTGCTTTTGTGGCAGGAAAAAATAAAAGGAGAGAGTCTTTTTGAGAGCTTTCATTACAAGATGCGAGGTAGAGCTCCCTGAGCTGGCAGCAGCCTCCTAATTAATCAGTGTAAGGGTGGTGGAAATTTTGGCACAAGTCCTTGCTCTGCCTTGTTTATCCCTGCAGGTTTTGACCTGGAAATGGAAAAAAATCTGAATTTCCCCCCATTTCATCCCTCTCAAGTCAGGTGAACTCAGAATAAACAAGCCATTTTTGAAATCTAACTTAAGAACATGGAAAAGAGAGAGGAGAAGACAGACGAAAGGATGGCTTGTAAAGAAAGCATTTTCTGAGCAGGAAACCAAGAATCCAGCCCAAGTGTGCTACTAGTCTCCTGTGTCCACACAGCTGAGGAACTGCATTCTGGAAGGGGCAGAGCCTCAAAACATCATAAGCATTTTAGTTTTGCAATTAAAAGCTTTCCTGAAATAGGCCATCGTTGTTTATATCAAAGTCACTTCTTTCAGATGGGGATTTTCCCTTGGATTTAAAAACAACAACAACAAACCACAAACATCTTTTTAACCTGGCTTGAACGTTTTCTTTTTCAAGATAACACACTGTGGCATCCACTTATATACACACCCATATAACTGCTCCCTGGAATTCAGTTTAATTTCTGCCCTTGCTTTTAATAACTCTTTAGATAACAGAAGAAGTTTCTCATTTCAACTGTGCCTCACTTTAGAGTCCCATTATTTCCTCTTGGCCTTAAGACTTTTGTTTTTAATATACTGCTACTTTTCAACTGCCTTTCTGGGCCTCGGGCTTTGGCAAAATTCAGCTGTGATTAACAATGTGCTGCTCACTTGCCCTCCACCCTTGGATGTATCGAGCTCCGATTTTTTGTTTCCAGTCTTCACTGTGTTAGCTTTTTTATTTTTTCAAATCATCTAACTCTGCTCTGAATGCTACAATACTTTACAAACCTAGGAAGCACTTCGTTTATTTTTCACCTTGAGGTACTCTTCACCCTCTGAGATTATTAAGCACGGTGGCTATCGTGCGTTTGGCTAGTGTTCAAACAACACAGAATTCAACAAACTCATAAGATTTTTCCAAGGCAAGCTGAAATCATATTGGCCTGCTCTCACAGCCTCGAACTTTTCTTGTGACTTCTTGCCACACATATTTATTGGCCTTTTTCAAAAGCAGATCAGTATCACCAGCCCTGTAATTTCAGAGAAAAATGAATCAAAGGGAAGGGGTTTGCAAGCCAGGAGACTGAAGCCATGGGCACCACCAAGATGCTGCGGTGCTGTTGGGCAGCTGACCCCCTGAGCTCCCTGACCAGTGGCTTGGCTGCAACAGAAAAATCCGAGCAGGAAGATGAGGAGAGCCCCCCAGAAAATGAATTAATTTACCCATCGGCACTAGGGGGTGGTTAAAAACAAATCTTGGTCCCGTTTTCTGTTTTCTCTCAGCCCCCACCTGGGTCTCGCAGCGGAGGGCAGATACATGTAAGCCCTCCTCTCACGTCCCTGGGGCCTCCTTGCAAGCAAGGGCAGAAAACCCCCACCTTATCCCTAGGTCGCAAGCTTAGTAAGAACAGGGGAAATCCAGACTGCCAAAATCAAAACGGGGTCTTCACTTTGGACATACTTTTGGGGGAAAGGAGCCGCCCCCTCTGAACTTTCCCACCTCTACAGCAGGCTCTGGGGAGTTGCTGCTGCCCACTCATTCTGCTTCCAATAAACCTGACTGGCTTCATGTGACATCCAGTACAAACCTCTTTTTCCTCCTTTTTTTCCTCTCCCCTTTCTCCTTTGCCCATAAATCAAAGAAGAAAGGATCAAATGGACAAAACAACAAAGTGGTAAAGTGCTCACTTTGGGGTTGTAGCCAATCTAATTAATTTTTCATTTAGGTCTGATGTATTAGAGGCCAATCAATCAGGGATTATGTTTACAGAGCTGTAGAGAGAGAGGAGACCAAGTCCTCATTTGTTGTCTGGGCTGTCCAAATTAGTCAGTTAAATGATCCTAAGGGAGATCATAAAGGATATGAATAGGTTCTTGTAAGTACCTTTCTTTTAATTACAGACCAAACAGTCAACACTTCCCGCAGTCCTTGACTTCCCGCCTGAAGGGCAGATCCAGCTTCTTGGAAGCCAGATGGACCATGGTGACTCCTGCCAGCCACCTTCGGGACACCGCAGAGTTACTTCAACCCCAGAGAATCCCTTTGGGCTGGGACTGCGTACCCAGCAGGAGCTGGCAGCCAGTAAGTTCCCATACCTTCAGTGGGACCCAGTCCCTCTTAATTCTTTGGGGGTGCAAGAAGGGGTATAGCTGCAATCAGACCTCACTCCCAGGACCATCTCTACCTCCAAAAAGGTACAAAGAAGTTTTAAGAGAATCAGAATCAAATCCGATCGTGTGGTAGTTTTACTTTGGTAAAAAGGGTGATTTAGCAGATTGTATCCACAACAGTCATGCTTACACTTTGCTACTTCAGCCTCCTCTGGTTGACTTTAAATTACTGCATCAACACAAGCCATCGGGGTTTATTCCCCCAAAAGTGTATGACTTTTGCAAGGCACCTGTTTTGTCTCTTATAATTATCTAGGCTACAGAGAGAGCGTATGGCTCTTACAATATTAATGGTCCTTAATAGCAACGAGTCAATACAGTGACAACTAAGTAGACAGATGGCTTCAAATGACCTGATAAACACAGGAGGAAGACAGGAGGAAGAGAGTGAGTCACTTGGTTATTCTGTTGTGACCTTTTGCTACAGTCATTTCATGTGGCGAGTTACCAAGGACATTTTTAGACCTGAGATGACCGGTGCTGAAAAGTCACTTTCCGTGTTCGAAAGCCAAGCCAGACATGGGGCTCCTGCTGGCACATGCTGCTCGGCTGGGGGCAACACGTGGCAAGCCCGAAGGCAGCTCCTCTGCCTCGCCACTGGTGAACCACACACCTAGCGACACCTGCACGGCACAACACGTGCAAGACAACCATGACTAGAGCTGTAATTGCTCGGGACAGAAGCTGCCCTGATTGCTGCAAATATTTCAAACCCTTCATAGCATTACGACTTCGAAATTTCAGCAATTTACTCCATTAAATCTCAAATTAGCAATAAGCTCAGTACATTAAGGCAGCTTTGACCCAGACTTTCATTCCTTAAGCTTCCTCTTCACCTGCCACAGGAATGTACTTGCTTACAATACAGTGCATTTCCATTTTTGTAAGCTTATGTAGTGCTATCATTTTGTGCACGAGCTATACTTAGTATCTCAGGGAATTGAGGGCACAAGGAGCAATAAATAACACTGAAATAGAGAGGAGATTGGGCCTTTTTTTTTTTTTATATGATGGACTTTTATATATGAGAGTGCTCAGGTTTGGCTTTTATTACAAGCTCACCGACTAGCCAGCCTAAAAACATGAAAAGCAGAGAGCAGAATAGCCTCAAATAGCTGCATCCCGAGGCCACTCACAACCTGCACAGATGCATCCAGACACACAGACACACAATGCTACCCCTTTTCAGCCTTGCCAGACCGGAGCCCTCTGTCCTTCTGCAGGACAGAGTCCAATCTGAAGCAGTTCAAGCTGATGCAGAGCAGCTCTCCGATGGAGAAATCCTGACTCGAGAGGGTCTAAAGGTCTTATAGAAAATGCCTGGATGCCTAATTACTCTAAGTACTGTGGAAAATATGAAAACTGGTGAGATTTTCTCAAATGACCAATTTTATTGGATTCAAAACAGCTGTTCAAGCAAGGTGACTGTACCTGCTGTAAAAAGATTATTCACGTTCTTTGAAAATATGGTCAAATACCATCACTGAGGTCAAGCTTCCTTGAAAATCTAATGCCTATGGACACAGCAAAACCACAGAGCTCTCAACACTGATGCTGACGAACCTAGGCTTTAAACAGAAGAATCCATTTGAGAACAGCCACGCTCACACAGAGTGCAACACACAGCACCAACATCATCGGTCAAAGCACATTTTGATTTTTAACAAGTTGCTTTGGATCAGTAGATGACATGCTCCGGTGTTTTGTGCAACTAATTACTTTTGTTTATAAGAATGAAGTACAGGCAAAGCCTGGCCCTGCTGCCCCTGAGGGAAAGCCAGTTGGCCTTTCCTGACAATTAGCCCAGGGAGGCAGATGGGGAATAGCTGCAATTATTCTGGCAGGACAAGGTAGGAAGGGTCAGGACCCGAGTCCGCTCAGAAGAGAACAGATAAAAACAGTTTGCTGTGCTCGAAGGGATGGTGATGTGGTGGTAGGATGCATTTACCTAAGCTTGCAACGCTTTTGCTGTCTATTTTTCTGTTTCCCTGATTTTTTATTTTTTTTTTCTTAGATGCAAAGGTGCCTCTCCAGCTTAGGCGAATGTGCTATAAAGCATCCCAGCTGGTCCCAGACTTGAGGCCAAGTTGTATCTGTGCCCTGAAAGCAAACCTTGCGTGATAAAAGAGTTGTTGCTGGTGGATTCATCAATATTGAGGCAAATACAATATGTGCTTATCCCTCTATTGTTTTATTCTGGGTATTAAAAGCTGGAGATGGAAGATCCTCTGGTACCTACTGGCTGCTGCTGTCAAAAACTCCTCTTGGACAGCTCTTGGCTGGAAATTTTGTGCAAATGTCTGCTTTCCTTGTCAGGTTGTTTATTGGGAGTAAAGTCCTTTCTGAGAAAAGAGAGTTACTGATAAATAACCATTGATTTTAAAAAAGAAGCAAGAAAAAGAAAAAAGGACTTCCTGAAACCGACATCTTCCACCTTAAAATAATAATAAAAAATATATAATTTTCCAATCTTTAATGCCTTTCCTTTTGGATTTAAACAAACAAACAAACAGTAACAAAAAACACTAAGATTCTTTAAATATGGAGATTACATCTTTTACTAGATTTGGTCTTGTATTTTGGTTGGCTCCAAGTTTTAGGGCACTCTGTCCTAAGCATTTTTGAAAAGCTCCCTTGGGAACAGAAAGCTGTTTCTAATCCAGCTTCAGATTAAAAACCCAGCTTGCCACCTAAAACAAAGACAAAGCCCTATTTACACAGCCAACAGGAGACCCAGCCTCACCAACTACACTCAGTGAAACCCCCCAAGATGCTTAAGCAAGCAAATGGAGGAGGAGCAGCTTCTTGCCTGCTAAGCACTAGCCACAGGCAAGAGCCCATCAGTAGTTTGCTTTCCTTGCTGGCTTGTGCTGGAAAATAAGGAGATGGGTAATCCAACCCTGCTCGGCCAGCCATAATGAACAGTGGCATGGTTTTCCTCCACTAAATGTACGTGATGAACCTGATCTACGGGTAGGAGTAAAGGCTCTGCAGCAGATGGGAATGTCTTTTGTGCTTATGCAGGTCCATCCACACGACTGTTTGTCCATAGTTCCTCTGTGCAAAGCAATGGCTACTCAAAATCATGCCAGTGGAGAGCTGTGGCACGATGCCGTGCAGTTCAGTGTCTGCTATAATAGGATTCATGACGAGATGGGTGGCTATCAGTTCCCAAAGCCACAGCAGAAATCCCGATGGGATCTAACGAGCAATCCTCTTCCAGTCATGTTAGAGTTGTAATGCTGTATATATATGGGATTTAGCTTTTTAATTACCAGTCTGGAATAAAGCTTTAATCCAGTGTTCCTGTTCCTCAAAAGGAACTGCTTTTGAAGTGACATAAATCCACATTGTTAGGCTGAGAAAGTTACTTTAATCCTCACGCATTTATACTACCTTTTTTTATACGACAAAAATAATTGATTAAAATAAAGCACACACAAACACACAGACAAAGACGTAGTTGGCAGAATATTAACTCCCTTCCATTTGTGAAGCTATTGATCAAAAATGCTAAGGTGCCAGTAAAAAGTCAATCCAGCTCTTCCTGGCAAGAGCTGTCGGTAATGTCTCGAAAGACGGCAGTTTGTAGTGCTTTGCACATGGGACTGTGCAGGATGGGAACTAAATGCAGTTGTCAGAGTAAGCGCTTCGTGCTCCTTGCTTTGCTCTGTCCCTCACACCCTCTCTTCTGGCAGAGCAGTTGGGTATTTCCCCGAAAATCCTTTCAGTGTTTTGCAGTCCTCCCTGTCTTGCAGTCACTTTTGCTGGGGACAATGTTAGGGCCACAGAGGCAGGCTTTGCCTACACTTGATCCTTAATTACTAGATAGAGAGAGAACCAGTTGCACAAAACCCAAGAGTGTGTCATCTGCCTCATCTCCTCTCACATTTTTTGCATGCTGGCCCCAAACTAACCACGTCTTGGCGTGCCAAGGAGCCTTGGAGCAGGCCTGGTACAGGGAGGGTGCAAGTGGTGCACTCAGCTCAGAAGAATGTGTCAAATGCAGTGGTGTGGGGCTGGAGGGGGTGCAAGTTATGAAGAGGATGTCTAGAAACTCATTGGTTTGCCACACCTCGCTGGCTGGCATGCAGAAGATGAGGAGCTGCTGGAGGTGGACCCTCCAGAAGATGAACCTGTGGAGGCTGACCCAACTCCAGCTCCTCCAAAGGTGGTGGGACACACAGTGGGGGGGTCAGCGCAGCAGGCCGGAATGTTTTCCAGCCATGAGCAGAATAATTATGGAGCTTTAGGTGTTGTCTGAGCCCTTCTCCGTCATGCACCAGCCTCCCCCTCACCCCGGGGCCTGCAGTTGGTATCTCTTCTGCACAGAGCCCTGGCGGCGAGGGGAGGAGAAGGCCTGGCTTCCCTGGGGCTGCTGCACGGGGGTGACAGCATGGGGGTCACAGGGCCGCCAAGGCCCCAGCATACCCAGCTTTCCTAACCAAAAAATATACAATTAGCACTAACGCTGCTCTGAGTCAGGAATACAAATATTGCTGATTTGTAAATTCAGTTTAAAGTCCAGTCAGTAGCTGTGGGCCCTCCAGCAAGCAGAGGAGGGGGCTTGCTCTGAGAGACATCCTTTACTCTCAGACCCTGTCTGAAAGGCACAGCGTGCCCAGGAACTTTTTTGTCTTGACAATAAACAAAGAGACAAGGCTCGGTTCTGACGAATTTGAGTTTTTCACACTGGCCACGCCAGTACATCAAGCTGGGTGGCTGGTAGGAGAGCTGACTGACATCCTGACACGGCACCTTGTCAGCACGTGCCCAGACTTGGCACGTCAGAGCTCTTTAGTTATGATTTTAAGTAGAAAGCTGCACAACTTTGTTTCTCATAATGGCATCTGACACTATACAAAACTAAACTGTTTCTGCACACGTTTGCCTACCACTCTTTCATCACGACTGTTCAATCCATATGAAATGCGAACAGGAAGGAAAAATGCCAAGGAGATGAAAGGAAGAAGGAAAACCATTCCACAGCATGCTAACCCACTTCAGTATGTGATATAGAAGAGAAATTGCTACCCACTAGGAGCAGATGTTCCTTACAGCTCTTAAGCACCCGTCTAACATTAAGTCCCTGGTCATATACACTCTTGCTTACAGCTTTCATCTCTAACGTTACCCGTGTGAGTAATTTCAGCTACTTAAAATAAAACCTGTAAAGAAGCACCTGTTGTTATTTGCATTCAAGCAGCATCCACAGATTGCAGGCAGGGATCATGGCTCAGCAGTACTAAGGCATGCATGAGGCACCTGCACACACACAGAAAAATGGATCGGTCTCCAAGAGCTGTGAGCTCTAAGGTTTTCTCTTCAGTTCCCACAGCAAAATGGACTTTGTCTCACATATCACAGGCTCATCCACCCTAAACAAGTTCAAAGGACCTTATATCCAATGCTACTTGAAACAGTCATGGGAACTGAAGAGCCTTCAAGACACCTTCAAGGCCTTATGTAGAATTTCCCAAAGCACCGGGTTCACACTCATCCTACTGTGTCATCTGGCTGTGGCTCTCTACTACTAATGCTTCTCTGAAAACAAATGATTTTAATTTCACCAGATCTCACATAATGTATCTGAGTGCCAACCACAGCATACTTCTTGCCTGAGTGGGCATTTGTTTGATAAGGTAACACAAAAGCTGTGCTTCTGCAGGCACTCAGCAGCAGTGAAGCCCCAGGGATGTCCAAAGGATCGAGTATGCGGCAGCTCCTAATATCTGGTCTGCACCTAACTGAGAGCTGAGCTCCCATGAGGCCAGACCCAATCAGAACCACCAGATTTGTCCTCATTTCCAACCCAGATTATATGAAGAAAGCTGAACTCCATTAAGCTAGACACACATATTTCACATACTTGTGTTTTATACATTTTTCAACAGCAGAAGCAGCCTCCCCTATTGATAAAACAGTTTTCAAAGCCAGCCTTTAAGGAATGAGAATTTGGACAAAGGAAGCACGTTTCAAGCAGCTCACCATATGCAACCTGTCATCAGAAGTGATGGATTAACCAGAACATACATTTCTTTGACAGCATAGCTTGAAGGGCTTGATGAGCCCAAGTTCTTTTCCCCTCAATCACACTGGCCTACATGAGAGATTTCTTCTCTCCTCCCTTATCCATGTTCACATCCAGCCCATTGGCAACGTGCCTCATCAACTCTGTAGTGACTCCCGAGCTCCCAGTGAATTGCTGTCATCCTCCCAGTCCAAAACCCATCCACTTCCATCAGCCAAACCGAGTGTGCCACCCAGATAAACGAAACAGATCGCTCAGCTGGGTTTGGTGGCATCACCGTGCCTTTTCTCTGTCTGACGTCTTAAAGGATACAAAAGGACTGTCACTGTAAGATTATGCTGCTATCCATGTCTCATGTCAGAAAGCTTTCTTCCTGCTGGACAGCAAGAAAGTTTCAGACATAATTAACCATCTGAGGCCATCCATTAGTTTAATGAGTCTGCTGAAGAGCGCTGTTCCTTGATAAAAGGCACGTGGAAGACAGAAGCCCTCATTATTTCCCAAACAGAAGCAAACTGCAATGGGGGAAAAATCCTTGCGTTAATACCAGAGGGAAGATGTAGACTGCATCTGATGCATGTTTTGATCGTGTGAAGACAAGGTGATGGTAATGCTGCCATTTTCCTAGTGATGACAGCTGGAGGAAACTCCTCTCACTGTGATGTTAAAGGTGGCACAGGATCTGGAGTTACAGGCTTTGACAGTCCCCATCCATTTGCAAAAGTCATCTTCAGAGAAGAGAAAGTTAGAACAAGGAGCACACGGGCTCGCTGTCAGCAGCAGAGTTAATTGCCCTAAGAAAGACTGATTCCCTCCTCTCCGCTCCTGCTCTGTGTCAAAGACACATGCCGAGCTTCCCATCCAAAAGCACTTCTGCAAGGAGATGAGGGAATCTCCCCTTCAGGGAAAAGGGGCCTAAAGCACAGTCAGCCCCAGTGCAGGGCACAGCAGCACTGCTCACCATCCCCAGCTGCCTAGCAGGCCTTCCACCACGCGCCTGCCGCCCCCAGCACAGGGCAGACAAACCTGCCAAAACCCAACAAAAGCGCTGGCTGTGGCGGTGTGACTTCAGGTGCCCGGTGCAGATGAGGAGGAGGCAAGACATGCAGCAAGAAACATCCTTGGTAAGTACAGAATGGTGGGAGCTGAGGGAGGAAAACAACCACCACAGCTAACAGCAGCATTAACAGACTCACTGGGCTGCAAAGGCTGCAGACGGCGACCAGAAGAAAGGCTCGAGGAATCTGTGAACGCGCTGCATTTAGATGAGCTGACTCTGCGTAGACCTCTGAAGTTTACCACCTCCAGCTTCCGGTGCCCCTGGGGACATCTGGCTAGCAGATTTAAGGGATTACTGAGCTACGCGGAACTCAGCAGCCGCATGTGCGGATGCTGTAAAGACAGTTTATTAGCCACTGAGATAAGGCCAGGCCATCCTCCACATGTGGCCCGTGTTGGCTGAGTTCCTCCGGCAGCCCTCCATGGGGGCATAATGTTCCTTCTGCACGTCAGAAGCCATGAAGGGTCTCTGTCAGTATCAGCTAGAAAGACCCAAATATCTGATGTGCTGCACCCTAAACAAAGCAGCTGGGGTAAAGGCTCTCGCGTTTGTTGCGGTTGTGAGGAAAGAAATGAATAAGCCAAAATTAATAAGCTCAAATGTCTGTTTTGTTTGTAGCAGATCTGAAGCGGGACTCAACCCAAGAGAGTCCTTGAAATGGCTGCCAGTGTGCCCAGGGTAATTGTGCCGTACTGATTACTGGCTGAAAGGTTAGCTAAGCAAGAGCAGTTCTGAGTGGAAGCACAAAAAGAACATGTTACAGAGGTCATAAAAGCACTAAACCTATTATCTCAGTATGTAATAAACATCATCCAAAGCAAAGAGATTATAATGCCTAAGAAGAGTGGAAAATCCTGATGTGCCAAGTTATTTTCAGCTAATCTGCATTAATACGGTAAACCAGCACATTAGCACGTAGGATTAAAGTGGAACCCCAAAGCCAGGCAGTTAGAAACGTTTTGTTTCGAGAGCAAAGATGATAGTGTCCAGCATCAGAAGAGCAAATACAGCACAGCCTACCGGGGGAGCACCCTGCACTACTATGTTCCAGGCATCAAATTGTCTAAAACAGTTTTGGTATTCTTCTCAGCCATGCACTGAGTAAAGCAGGATAAGCGCAGAAAATAACGTTATGAACCATCTAGACATAGAGGCTTCCAAATAAACTCCTCTGTAGTCCTGACCTCTGCTGGTCACTCCAAAAGTTTTTACGCTGTCAGCATGGTTTGCTCAAGACCCTGCTCCCTGCTTATCCCTGGCCTCTCTCTGTTTTGCTGCTAAGCCTCTGACCCCTGATCTTCTACATACACACAACAGCAGCTCCCAGGCCCTTCTCCCTGCTCCAGAAGGCCACAGACTGCCTCACAGTCTTGAAAAAATTTCAAGACCACCAGAACATCACGTGGGAGCTCCAGGAGACCAGAGTCCTAGTTCAAAGCTGGCGGAGGCCGAGAAGGGAGGGTTTTAACTGAATAAACCTCACCACTTGGTATCGTGAGGTGGCTGCAGCAGTCTGCAGGGTTAAAAATCTCACAAATGTCTGTATGAAGGTAATGGGTCAGATGCAGCAACAGGAGGTCTGGTGCAGGCCTCCATGTGTGCACATGCCACATAAAGCTCTGTCGCATCTTCAGTAACAAGTCTATCAACAAGCCCTGCCAAATTTAAGAATAATAATAATAAGGTGGGATCCTATCTTGTTTCCACGCCTAACAGACTGGAGTCAAAGTACCAGGAGCTGGAGCACTGCAGAACATTTTTTTCTCAGCTTGCAAGCCATGCATCAGGGTAGCAAGGTACAGCAGACCTCCTGCCCCCAGGGTCTACCCAGACATGCAGCATCTCCACCAGTAACCTCCACCAAGAAGAGCGCAACGTAACAGCCAGAATCCCCTGGATTACTGGCTGGGAGTCCAACCCTCCTTGCTGCGACATTAAATTGAGGCTCTGTAAGAAAAAACTAAAATATTTGTTATGCAAACAGGATTAACAGAGTATATGACAGCCTGACAAGAATGTGCTGACTGCCTGAAGCTGCAAGAACCTACCTAATTCACTCGTGGTTTCACTGGTTGAGTGTGTTTTTTGATTTTAGTCCTATTAGGCATTTAGACAACTTGACAACATCAGTACTTATTCACCCATCCACCCTTAACTCTACGAAGAACTGAAGTTATCTTTACTGTAAGCATGGGAAAACAAGCATAGCTGAGACAGTTTTGCACCCAAACCCTATGGCCTGAGCAGCTTTTGAACCAGCTGTGGACTGCATAATCGTGCTCTGGATTCATCTGTTACCATTCAGAGTTTGTACTCCGGGAATGTATAGATTCCCTTCTGCTCTTTCGGGTTCACCTGCCTCTATACAAGCTTACAATATTTATTTTTTATGTTGCCTCAAGGGGATGTGTATGATGTCAAGAAGCCTGCTCTTTGATGGTTATTCGATAGGCACACAGGAACTTAGGTCAATAGACAATACATCATTTTATTCAGCCTAGTATACAAAGGAAATACCCTTTATACTATGCTTTATATTACACTAAGCAGATGTTCCTTTTAATTAACCAAGATATATAGCCTGGCCATAGCTCCTATTCCACACGTGACAATAAATAACTGGTGAAACCATAAGCTGGAGAGGAGTTCTGATAAAGATGAGGACCACTTCAGTACAGAACTGGAAAGAGGAGTCCCCTGGGTCTTCATTCCAAAATCACTCATGGAGTTTTCACTCCAGTAAGTAAATGAAGTGCTATCAATTGGACTGGCTTGAGTGTCTTTTGTTGTTTGTTTTTTTTCTCCCCCAGGACTGTATCAGACCTTCCATCCTACATAGGGGTGGAGGAAGTCAATGTTTTGATGGGATTGCCAAAACACAAGCAAGCCAGGCAACAGTGTTGTTCATATAGTGCTCAGTGTTGTTCAAAGCAAATCCCCCTGAAAGAAAATGCTCAATCTTTTCAAAACACCTAGGAGGATTTTATTATCGCAGTACCCCTGTGGCAGGAAGATCTGAAAATTATCAGTTCCTTGCTCGCCGCTTGCTTTGACCCCTTTGCACAGGACACAGTCTGAAATAGCAAAAAAGATCTCCAGCAGATAGAGATGGAGGCTGCAGAGGTTTTCTCCCCCCCAAAAAAAACAAACAAAAAAAACAGTAAAAACTCCTTCATGTCCCTGGATGAACCTCAGTGAGGCACAAGGGACAACACACTGAGCAGGTAACTGGACAGACACAGTAGGCATCCACCACATCCCAGGAAACACCAAAATACCATTCCCCTGCAATTAAGTGGGATCTCAGCGCCATGCAATTTTTGAAGCTGTTTTTCTTCCTCTGTGTTGAAATAAGTGAGTTTATCTACAGGGAGATGCAAGAAATGGGAAGAAGTAGGCCTTTGAAGGCGGCCTTTGTGGCATTCTGCCTAATGATTCACCTGTCTATTAGTCACCCAATTTCACAGTTCATAAACTTTAAAGGTTGCAGTTATGAATGGGTCCAGTGGTCCTGGAATAAGAAAGTACTTGTCTTCCATAAAGAACATGAAAATAGCTTTACGTGCTGCTGCTCTCAGCTGGTTTTAATTCTCAGACGTAGGTATGTGTGAGAAGAGGGAAAACCCATTTAAGAAAACCCATCAGCTCCGACACTTTGGGATCCAAAAGAGAGAGATGCCGACGTGCATCAGCTTGCTGGCCAAGAGACATGATACGTCCATTTTCAAACACTTTCAAGATAAAATTGTCTTTTCTTACAAACAATGGCCTACAGCTGCAGTGTGAGCACCAGACCCGGTACAGCTGGATTTATACGTCACCACTCCCTTTGCTGCAAGACTTTTTCCTTCACTGGAAGATGACTATGTCTGTTTCCTTGCTGTTTACACTTCTACACAGATAATGGGATTTGGGCTCCACATTTAAAAAACTATGTTGCAAGTACAATGTAATTTGGAAAATGAAATCCTAACGTTATTAGCAGACCATGATCCGATGTCATGGATGAGGTGCCCATGGCACTAGGCTTCCTATAACCAGAGAACATGAAAAAAACATAATAGGAACTCATCAAGTTCACCACTCCTATTTCTCAGGAGGATTCCTGCTCTTCTGTAATCAGTAGTTCCATGCAAGCAATGATTTAAATAGGAAGAGTTAAAAGAAATTTTATTCCAGAAATGCTTTTTAAACCCTGCTAACAGTTCACTGTTAATTTCCCTGGGCACATGAACAAAATTACTTTGAAAACACAAGAATCAGCTGGCAAATGTCAATGGCACGGTAATGGATACATCCTGGAATTTACCCTATAGGCAGAAATTCAGTTGCCATCACCCCTCAAGCAAAAGCCTGAGTAAGCAGAGGGTTTCATAAGGTAAAGGTCAACACCTGTGTTCTGCTTTGGGACAAACAAGGGAAAAAAAGCCAAACGCCCACGTGTCCCCAGCTTACAGACATTTCAGGTGTATTCTTACCTTCAGTCCTACCTCATATCAGCTGCCACATCTACCAGCAATCTTCATTTGTGTGACCTGCCACTGGCTGAAGCACAGCTTGATGCACTGGAGAAGCTTTAGCTCACAGAGGAGAAGGAGCTGACAAACAGTGAGTCTGCTCCATAAAAAGCACAGCAGGGCAGTGAGCATTAAACCTCTGATGGCAAGGGGTAGGACCAGCCGGAACTGAAGAAGCTCGAGACTGAAGGGAATCAGTTGCACCGAGGATCACAAAACAGAAGCCATGCTAAAAGAGAGCAGAGGGTTGTTTGTTGAATGGACTGGAATGGCAGAGGCCGGAGGTATTCAAGAAAACCAAGCAGGAAGCACAGAGGTAAGCGAATTCCCACACAGCTCAGTTTTTAGCACTGTCTTCCTCATTGACTGGGAATTCATGACTGGAGCTCCTATATATTTGACAGAAGAGTCCCTCAGTGACTGAGCAATATACATTAGAAAACAAACCATTACAGCCATAAACTTTTACCCTCAAAAACTGTTCTCCCAACACTTGAAAGCATGAGACTGGGAATAACGCACAGGAATGTATTTCAGCAGGGAAGCTGGTGTACTGCTGGTGTTTGGTCTTCAGACCTGGAGCCTTCTCAGAGGTTGGACTAGGTGATCTTGGAGGTCTCTTCCAACCTAGACGATTCTGTGATTCTGTGATCAACAGACCTTGAGGCTTTATGATCAGAACAACTCAGAGTTACTGTAGTGCCACTGTAGAGACCCCCCCGGCACCACTTGGAATGGATGGCAAAATGAGATTTCTTCTTTGTGAATGATGAGGATGTTTTGCTGCCTACCATTTAGGAAAAGAATAACTGCCATTTAGAGGCTTAGTCTAAATGTAGGTTTCAAAACAAGCATCCCTATTTTCAAAAATGTACATTTAGTACGACAGACAAGCCCCATTTTTCTAAATAAAGCATGTTAGGTTGGGCACTTAAAACAATATTTTTATTTTCGAAAACATTGGAAACCTGATGGAAGCTATATTTCCAGTCCACCAATAGCTGCTGAGTTCTAATCGTCTTTGCAGATAGGCTAAGTCATTTAGCTCTGCAATGAAAACCAAATCTTTTCAAAGTTGAGGCCTCAAAGGTTAAAGGAGATGCAACATTTCAGTAATGTCGCAAGTGATTCCCTGAAAACACATGCAAAAGTATCAGAATAGATGCCATTTCCAAGAAGAAAATAAACTATCAGAAAGAATGCAAATTGACAAGTGTCATTATTCTTTTCTTGACCAGTCCTTGATATCTCTCAATTGTCCTACTTTTTTTTTTTTAAAGGATGTTGCCATAGTGATATTACAGAACCTGCAAAACTGTCCCAGCTATTCATCATTGGAGATTAAAATATATTATGAAATGGGTTTTAATATATTATAAATTATACATACTGCAATACCAAATTCTATTATAAAACAGGCTTTAAATAACATATTGTGGAGCTAGAGTAGCTGTCCTGCAGTTCAGGTGGAAGATTGCTTTGTATTATAAAGTCTGATTTTTCAGTCTCACTAATGGCCCCGAGAAGGAGTCATCCAGTATGAAATTTTATCTCCAGTGTTTTATTCATTGCCGGGATTTTTTCAAGCAGCTGGAGCTGGATGGAGACACAGGGTTAGCTTCAGTGCGGTTGCCTGGGCACCCAGTGTCATTCAAGGCGCTGTTAGCAGTGCTGAGACTTTCATGTGGGGCCAAGAGAGGCAACAAAGAAGCCGTGGCAGAACTTTGTTTTTCTGGATGGCAGCTAGAGGACCAGAAGGGATGCCCAAGGGCATCTCTAATGGCTCTAGAGGCCTGCTTTAAACTGAACTGAGTCTAAGAAATGTCTTTTGGTTTACTCCAGGGAAAGTGAGGTTAGAAAGAAAATAATCAGATTTGCCTTTATAAAGGGTCTTACCATGGCATTTCTTTTCCCTGTGTTTAGGAGGGCAATGGGAATTGACACACTGAAAGAAGCCTTAAATTCCCTCATGAATTCTTCCTTCCATCCCACATAGCGGCACATTTAGTGATTGTGAGCCACTTTTCATTTCTGGGTTGGAGAGTGCCTCTCTGGACCTAAAGCTTGGCAAGGAAGATCTTTTCATTGCCAGCTCCCAGCCACAAACGACCTGATCTTAAAGTACTGGGACACCTTGCAAGGCACTGAGGGCAGGAGCCCACTGCGTCTCCTGGAAGGTAGCTGGTGTCCCACCACTGCCACGGTATTAACTCCTCCAAGGGATTTCAGTCCTACAAGCAACAGGAAGAGCGAAGGGGTTTAAGTTGCAAAAAAATAAAAGCCCTCCCAAACCCCCAGATTAGCACAGGGCTGTGGTCGCTGGTGTCGAAATGCTCGTAAATTTTATACCCGCTTTACATGAATATTTTGAGTTTAAAAATCACTGCTTGCAAGAGTTTGGGCTGCTAAAGCATGAACACTTGCATGATCCTAGGAAATGCCAAGAGACACCCGAGTGTCTTATCGATTCCGTGCCAGCTCCAAGGTGTTTTCATTAACAGCCAACTCTTCTGGGTGCTCTCCAGCAGCTGGGTGACTAGTGGCCAGCCAAACACGTGTGAGCGCCTCATATGGCAGGATTTATGCCGTTCCTCAGCATGCTGTGGCAAATGCAATTTTCCTGATTGCACTTTAGGATTGCAGCTCTCAAGCCAGCAAGCAGTAGGGGCAAGAACGCTGAACGGACTGTGTCTCTTAGCAAGCAAGTCACAATCGTTATGACTAATGCTATCTGTCACCAAGAGACATCGGGGGCTGGGGGTATCGCTGAAGCTAGGAGATGACTTCTTTTCCCACAGAAATGCAGTGTCTTACATACCGAGGGCTCACACGACTGGAGTTACCCCAGAGCTCTGCATAAATCTTGGTGGCATTTGCTGTTTTTTCCGAGCGGCAGACAAGTTGTTTCCTGACTTGCAAGCGGAGCAACGCATTTCATTAACCTGGCTTTTATTCATGCTAACTCGAAAGGTCAGAACCAGCAGCCTGAAAGAGTTTCCTCATTTTAAGAGTGAAGTTTTCCTACTGATGAGCACCAGGCACTGCTGATGCCTCAAAAATAAACATTATGTTCATAGGTCTCTTAGGCACAGTAAACTTGCTATGTATCTTGTGGCTGCCAAGCTGGAGAATTTCGCACCGGGTCCCCTGCTTGCTGCTACAGATCTGCCGCTTCAGATCTAAGCTCTCCCAGCCTTCTCTGTTGTTTTAATCACACCCCTCATGCACATGACACACAAGAGCCCTGACATTATCTGAGCTCATCATCAGTCTCTTCAGGAAGACAAACCTGTACGTATTTGACTTGTGTGATCCACAGGTTGTTTATGTCTGTATCAGAGACTCATTCTAAATAAACTCTACGGCTGAGGTTTTTATGATCTTATGCCATCCAAGGGTTCAGAGAGACAACAACTTCACATTCAGAAGATCACACAAGCAGCCAACAGAGTCAATCAATCTGCTTTGCCTCCTTGCCCTGCCTCATGAGCAAGACCCATGCTTGCATCCTTAAACTGTGTGGCACCGTAGGTCAGCATTTGTTACCTGAAGAGAAATAAAGACGTACAATGCATAGGAAGCTCAGTCTACTTCTGGATAGGCAAGAAAACAAAAGATTGCTCCCTAAACCAGATTGTGGTTCAGGAGGCTCAGACTGGGTGTCAGAAGAAGGTTCTGCACCCAGAGGGTGGTTGGGCACTGGGACAAGCTCCCCAGGGCAGTGATCAGGGCACCGAGCCTGTCAGAGTTTACAAAGTATTTGGGCAATGCTCTCAGACATATGGACTGACTTGGGGGTAGTTTTGTGCAGATCCAGGAGTTGGACTCAGTGATCCTTGTGGGTCCTTTCCAGCTCAGGATATTCCCTGATTCTGTGATTAACTTATTAGGCATCAGACTTTAATAGCCCTGCTCCTTAGGGCAAGGCTTTTCTTTCCTGGGGTGTCGTGTGTTGCCCCTGGCCCGCTGCTCAGAAGGACAATCTCAGCAGCCTCACGGACAGCAGACAGCTGGGGAAAGAGGTGAATAAGGCAGCACAATACAAACGCAGACCTCCAACCTGGGGGCATGTACTACAAAGATCAGGAGTTAACATTAAAAACCCAGGCTTTTGTTACCAGCACTATCCAGGGATAAATCAAGCCATAGTTTTCCCTGGTTCTCTCCAGCTAAGATAAAAACCCCATTTACATTCAACCTTCCTGAAGCATAAGGAGGAATGAGGAAAAAGATGAATCAGCGATTTTGATCAACAAACTTCTCAGACACAAAAGAAATAAAACACAAACTTGAACCGACACAGATCAGATAAACCCTCAGCAGGGAGCACTGACTGTCTGGATCGAGCCACTTGATGTGTCAGCTTGATCATCATTTCACACGCACTAAATAAACCCACATGAGCTTACTGATATTTAAATTAAAGCAAGTACCATTTAAATTGCAAACCGACTCTAGTCAAGCATGTACCTTTGAAAAATGTGAGAAACTTAGCCAAAATAGATAAGCAACGAAACCAGCAGTAGTTTGTGGAGATGCAAGGTTGATGAGTCTTCCAAAAGAACGTCTCGATCATGTTAGAGCACTCCCAGGCATATGGGAATGGGGCCATGTATTTCTCAAGGCAAACAGGAAAAGCATCAATGAAAAAAAAAAAAGGAAAATAAAAGATAATAAACATGTGCTGCTTGGCTTCTGGCTGTCATCTCATCCGATTACAGGGAAGGGCACAGCCTGGGCAGGATGCTCATGCTGTCCCAGAGACAGCAGGACGCAGCCTGACATGGTGCAGCCCAGCCCGTAGGTCAGCAGGAGGCACCTCCTTGGCAAGTTGTGTGGTTACAGACAAACCCAAGAAGAAATGATCCTCTGAAGCCACGAGTTAACCTACGAACAAACCTAATAGCTTGTGCAGCTGGCAAGGTACTTACTTGGCTTACTCCAGGTGTGAAGCACATGGCTCTGTGCGTGTTTCCGACTGCAGCTTTGCTGCCTACCGAGGCTGGAGAAAGCACCTGGGTGGTCACTGGGTGTTCAGAAACACATCACGGAGCATGCAGATGAGGGTGAGTGATGTCAAAAGGTTAGTAACCAGGTGTGAAAGGTCCCACGGCACTGATACGTGGGGAGAAGAACAGAGCTTACACCCAGCTGCCACTTCTTGGGCACATACTGCTGCCACTGCCCATTGCTGTACCAACGATGGGTCCTTCCACGTTGCCACCTGCTCATTTTCAGCATCTTCGTTTGAAACTGGAGGCCCTGAGTTCAAAACTCCCTTACACGGAGCCTGGCACCGCTCACTGTGAGAAGAAACACAGGATGACTATAAGGAACATTTGCGCTCACCTTAAGGCCATCTCATCTTACCAAAGGGAGACGATGTGACAGGCACGTAAGTGACAGTTCAAAGTTTTCTCTGATTCTTTAAGAAAAATAAAAAGAATATTCCCATGATATTGTTGGGCTCACCTAGAAAGGGAAAAATAAAAGGGGAAAAAAATAAATTTCCTATTTTCCTTTGCTTTGCTTCTAGAAATGGTTGAATAATTTTCAGCTCCAACTTTTCCAAAGCATTAGCCTGAGGCAGAGAGCAAAGGCTGAACACTGCAGCACCACAGGAAAGCTCTAAATACCTGCTCCCAGTTCAAAGTCTCCTGCAATGCCAAATGCTATTATAAGTAATGCCTTACAGCACTGCCAAAATTACTGCAGCGATGTGTACCCTTCCTCACCACAGCCCCGGTACCCGGGACAAGCCCTCTGAAGGTCTGAAGGTTGCATTTTCTTCTCTCCATCTCTTTGTGTGCCACCAGTGCCCATCCACATCCAGAAAAATGGCACTTCTCCACAGCAGCAGAGAACAAAGTGCAGCACAGGTGAGCCCAGAGGCCTCCTGGAAGCTTCTGTGGGCACTGCAGGGGCAGAGACCTCAGGGAAACGGAGCTCAAAACCCTAAAAACCAGCACGTGCTGCTATATTTTGCTTGTGCCAGGCGCAGATTGCCCCTGTGCAAGTGGCGAACAGGTCTCACTTGACTGACCAAAGCACACAATACCCAGACACCCGAGGCTGACAGCCCCACCAGCAGCAGGTTTGTGTATTTGCTGGAGGAGATGCAGCTCGTGGTGGTGCAGTGAGGGGCTTTCTTGAGACCTGGGAACAAGAGCTTGCATGAGCAAGCACGCAACTTGCTCTCTGCGTTGTTATTTTGCAACCCCTAAACTGCATTACTATGGAAATGAGGCTGACAGCTCTGCAAGACTGAAAAATTCCAGGAAATCGTGAGCTGTTGGAGGACTTTTTTGTTGATTTTTTCTAAATGTGGCTGTTTTAGAAATGACAGATGCTGAAATTATATAGACACATGAACAATTTGTACACATACTTTGCAAAACTGAAGAAAGTCAACCTGGGAATTAACATTTTTAACTCCTCGTTTTCCTTCTTAAAAAAAAAAGAAAGCAGAGAGGAGCTCCATCTTGAAATCTAAGGCACATACTAATCATTTTCAGTACACACAGTTATATCTGCTAATTACTTGCTAATTGTTCATATTCCTATAGAATTCCACTGAAAGTAAAAGTTTGTGGCGGGTGAAACATTGCTGGAATATTAATTGACTTGTAACACAATATACCAGATGATCAAGGACCTTTTCTTAGTAGACATTTCCATTTATGAAGACGGGATTCTGAAATTTTCTGTGCTATCAGCAGAGTTTAATTGCACTTGGCTAGAAAATAGATGGAGGAAAGAAAAATCCTGGTCATCTCTTAGATATTCATTCATTTCTCCTGTAATTTAAACATTCAAAATTGCATTGAAATTACAGAATAGGAAAAAAAAATGCCACAGAGCTTTAAAGGCAAATCATTCATCTCCTTACTCCCATCAGATCCTTTCACACTGGCAGCATTTTATTATGTGAAGAAGAAAAAAAGAAAAAAAAAGGAGGCTGAAATGGCAAAAAAAATCTGAAAGTACGAAAAATTTGTACTTAACCAAGTGAACCACAGCTGTAGAGGTTTCTCTGATCTCTGACTAATTTTTGGAGGCTGCTACCTATTCTCAGAGGGGGACTGGAGAGGGCTCACAGGAGGACTGAATTTCCCCTGCAGCCCCGGCACGTCAAGGCAGACCGAAACCTCCGCCCAGAAACGGGACCCACACGGAGCAATCCCAAAAGCTTCCAGCACCTTATTCCTAACATCAAAACTGCAAAATGAATTGGGACCGATGCTGTGGGAAACGTCTCTGGGTTTTCTACCAACAAATCAAAAAAATAAAAATAAACCTCAAGTTATTTACATTGCAAAGTCACTTTTGACTAGTCCAAAAGGCACACGAGGCAAGTTCCTCCCAGCTTCGTTTTACACCAGCAGACACCCTTTGAAAGTTCACTTCATTTACTGAATTGCTGATATCCCAGGTAATGTAAGCATTCAAATATGAGTCAGTTGCTCCAATCTTCATTCCAAAACTAAGGCTTTTCCTCCCACGTGCATTCAGTGAACCGGTCATAGTTGGAGGATGTGGCCTCTGCAATATCCTACAGTTTCACTGTCAAATTACCATGGAAGATGTGGAAGGAACATGAACTGTTGCCAATGCAACTCCTTGAAACAAAGCCTAAAATAGTAGAACGAGTTACTTTTTCAGACCCTGCATTCAAATTCCCAGTATCTCATTTTTTATAGAGAAGAGCGTAAGAAGAAGGAAAGTGACACAGGCATGAATCTATCCGGGTGACTGTGATTGACAATGAGCTGGTGAAGGACAGCACTGAAAATGGATCTATGAAGAGACCACAAAACTAATTCCTTTTGTGATATAATCCTGACTCTAAGCTACAGGAGAAATGCTAATACATTAATCTATGTCTCTAATGTCACCATTCTAATTTAATACATTACTAAGGAGATAAATCTCTGAATACATCCTGCATAAATAGCACGCATTGTTATGATTTTCTTAATAAGCCGTGGAAAATTAACATAGGCATTGCTAGCAGCTTCATATCCTAACGCAAATGCAATTTATTGTTTTGTGGGATGTAATGCCATACACATATACAGGCAAGTTATGATATTACACTAATTTTTGCAGGCAGCCTTGAGACAGTTGACAAACTAGAAATGCAATGTGCTGCCTGATCGTGTCTCTTCTCAGTGCAGCTGCTCAGCATGAGGTGTAGCAGCACTGACACAGGACCAGCAGAGGACATTTTTAGCTGACAAAGCAGGGTGGAAGATGGGAACTTGCCTTTACATTGAGGAAACTGTAGATGGAAAATGAATTTGCTTTTTTTTCTTCAATGCAACTGCAGGGCAGTGAGTCTGGGGAAGCGCTGCTCCGGTCCTTGCAGCAGGGACAAACAGTGGCGGGACAAACCACAAGTCTTATACACTTGTACAGCTGCACTCACAGTTACCATCTCGTTTCTCCACTCAGTCCACTGGTGTAGTAGGAAATGGCTCCTTCCACGTGAAAAGTTGCAGAATGTTTTTGCTGATCCCAAAGCACGATGTCAAGAAATCTGCTGGGCTCGCTGACAAGTCTACCCCATGGCTGGGTACCCCAAAACATCTGGATGCTGCGACAAGAAAACATACCTTGGAGCAGGGGACACTGAAACAGCAGCCTAGGGGTAGGGCCAGCCCAGTGACACCCTGCAGCTGTTAGGCAAATTCGGATGGGAAAGAAATAGGGATGAGCAGAAGCACCATTTTATTTAATCCCACAGTCCTCCCTGCTGGACAGCACTGGAGAAAATAACAGCAAACATCCTGGTATTACCATACAAATCTGTGGTGCCTTGAATAACACAAGCAGAGCTGGTCTCACATGCCAAAAAATTAAAGCAGAGCTGGAGAAGGTATAAACAGCAGCAAGAATAATTAGAGAAGTGAAACGGCTTCTGTGTAGAGAGATTTAAACAGAAAAGGGCTTCAGTCTGGAAAGTACGGTACGGTAGAGATCTGTAAAATTGTGAGCTGCATGGAGAAGAAAGAGTGTAGGGAATGACAGATCATCAATTTCAAATGCAAAAACTCAAGGCCACCAAATGACGCCAAAAAGCACTAAGTTCAAGAAGAGACCAAAAGAGGTGCTTCTTCATGAGATGCATGGCTGAGCTACAGGATGCTACGGATGTCAAAACCTTTGTGGGAATTCGAAAAATTAATGGGAGAAAAATCCTTCCCGGATTAGGAAAGACAGGAGCACTACCTGTGGCTCTGGAAATCCCTCAGCTGCTGACCAGCAAACACAAAGGATCATCATGCTCTGCCCAAGCACCCTGGCTGTGCCAGTCTGACCAGGACAGTCAGCCTGATCCCATAAGGGATGTTTCCCTGCCACCACACTGAGCAGCATTTGACTCTCCACATATGCCCAAGCCTCAGCTCACGTGAAAAGCAACTACTTGCCGGTAGACAGCAGTGAAAAGTCACCGTCTTGCTACACTCAAGGCTTTTGCATTCGTGTGTGGCACAGCAAAGCCCAGCTAATGGGCACGGACACAGCAATGCCAAGGTATCAGCATGCATTACATGTGTGTTACATGGCATACATTGCTGTACGACAATCCTCCCACCCCCAGAAAATAAACAACAGACCTACAGCTCTAGCTCAAAGAAAAGACCTAGCCTATCATTACTGGTACACCTCAGCTCATTTGCAGACACTTCTCATTGCAGTGCAGCCCTCAGCACAGGGCATGCATCTGATGTGGGACCTGCTGTCTGACATAGTGATGCAGAGAGGGAAGGGGAAAAAAACCAATGCCTTCTCGTAAGTGCCACCAGCTAGTAGCTGGAAACAGACTAGGAGCAGCAGCTCCTCTCCAGCAGTCCCACGTATAGAGCACAACAAAGAAATGAGGAGCAGGAGGAGGGCAGAAGGGGTGGTACAGGCAACTGCTTCTCTTCTGCATACCCAGAGCACAACCCCTAAGTTATGAATTATTTCAGAGTCAAGACAAGACAAAATGGCTTTAAACTCATGTGTCTATTTAGTCTTCTCCATACCAGTGAACCTAACTTGAAAAACTCACAGCAACGTACTACAACCCAAACATCAGCCTTCAGCTGCTGGCAGTGCTGACAGTACCTGCTCGGTACGATGCTGCTGGCTCCACTCTGCTGCAGCCTCGTCACTGCTCACCTTGAGGACGAGCCGGACTCAAATCCAAAAGGCTCCACCACTGAGCACCACAGAGGTCCTCGCTGTGTGGGACATCAGCAGAGTGGTGTGAGGTGCCAGATGGATCTCTCCTTTTATCATGTACGGGGAGGAAGAGCAGAAAGGACCCCTCTGCAACAGCAAACCAGCAGCGGTCAGGTAGCACAGGTCTGGCTTTGCAGAGTCAAACTCCAGCACGGGGCTGGCCAGGAAGCAGAGCAACAAGTCAGGACTTCCCCCTTCCCTATACAATGAAGCAGCTGCCAAAAAATTTATCTGTGCTTGGTTTTGCCTTCCTTGACCAAATGCTGTGCTGCCATACTGCACAGAACTCAAGTCAGCAGGGCAGGTTTGATCTTTGCCAATACCATGACAGGTTTGATTTATTCCCAGCTATAATACACACTCGGACCGTGGCTTCTGGCAGCTTGCTTTACTTCCAGATCAATGGGAAATTATTATTGCAGAGAAGCAGACCTGGGGAGCGGATCTCCTTTGCTCTCAGGCACAGGAAGCCCACATTACTTACACGTGGACAACTCTCTCCAGGCTGTACGAGGAGCAAAAGGGCCGAGTTTCACAACTTTCTTTCGTTCTCCCATGCATTACCAAGAGCCTTTCTGGAGCCATTTTACACACCTGTGGCCTGAGAGCCCCTTTAGATGACCCACAGTATGCACAGCTTAGGGAAATTTCTGCAAACGATTGCAAGAGAATGAAGAGCTACCCAAAACTGGCTCCTCAGGGGGTTATCTCAAGTGGATGGACTGTAATAACAAGGGTATAATTGAAACCACCTGCATTTTCTGTCTCCTTGTGGGCTCCAAAGTTTAAGAGAGAAAAAGACTGGGAAGCAAAGATGTAGAAAAATGTGTATTTCCACATTTTGGGAGACTCCTGTAATTCCAGCATTTCATTTCAATTCAGACGGAAGTGGTGAATGTTCAAGTTTGGAATACAGTATGACCAAAAAGTCTCAAATGTTTTATTTGGGGCTAACTGAAATCTTAATCTAACTTAATCCACCTTCAAAATGTTTATCTCCCAGCAAACTAAAACAAAAAAAAAAAAATGTAAAAGGAAATCTCTGAACAGAAGAGGAGCTCCTAAACTAACCAGCACTAAAAATCAAGATTTTACTCACTAGAAATCTATTCTGGAGGAAGATTGTTTGTGAACAGATATGTGAAAAAATAAGCTTCTCAGACAGCTTCTTTGAGAATCAATTTTAGATAAATATTATGAAACCACAAGTAGCATGATAAACACGCTCGCTACGTTTCTTCGCCCAGCTATAGCTGGGAAACCAAGCAATAAATACTATTTATTTATTTTAATAGTATGCTTAGCGAAAGTATTACCAATATTTCCCAAGCTTAAAATCATCCACGAATGTATTTTACCATGAGGCTCAACATTTTCATAGTAATTTACAACTTTAAAAGGGTAAACTCTATTACTCTCTGTCAAGCCAACAACTGGGGAAGTGCGGAGCGTTACCGTATGAAGTATGACGAAATTTATTGCTGCAGTCATTAGTACGTATCGATTTTGTTTATAACAACCCAAGGGGAATACTAAACCGATTACGCCTGTGCTGTGCTCGCTCTCGCTCTCTGACAGGAAGCAGACACAGCAAGGCCAGTTTGCAAATCCCCCTCCCGCTCACCTTCCTCCAAGGATGGCTTCTTGCAAGAGGTCGGTGTTGCTTCTTCACTAAGGGCTTCGGGCTTTGCTCCATTGTGTGGCTCCATGCACTGCTTGATTTTTAAGACTGCAGCTCGTAGACCACGAGGACAGCCACACGTAGCGACCTGTTATCAGTAAACATGTTATTAAATATATCAACCCCTTGCTAAGCATGATTTAAATCAGGTTTGGGGGCTTTTTGCAACGTTAGATGCCCACACCCAGCCTTGAATCACAGGTACTAACAACAGTAGGACCGGCTGAGGACTTCTCTTAAGATCACTGAACTATTTCTGAAAGATAAGAGGAAAAAGACTTTTACTCTGGAAAATCTGCAGACAAATGTGGTTTCTTGCTTTGACTTGTGTGGTGAAGCTGCATTATAGGCAGATGCTGATTACATTTTTAACTGATCAAAGATGTGGCTTTTCATACTTGTGTAAGAAAACTAAGTATGAAATTCGATTTAAAGAATCAGAGAGTTTCATTTCAATATTTAATTGAAAAATATTTAATTATTTTCCCTCTGCAATTAGGACAAAAGAGGTGCTGAAATAGAATTTCCCACATTCATATGATTTTGAACATCAGGGGTAGCTCAGAAATTTCCCCTAATTAACCTGAAAAGACTGACATAGTCATTTCATTCCATTCTTCCTACCATTTTTATTTAAAAGGTATTTCTTTAATTGAAGAGAAAAAGCAATTTCTGTCTTAATGACACGAGTCCAGGGAACGGGGAACTTTGTGAAAAAAAAAAAAAAACTGCTGAATTAACATGCAGGAAAAGGGAAATTACCGAGCTTGCGACTGCAGGGCTGGCTTAGGAATCACATTCCAACAGACCAACCCAGCGGTGGGAGGCAGTGGATGTGCTTCTCAGACTTTGGAGCTGCAAAAAAGTTACTTTTATGTTCACGTTTTGTTTTTTTCTGCCCCACGATGCGTGGGCAGCAGCCCAACTCACAGGTACTTACCTTGTTACTCAACAACAGGCACGATGAACCAAATCCCACAAGCAGCCCAGAACGCCACTTTGGGCAACTGATGTCACTCCTCTCTGCTCAGAAAACGGCAACCTAAAATCAGGTCACCTGTTGCTCAGAAGGTCCTCGTTTTCCATCTGTCTTCCCAGTTTTGTGGGTTTCCTTTTTTTTTTTTTTTTTTTTTTTCAGGGCAGGGGGTTGTGTGTATGCCTGTGCTACATTTGTTTGTGTTTTTCCCCCTCATTTGCTGTCGTTCTCCCCTTACAGACAGCAGCCGGCTGCTGGACACTCAAAATCCCTCCTGAAGTCACTAAGTAATGCCACCACTTACTGCTTTCCACCTGCAGTCCCATCATCGCTAATTACAGCTCCCATAAATTAGTTCACTGGTGACATCTCGATGAAGCCATTTACAAATTGCTGTAATGCCGGGCAGCCCAGCTTCCCGATACGGGTAATGACGACCTGTAAACACTGGCAGACTGCACGGGACGGATGCTGTGGCAAATTCCCCACTGTTACTGCCCAGCAAGCGGCCAGGACAGCAGAGTTTTAATTGTATCCCTTGCACATAGGATTTTCCTGGGCTGATCGAAGCAGACGGCATCTACTTTGATTGCCGGTGCTCCCCACATTCACTACAAGTTGAGGCAAAGGGGGAAAAGCATCCTGGAAGTGGAGACCTTCAGTTCCTTGCTGGAGGAAGCATTCAACCAGGCTGCACATATGCAGGGAAAATGGGGGCTTGCCAGCCTTGCTTACACACAGCACTCCCTTACAACACCAAGATGCCTTGAAGGGTAAAAGCTGTAGCTGGAAAGCAGAGCAGGCAGAGGAGAAGTGTATTTGTGGCCTCTCTGTAAGATATGGGATGGGATCTGATGCCTTTAGAGGCCTCAGTCACCCCAAGCCTTCCCAAGCAGCCATCGAGGTGCAAGAAGAGGTTCGTGCTGCCGAACTGCACCCAGATACACCTCAAAACGATCCTCTCAGTGGAGGTCCCTGCACTCCCTGACACAGTTATATTTCACCAACCACTTGCGGAGTTTGGTAACCGTAGCTCCAGCCTCAGCAATGCCCCAGGCTGCCTCAGGCTCTGCTAGGCCGTGCTGCAGAAATGCAGACCTGCACTGCCAGCAGTAGGGCGCTGGGGTGGCGGCCGGGAATCCCTTATGGCTGCAGGAGCCTCCGGGACCATGTTCCCAGCCAGCTGACCCATCTGAAATGAAATCACCGCTCGTGCTGCAGGACTGGCAATCAAGGAACAGAGAGCTGCCATTTTTCCCTGCGAGCCAGAGTTAATTTGGTAACAATTTGCTGCTTCAAACCTACACTCTGTGACCCAAAGCATCAAAACAGAATAATCACTAGGTAGTCATCCTGGAAACACCCACACCACAGACCTTCAGTGACAGCATGGGAGAAAGAGCAAGATTAAAAAAAAAAAAACAACACATAGTTTTTTAAAAGAAAAACAACAGCAAGTCCAAACTATTAGTTTTCCCATGGGTACTACTGTAAGGGTCTAAAGAAAGGGGCTATTTGAAAACAAACATCCCAAGTGCATCGATTGTTTCTTGCTTGCAGAAAATCCCAACTTAGGGCTCCCATTGATTTATGTCACGTTTAAAAGCCTGGTTCTCTTGAGTTATTCCATCACACTTTGAGCCGAGCAATTAATTCTTGTTTTTTTAATAACCTACTAGTGCATAGGAAGTTTCTGGAGCTATATACAGCACTACAGAAATGAGTCTCTTAGATGATGAGCACCCCTATTCCCATGTATTTCAGAGGTTGACCTGCTCTGATATGGGCGGCCTTTCCAGCACAAGGACATGTACACGGGACATGTCTGGAACATTTTGTCACCCTGGTGGCATCTGGATGCCTAGCGTGAGGAGCCTGTCAGCAGGTAGGAGGCACATCCTATTCACCTGCCACGTAAGCGCTTTGTATGTGGAGGTAACCCAGAGAAAAACAGGTTAGTTTTTAGCAGGCAGCCTTTCCCCAAGGCCATTTACCATGCTCCAGGTGCCTAGTTAACAGCAACACAGCAAGAAACCAAACCGCCAGTCACCAATCCACCAGCACAAAGACCTCACCAGTCACCCAGGACTGCTTGAGTCACAATTTCGTGCTCAGAGGTAAAGCCGAAAGCCATGGTGGCATGCAGACAGAGCTGATGCCCCAGCACCTCTTCCACCTGACACTGCGATTTTACAGCCTCTGCACACAGCACTGGGCTGAGAAGCCTGAAGTGGCCCCAGGCTGAAGTCTTACAAACCAGCCCCCAAGCCAAAAAGCACAAAACTGACCTTTTTAACTGTGACTTCAAGGCAATGATACGATTTAAGACAGGCAATGTATATGGTGTTAAAATCTCAGGACTGGCAGTGGTTCTTCAGACCGTGATTTCCATGTTGTCCTGCTAAGTATCTAAAAAACCTCCAGCATTCCCCCAGTAGGGAAGCTTTTTAAAAAATAAAAAAATATTATCTTTTTTTTTAAGAGTTCATCAAGGTTTCTCTTAAATTTCCCTTTTCATTTCCATTTTTTAAGCTTTCATTTGCAGCCACAGTATCTAGAAATGAGTATTTCATTTATTTGCTTACTTTGCGTGCTGTACAAGTACAGGGAACCCTGCAGCTGCAGGACTCCAGCAGACCTTCGGGAAAGCAGCAAATGCCGTGAGACTGAGAGCTGGTAACACGGCAGATCTGTCACAGTGCTAACAGATTTTCCCCCGTGACTGAAATGAAATTCATGAAGTTACACGAAGGATGAATTTCTACTCATCGTGTTTTAATCTGTTCGTTAGAAATAAGCCTACAGATTTAGCTCTCGGGAGACACACGGCCATGTCTTTGGGCAGGACTGCTGCTCTTTTCCTCATGCTTTAGGAGCAAGGAAGCCCCTTGAGCTCAGTACAGCTACAGCCATTAGGGAGCAGGACAGTGCTGCTTGATTTGTCCTGATTTGGGTCGTAACCTCGAGCATTGCTGGGGATCATGAGGGATTACCTCTGGGGAGTTTGGGTTGTCTCCAGCACCACAGACGCCCGTGCTGGAGACAACCCCACGTACCTCCAGGAGCAGAGTGAAACCTGCTCCCGAGCCTCGATCCTCCACCAGAAAGCCCCCATCTCTGCTTCCAGCACTGGAAAATGCATCTCTTCACCTCGACGTGTCACCTAGGACATGGGTATGCAACCCCTCTGGCAACTGCATGAAAAAGGCATGACAACTACTGCAGCCTTCCTCCCAGTTACACCAAACACATTCCTACTTGCTTGCCCTTTGGGGTTCAGATTTTCATGCTGTGAAGGTTGAAAGAGGGTGGCCTTCTGTGTGGGTGAGGAGGAAGCCTTCTGCAAAGACGAGCAAAGTCTGGCAGCAAAGCTTCCTTTGAATTATGCTGACATACTTCTCAGACTTTTGTTCCCCCATTCAGTTGATGTCTTGCTAACGGTCCCCCATTCTCTTTCACATCTTCTTCTCCAACCATGATGTTTAAATCTCAGCCATAGCGATGCTGGCGCTGGTCAAAAGTGGATGGCAAGGAGGGGGAGAGTGAGCAAGAGTGAGCACCCGAGCAAAACTTTTCACCCGTTTTTGTCCAGCACCGGTAAGTTTCTCCAGCTCTTGCAGCTCCTTTCGGTTTGCCACCACCATGTGTCACAGCTTCCAACGGAGCACAGCGCAACCACAGCTGGGCTTTGCCGTCACCCAAAGGACAAAGCCTGGCGCCGCCTGGGGAGGCTGCACGTGGCTTTGGGTCCCTCCAGCCACAACCACGTCCGATTTGCAGCAAAGGCTTTGGCTTTTCCACCCATGTGTATCCTTTTACTTCCTAGGCTCACGGCCAGGTTTTTTGGGTGTAGGTGGCAAGGACAATCTCTCCTCTAGACCAGTCTAAGAACAAGTCAGAGGCAAACCTGGAGATTTACCAGTTGCAACACTTTTCCAGGGACATTTGTGCTTGTGCCCCCACTGGCAGAGAGATCACCGCAGGCTTGCTGCTTCTTATTTGTAAGGAGGCCAGCACTGCTTTTCTTTTGCATCTGTTCTGGGGGGATTGGAGTACAGCCTGACTTACTGCCTTACTCTAAATTCCAGGACTGTGGAATAAAAATCTTTTGCTGTTAGTCAACCAAAGCTGTCTTTTCTCTCTCTATATTGATTACTCCTGAATAATCAATCGACATTTGGCACAGTCTTATTTATAATAATTCAAGTCAGCAGCAACATAATTTAGAAACTGGCTACTAGGCATGTGTTGGTAATGAATCGAATCCATGGATAATTCAAATTCATAGACTAAAAAATTACATTTAAATAATGTTAAGGTTGTGACAACCTGACAAAAGACTGCAAATTCAACGTGAAAACTTTGCTTCCCTCTGCGGCTGGGAGGAAAGCCTGGAGAACACCGGAGAAGGGACCGGCATTTGCTGCCCCACCTGCGACCACACACCACCTTTCAGTCCCTACCTGGATGACACCACCTCTGTGCCGAGCTGAACTGCAGCCCTCCTCCTTGGCAGCCACTTCTAGCGGCGTCCTTTCATCCCGTAGCAGGGAGCGTATTTGTATTTTCACACAACAGATTGCTCAGCCTGGTACCAAGCCAAAGGAGTGGGGCGCACAAACCTCCCCTGGTTTTGTGGGTTACTGAGCTGCTGGTGTGTTCAGCCAGTTGTTGCACAGAAATGGGAGGAAACCAAACCCCTGAAGCTCCCACTGATACCCAGCTGCTGTCACAACCCTCAAAACGCTCCTTTTACTGCAAACAGAGCCTGAACCTAGCTTGGAAGTTTATCCTTAAGCCTGCAACAGGAGACACCTGCAATTTGTAGGTAACCTCACGCTGAGCAAACTAATGGCTCCTTAAACAGCTGGCTTAGGCTGCTCATTATCCCATAGGATTTAAAAGCCACAGAAGCCCATCCAGATGGATGCACATACCCACAGCCAGCCCCAGAAGCACAGGTATTCCCCAGAAGCTGGCACTGCCCGTGACCACCAGCCCCTGGCACTCCCCCATCACATTCCCGAGATGGGTTTGTGCTTTCGAATTGCCGCGGTGTGGGACAAATTATTTCTGTTTACTCTGAAAGCATTCCAACAAATTATTATTTCTCCAAGTGGAAACCACGGGGAGTGCTAGTGATTGACTGCAGCACTTTTTTTTTTTTTTTTTTAATGGGATTAAATAGCTAATAGCTCATTAAAGCCATCATGTGGCCAGGCCAAAGTGGCAGAGCAGCCCGGTTGGGCAGAAGCCCTCACCCCAAAAAACAGCACCCAGGACTCACCACTTGTACTCTGAAGACGCAGCTGATACCGCATTATTGGCACCTGAGGTCTCAGAAGCTGTGGAAGTAGAGGTTCACTTCAGCCAGAAACGTGAAAGATCAGTGCTTCCTCAATATTTTCAGCCACAGACTTAGGGCTAAATGTGAATCCTCTGCCCTTCCCATGTTAATGGGACCGACACTTGGGTTTTGGACCCACAGCACCATCATCTCCCTAAGTGCCTTATTAACACTGAACTATCCAGATGAACACGTTAATGAATGATCAGACACCTTAGAGATTCAGCAGTAGGCTGATATAAAGCAGCCTTTCATGATAACTGACCTTACATCTATATTGCCACCAAAAAATAAAATTAAATTAAAAAATAAAATAAATAAATAAATAAAGCAGAGAAAGCTTATGGCTGTGTGCTGGATTGCAAGCAGTATGGTTTTTGCAGTAGAATTTCAATTATGGGAAAACGCACTGTCAAGCCCTCATTCAAACCCTTAATTACCAGCGCTTAACCACCACATACCATTGAAGGAAACTATAATTCACTTTGAAAAAGACCTGGTTTATACCTATAATTAAACTAATCATAATTAATTCCAACAGCTACTGGTATAACTATTGAAGTATTAAAGAAATGCATTGTCAGGGATTGCTTATAGCATTGCTGTGCTGGAAAACAAGCGTGCTGCTTGGAGCACCGGAGCCCAAGCATCCATGCTGCCACGGTTGCACTTTGGGTGCCAGGTCATGTGTTTAGCAAAAGCCACTGAAGTTTCCACCTTCGTTTCACCCTCACTTTTTCACGTGGCCTTCTCTCCAGCCTAAGCCATGTCCAGATCTTGGACTTTTACTGGCTCTAAGATCTCTAACATGTCTAAGATCCAACCTTTCTCCTCTACCTGGCAAGTTCATCGTTTACACTTTTCCTGGAGCTGCCCCGCATGCCTTTTGCCAACTCACCCCATCGCCAAGGCTCTGCTTTCCAACCCGTTGTTCCAAGTACACCGCTTCCCCTGCAGCTGGACCCCTAATCCCACACAGAAGAGCCTTTCCCCTGCCCATACGGCCCTTCACCCACTACTGCAGCACAGCTTCGCTCCCTGACAGCAGAAAATATTAACTTTTCCTCCGCCTACCGCTGCCTTAGTGCCTCTGCTGCAATTTTCTGCGTGTTCTTGCCATCCCCTCTGCAGTCTCTGAGCGACACGGGGAAGGCTAAGTGCGAGGAACACCCAGCCGGGAAGAAAGCTCTCAGGGAGCAGCAATCAGGGCCGGGGGATTGTAATCAGGAAAGAGAGGGTGGAGAGAAGTTGCAGTTTCTTCTCTTTCTTTAAACAAAATGACAGGCAGACTGAAGGGAAGGGAAATACTCCCCTACAAATTCTGGGTTATAGCGGCGGTGTGGTGCTCTACCAGATTATAGCGTTTTATTGCAGAGCACTGTTAAACGGCAGGAGGCTTTTCAAGCATCAGTGTCAAATATTGTGTAATCTGCTAAGTAATAAACTATTAAAAGAACACGGAGAACATCATCTTTCTGACTTGCACAGTTTGCTTACTGGCTTCTACACTTGTCTGCTTTTTAATTTCACCACCAGAACACATCCAGCTGCTTTTATTCCTTCCTTTCACAGGGCTGGCTGGGTTTTGTTTTGTGTGTGAAAGGCAGCTCCTTTCAAGTGTACGGGTTCATATTCTTCAGCAGCCTTCAGACAAATCCGAGTCTTCGGGGCTTTTAGCACATCATCGGCCAGCAGAGCTGACTACCTTTCTTCTCCTTCCTCTTAGCGCTGAGCAGTGCTCCTCTGGCTTTGTCCGCAGCGATGCCAAAATCTTATTTGTTCCCTCATGGTTTCCAGGTGCCCTCTCTGCTCCATGAACAGGCTCTCGGTGACAATATACGGGTCTGAATTTTTTAACAAGGTCAAAGAAAGGACATTCAGCACTTTAAGACCATCTCGCAGGGTAGACTTAAGCAAAGTGCTCTTGTTTGAAGATGTGATTATTCATTACTGTCAAATTAAGGACCTTCACTTGGTCGAGGCCTAAGCTGCCTGCACTGGGCTCTCCTGAGGAGCAGCTACAACTGGAAGTCCCTGGCAGAGCTCTCCTGTATCTCACCAGCAGAAGGGTTATCAGCATTGACAGAGACAACCAGGAGGAGAGAATTTGTCTGGTAATTTAAATGAGAAGTTATCCCAAATGTCCTGCTTGTTCCGATGTCACCACCTTGCTATTCCCGTAATCTTCTGCCCTCTTCCATCACTCACCTTGCCTATTCCTAAAACCACACATTTCAACAAAGTCTCTGCTGAAAAGACTGGGGGGATAATGACTTTTTTCCCCCAGCCTGGAACATTTTTGTTCCTTCTGCTGAGACAACCTGAAACCAAAAACTTGAGCACTCTGTCTTCAACATGTGATGGTTTTGATCATTGTTACAACTTGGGAGTACAATTCTAAAAATCTACTTCACCTCCAAAACTTTTACCCTCCAGAGAGTCCTGCTGTCCACACACACTGGGCTGCTCCTACTCACACATCCAGGGAAACAGGGAAAACAAGTCCTTTTTTGAAAGCGATCCTCCTAGAACACTTTCCTGAATGTTTTATGTCGCTGCTTCTTTTTCTATTGCATTTATTACTATCACATCTTGAACGGACCCTGCAAGCAAAGCCTCTTAAAACTTTTAAGTTGGTTATGAAAAATTCTCTTTGTAAACATATTTGTCTGTTTCTCCTGGTTTTCTGCGTGAACAGAAGCCTAACCTGACTCAAGACACCCTTCAGACACTTGCACTAACCAATAAGTGAACTGCGTGGGTAAAGAAAACAAATCTTTCACCACTTACCTGCTTTTTTTTCCCCCAAAGGCTTTGAAAGAGAGAAATTCAGTAGGAGGTAATATATCAAGATGAATGGCACAAGTTAGTGAGGTGTGAGGTCCGTGACTTCCCAGGGAGATGCACACATGCAGGTGAGAGATTTCAGCTTACCCAATGGGGTCCTGTGCTAGAGAGAAAATTTCTTCGTAATCTTCACCAACAGCTCAGCAAGCCAGAGCTGATCTTACGCTGTTGATTTTAAAGCCAACCCTTTGGGAGAAAACCATGCGAACACGTGGGTGGTATCTAGCAGAGTGACAACTGCTTGACATCCCGCTGGGTGGGTAATGCCTGGCCCGTCAGTATGGGATCTCACAAGAAATCCAGCGATGCAGGTACCAAATCCAAAAGCCAGTGGCCGACCTGCTCCGCAATGTCACTTTGATCTCAAAAGTACTATTGACCTTCACCTGAGTTTTTGTTAACGTGGAGAATATTCACACGTACCCTTAAGAGCCGTAATGAGCTGATGGCAGTGATTAATTGTCTGCAGCAGTTCTGCAATAGATGAATGCATATGATATCTCATTTATCAGGAAAATAACCACTTCTTTAAAGTCCATGATCAATCAGGTGAAAAGACGCAGGATTTGTTGACAATGCCAGATGCACTTAAGATGAGAAGGTCTTTAGCTAGTGAGGAGACTGCTGTTTTAAAGAAATGATTTACTGAAAACACGACGCTTCCAGCTCCATTCTGCCCCCCTTCTTGCTCTGAGCGAGTTCAGTACACAACCTGATTATAATCAACACATCAGACACCAAATGTGAAAGGTAGGATTTTTGCCACAAACGGAAGAATCATTTGCTTATTCGCCATTTATTTTCCTCCCATTTATATGGAGGCTCCAGCAGCCAGCAAAAGCTGTGATGGCAAAAGTTTTGATGGCTTCTCTAATGTAGCTAGTCATATGAGGTGTCACACGAGAGTACCAAGGAGACCATGGCTCTGTTAGGTGGCAGAGCAGCCAGAAGCCTACAAAGTACCCCTGACTTCACACCCACAAAGACAACTGCTGCCCAATATCACCCCCAAAAAAATGGATTTTATTTTTTTTACCCTAGAACTGGTCTTGCCTTCCAAAATTGGAGTTTTTCACAATGTTTCTTCCTTGATGATTTGGTGAATAGAGTATTTTGTGCTTTGTTGTTTTTATTTTAAAGATGTTTTTTTCAGTGGTACATTTCAAAGGTAAAAATAGCTTTGAAGCACCTGCTCTGAAATGTCGCATTTATTTTGCTTTTTTAGACATGAGCTGAGACTGAGGCATGAGTTGATGGAGAGCAAAGGGCCTATCTTTTGCCACCTGAGTGAGCTCTGGGATCAAGGTTTCGCCTGCATGACTCTTAAACTTGACATTTTATTGTGCCTTGCATCAGTCCATGTAGGAAGAAACACCCTGGGCTCAGCAGGCCATTCCTCTTCTCCCTTCCTTGTTCACTGATCAAATATAGACAAAGTATTTTAAAACAGTCCAAACCCCAAGAAAAAAAAAAAGAAGAAAAGGAAAGTCTGCAGGTCCTGGGGGGAGAATTGGTGTGAGGGAGCAAACAGTTTAACTCCTGGCTAATCCAGCGCAAGGTGAAAAGACCTAATGAAGGAAAATGACTGCTCGGTGGTTCTCGGTAGAAAATGTTATGCTCCAAATGCTGACAAACCTTACAGGCAGAGTCTGTAAATAGCAGCAACCTGTGTGGTAACCTCGGTGTCACCTCCCTTCATCTCCTCCAGACAGGTGGGATGCCCTGCTCAGAGCAGCACTGGGGAAAGTTTATCTCCTGCCTTTCCCTCTGACCTTGGAAAGGCCATCTACCCTCAGTCAGCAGAGCTCTGAGGTGGGGATTCTTAATTGTACTCAGGAGCACTCCATTTTCGTATGAATGCAGAGGGATCTAGACACCAAACCGCCTTGCTGCTTACAGAAAGCTGAGTCCGAGGTACGCAAATGGCCTTGTTAAGAGTCAAACAGATCCCTCACAGGTTTAGAATTGGGCAGCTGCCCAAGAAGCTACTTTTTCTGAGTTCATTATTTTTTTCAGGGAGTCCTTTGTTATTTGCTACAGGCTGCTGCTAATGCACAAAATGCCTTCGTGGGGGACAAGGTAGGGTCGCCCAAAGGCTCGAGCCACCCTGGCATCTACCCACCACCACCACCACCCCCCCTTCCACCCAGAGCAGTCATCTGCTAGATGCCCTCAGTCAATCGATGCCATTTAGCATCTTTGTGCAAAAAACAACAGCGGAAAATACAGCTATTTTTGTGGTGGGTCAGTGTGGTGGATCAGTGGAGGGTGCAATCAGCGCCAGGATGGGTGGGGAGCTGGGGTGGACAGAGGGAAGAGGGTGATGACCTCTCTGTTGGGCACATGGTTTTATGAGACCAGCTCACTCACCTCACCGAACATTGCCCCTGGACTGTCGACGCCTTTGAACGGTTTCTTTCTTCTATCCACTCGTGTCAAGCATGACCCAAAGGGCCTCTTGATGGTTAGGTTGCTCCTGGCTGGTGCCTCCACATACCTGGTGGTGCAAACAAGGATCACTCAGAGGAGGAACAGCTTGCTGCAGAGCCAAGGAAGGGCTCAAAATGGGTGTGGATGTTTTGAAACCTCATCAATCCAGGGCATTTTATGACAGCGTAATTAGCACTAGAGGCTGAGAGGAGTGGCAAAATACATTTATCCCCAACAGAGCCAGATAAAACCTGTAATTCTCACCTGAATTATGGTTTTCAAAACCCTATCTAAGGAGACAGATGTTATGCCAGACCTCACTATTATAGATCACGTTTTTCTTGAAAATAACAAATAGCTAATTAGTTATGGGCACCTCCTACAAAGCAGACAATTTGTTGCAGGGAGATGATTTGATCATAAACAATTTCTTTGTTCTGAGGTTCGCCCTTCACCCCTCCGAGCGCACTTCCCAATACACGCTGAGTACAAATCACACCCAGAAAATACCAAAACCCTTTGATCCTTCTCAGGAGTGTACTACTGAGACATGCTCCATGAAAGCCTACTGTGTATGGGGAAGAGGCACTGCCATCCACACCTGTATATCAGGGACAACCACCAAGGCTCATTTGCACTCTGGATGCACTCATCCCGCCCCCCCCCCCCCCCCCCCCCCCAGGTTCCTCCATTCCTCCTCCCTGGCCCTGAACGCAGATTAGGGATCGGGTTTGGGTTGGGTTCAGGAGGAGCAATTTCAATAGTGAGGGTAGAAATGGCACATGCAGAGCCCAGTCGCTGCCAGGGAAGAGCAGGAACAAGCAACAGAGAGGCGCGAAGTAAGGACAATGAGGGTGTAAGTGGGATGGAGCAGGACCGGAGCAAGATTTTAGCCAGAGGAACGAAAACCCTGGACTTCTTCAGCATGGAGAAGAGAAAGCTCAGAGGGATATGAGCAAAGGTGGCAAGATCCTAAGATGGGGATAAACTCGGTTCAGTGCTGCCATTCACTGAGCTCAGTATATGGAGACTAGGGAGTACATGAGAACCTGCAGAAAGTGGTGCAGAATCTGTTTAAACCAGAGAACAAAGCAGGTCCCAAAAGGGATCTACCAAATTCACAAACAACCATAGTGGAATAACGCAGGGCGCAAGAACCATGTAGGAATGTGAACTTGCAGTGATACCACCTTAAATGTGCCACAGCTAGTGAAGCATCCCCATCCTCTTCCCCCACAACACACACATGCACAACTTCATGGCTACCAGCAGTTAATGACAGATTTGTTAATTAACAGCATGAGGCAAAGCCAAGGTTGATGTTCTAATAAACAGGTCATTAACTTTGGTAATGACCAATTTGGGATGATGATTGCTCTTACAAACTGTATTCCATGGCTTATAAAAAGCAACAGTGCAGCTCTGAAATACAGCTGGCAGCCAAGGCTTCAGCAGAGCAGTTGGTCTGAAACACTGGCCGTTCCCTGGGAAGTTACCGTCCCCATTTTTCACCAGACACAATGTGTAACCTGGAATCAGAATAGATGTATTTCAAGCTACAGCAATTAAAATTCATACAGATGTAAAAATGAAATTGAAATCAAACAGCTTCAAGACAAGCGACCGTCTTCACCCAAGGCTGTTCGGAAAAGGCACGTGGCTTTCGTGAGCAACTTTCCCTGACACCTGCTTGCTGCTGCATTTAAATCAGTCTTTTCTCTGTATTTTTTTTATGAGACCAAAGGACATGCCTGCTCAAGAGACTGGGCTGCTCCAAGGAGAAAAGTCTTTGTCAGTAGCGTGTCATTGACATGGACTTGCTCCTTCGCTGCAGAGGCAGGCAGGGCAGTAAAATGTGCATGGACTTGGGTAAATAGTCAAACCACCTGAAACAGACACAGGCAAAAAGGGCTTTGAAACAATAACCCAATTTCCCATGGCACAGGAGAAGGGAAAGGCACCTGCGGTTTCAGTGTACTGCAAAGCAAGCCCCAGAAGAGACCTGTTCACAATGACTCGCTGCCAGTGACCTACAAAAATCTTTGGGATTGGGAACAGAAGGCTGAGAACATGCCGCGAGAAACTCCCCTGTTTGCAGGACCTGTGCCGTTTTCTGATGTTACTGGAATGAAAACCAGAAGCGAAGGGGACTAACAGTAATGTGTGTCACGAGCCAGAGGATCCATTAGGAACACTTTGGGGCCTTTTGGGGGATAATTAAACATCCTAAAGAACGGTCACTTAATATCACAGCACTTAGTAGTTACTAGAGAGTTAGTAACCAGATACCAGAGGGAAGAAATCACTCTTTCTATGGTTTATTATCAACTGGTTAGAAAAAAAAAAATAAAGTTTCCTACATTAGAAAGGTAGGTGAATGGGAACGGTAGTCTGGATTGGACCCTTGCAGAGAGGAGTTGCACAGACATGAACAGTATTAGGGGAGCAGAGGTCATGGAAGACACTTACACACAGTGAAGCCAAAGAACTTGAAAACGTTTGGGGGAGTTAGTCCTGACAGTGGCTTAAAGTAGCCTGTGGATAAAGGGTCTGGATTTGTGGCATGGAGATAAGAGGTATATACACACGCACCTCTCAAGTTCTGCGACTAGTAGTGCTCCCTACAATAATGCTGTTAAAACATGGTGTTTTGAAAGGCTAGCGGAAAGCAAAGTTTTCCAAAAGTGATAAAACTGAGCAAAAGGCAAATCTGCCTCTGATATACTGAAATGGCATTTGCTTGTGGTGCGTGTTATAGACTAAAAGTTAAACTACTGTGCTTTTCCTGGGGAGATAGATATCATTTATTTTTCTTTCTCATACTCCCCTCTTGCATTTCAGCCCTGCTATGCAGTGTCTTCAAGGTGAAAGCTATTTTGGAAGAGGTTATATAAGTAAAACTTAGCAGGATCAGAACACCCACCATCAGGCAGGGATCTCTCAGGCTCCATGACGGACAGCTATGTAATCATGCACAAGCCCGGGAGCTGTGCCAGACGTCCTCCGGCAATTGCATCCTTGCACAGTCATTTGAGTGCACAAGGGCTGTTCCCTGCTAAGTACTCTCACGGGCTCTTTCTGCCTGAAAAGGAATGAAAAGACATGGGTAACTGCTGATTCCGTCTCCTCGCAGGGAGCTCGGTATCATGAAACACTACATAGGTAGCTATATGGATTTGGACCGAGGGACCAAAAGCATCCACAAAGCTTGTGAGGATCTCACTGCTTTTATACGTGAAGAATCAGGCCCAATGATGCTGCATCATTTTAACACAACAACTTGAAAAGACTGACTTTCAGGGAAATCCAATTGGTTTTGCATCAAAATGTTCTTACTAACATCTTTCTTAAAATACATAAAATGGGCTGAAGAGACCCACGACACTGTAGAAATCCTGAGATTACTTAAGAACACCTTCCTTATTCTGATGAAAATCTTTTCTATTTTGGTAAATGTAACATCACTCTAGAAGTAAAAAATATTGACAAAATGACATGCATGAACATGATGACAAAGGCATTTTTTGTAAACAGAGCCCTTCCTAAATTTGCAACACAAAAAAACATGGGAGCAGACATAGACAAAGACTAAGTGGACAGAGACTGACTGTATCCATCCATCGATACAGCGATGAAAACTCATTTTGGGTGCAGATGGGAATTTACCAACACAAGACAAACAATCACGTAAGACAGAGGAGAATGCTACTGAAAATAAAAGTGAGAGATGACAAAGCACCTGCTATTGCCTGATGTAGCAATCAGAGCCGACACGTTCCAATTGTCCATCCTAAAAAATGGGCTTTATCACTGAAGAAGGTCTCAATTCATTATTTCTTCATTGATGTTATGTCAAATATGCAGGTCACATCATCAGCCTGCTATCTAAGAGTGAGGAAAAGCTAGAGAACACGGTTAAGGACACAGAATGAATACAATTTACAGGGGTGATGGAATTATTTTTAAAAGCCACAACCAAGAAGAAATAAAATTTGGCAGGAAGAGAAACAGAGTGAGCACACACTCCCTCATTTTACTGTTAAGTTCCTGACTGTGTAAATTGGCCTAATATTTCAAAGTGACTGGCATGTTTAGGTCTTTTCATCTTCGTGGACTGAACTTGAGGGACTTATAAACAGGCCAAGCACTTTGTAAAATGCTCCAAGTTGAGGCTGAGGTAGCCGAAGCTGGCCGTTTCTGGAATAAAATAAGAGATGCAGTGTTTTTAACAGAGAGGTGGCTCTCCTTTGGAGCACACCTGCAGATGGTGATAGCGGCTTCACCCTCTTTTAGAGTGGATGGTGGCTTTTTTTGATGCACAGACCTTTCCGTTCTTTTGGCCGTTGATTTTGCTCCACAGGAATCCTTTCTTATCACCGAGTGAAAGACATAAATGAAGAAATTTAGTTTTATCAAGGCTAGAACAGGACCAGAATTTACTTACCCTGTAAGTGACAATGCTAAATGAAACAAGATGCATAATCCAGTATCTCGTACACCCCACAAAGCTCTCAGCAGTGGCTTCTCTCTTTTCATATGGAAATTTGTATCAATTTTGCTGGGAAGAGATCTAAACCAACTCCTGCCCCTGCTCTCATGACTCTCGCAATATTTGTTGTCTTCCTTAAAACACCAGCTCCTGGACTCACCTGATCACACAAGAATCCCAAATGCAATCAGTCCTCTGGGCTATGCAGAGAAGCTTGAAAATCAGCGCACTCAAAGGGAACAAAAGTCAGCAGAAAAAGAAACCACCTGACTTGGGGGGGGGGGGGGGGGGGGGGGATGTACTTTTAAACCCTCAGATATACTCTGCCCTTGCCGCTACCCCCTGTCCGGGTTACGAGAAGAACTGTGGGGCAGTTTGCCCAGCAAGGGGACGGAGATGTGTGGAGGGGGCAGGCTGCATTGCCAGCCGATAGCAAGAGACCCTGGCTTCGCTTTATGCAGAAAGGGCTCATCCTGCAGTACAGAGAAACCTGCAGCCAAACGAACCACTTAGTCCAAAGACAGTGTCAGTGGGAGGAGAAGTTGCATTTACAGGCATTTCTTTGGAAGGGGAACAAAAATCTAGTTTCCACCCCATATTTAAGAAAGATACGTTTTGCTCAGCAATTAAGCTGGGGACGGGACCTGTGCTATTCACTCAGAGCCGTTCTTACCAAAGATAATGGGGAAGGAGCCAGCCCCACGAAACACAAGCAGTAAGTGCAGGGAGGGAGCAAGAACAAGCTCCTCAGCCAGCGACTTGCAGCTCAGACAGATGCACGGTACAGCATTTGGCTCCCAGATTGTATCTGTGGTCATTGGGAAGAATCACTTCGATGGCATCCAGGAGAATTGGGATTTTTAAAAAGGGAATTAATTTTAAAAGGATTCAATGACCTTTGCTAACTTCTGAAACCGAAAAAAAACTCATGTGGATTTTTATATTCAATGTGCATTAGTTGCTCATTCTCTCCAAGGTGATTTGCTGCTTTTTTTTTTAAATTTTATTTGCATAAAGCACAGTCTGCATGAAAAGGCAAACCAGCAGGCTCTGTGTGCGCTCATACAGAGTTTTGCTGTAATATTTTTGGTGGGTTTAGTGTTTGTTTTTTTTTTTCCTATTTGCAATCTCCCATCATTTCCGTTACATAGAAACAATTTATTTCCAAACGTAGCTGCACACAGTCCTCTCAGACCTGACCCGTTCCCCAGCTTCCCACTGCCGTTAAAGCCAAATCACATTTATATTTAACAGCTTAATTTCCCAAATTGGTTTTATCAGTGGCCCTGCTGCCCTGTGAAGACAGCACGGGAGGGGAGATGAGACCTGAACGGCGTGCCTGGCTGCATTGCTGACCTGCTGGCTGACACGGCACTGCCTCCCTGTGCCTCTTCTCCTCCAAGCTTCTGCTGATTGAAGATGCTAAAATCCCTCAGAGGAGGATCCACCTTTTGCTGAAGGGCACACGATGGAACTGCTTTGTGCTCGACAAGACAGGCAACAGCGGAGGAAGCTCAAGGTAGATGGGAGCCAACAAGCAGGATCCCAGCAGAAAATTGTACAAACCAGCAAAGTGAGGGCATCCTGCCTCAGATGTAGCATGCGTCAGTCCCTCGGCATGACAACTCTTCTCTTTTCATGTGAGGAACCTCAATCCATTTTTCCACGACTTGTCTGTGTGCAAAATACCCACATTATTTGTCCTTATTACGTCGAAAAGCATCACTAACTGCTCTCTGTTTTCAGCCCTGCAGCTTGCCTTTCCCCTAGCCTAGGCCTTGGACCAGATACATTAAGCCTGTGGAATATTTTTTTAAAGTCAGAAGAAACATAAAGAATTATCAGAAAAATAAACAAATTCAAATAGTGAAAGGGGATGTTTAATTTTTCTTTTCCTGTGAACAAACAGGCCGGGTTGTTTGTTTTTTTTTTTTTTTTTTTTTTTTTTTGCTTTCATTATTGTATAGAAATCTCACTTCTTTCTTCAAGGGGTCAAAATAGGAATCCATTCTGAGATTGAATTCAAGCAGGGAAGTGTAAAACAGTGGGGAAGATGTTCCTTGGTGAAGTAGCAATCACGATATGACATCACATGGGGTCCTGTGTGTAGGTAACGAGATGGACCTGGATTTGAACCAGTCAGTGGCACACACAAACCACCTAGAGCCACACAGATGAATAAATACGTCTGTGCTTGAGAGGGATACACCCCATCACACCTATTCAGAGAAGTGCTAATAAGGTCTCAATTTCCAGGTTATGCTTGGATGTCAGTCTTGCATTGACATCTTGCATTCCCACGAAAGGGAAATATTTTAATTCCATCTGTGCCAGGATGCTGTCAGTTTTCAGACATCTCTATTTCTCCCTCTCACAAACCCTCTTAAAATTTGTCCCCTGGGAACACTGCTCAACTGCAAAGTGCCAACCAGGAACCAGAAAAGAAAAAACTGACTGAAAAACACGCAGACCTTCAAAGGCAGCACAGAATTACGCTGCTGGAAAGGAGATTATGGAACTGAAAGAAAAAAAAAGAAAGAAAAGAAAAGAAAAAGAAACCACCTGTGGCTTATCTGCACAGAAGAAATCACGGGTTTCATTCTGCCAGTCTTTGCTCACCCCGATCAGCAGCTAATTGCAGAGGTGCTGACGATCTCGGCGGTGCTACAGGGTGAGCTCTCAAAGATCAATAGCTGTCCTCGGCCTATCAAGCCAGCTGTGCCATTGCACACCGCGGAATTTCCGCTGCCCTTATTCTGCTATAGTTCCTGAGCTGTTAGGGCCCCTTTGGGAGCAGAGGAGGGAGCAAAGGCTTCTGCCTGCGGGATGAGGAGAAAATGGGATGGAAGCAAAGGCCAGAAGCAAATTGTGGGGCCCTTGCCTGAGTATAAGGAGCCAGGCAGCATGACCTTACAATATGATGTGCTGTCTGGACAGCTGCGAGCCTTGAACACTTGGGAAATTTAGGAGGTAGGAATGGACAGATTGGGGCAGCAGAGAGAGAGGGAGGTTGGTGTGTTTGGCAAAAGCCAGGACAGACAGACACAGCAGATGAGACATTGGTATGGCCACAGTAAGGCTACCACAGCTTGTACATGTCATACGATGTATGACAGGGCTGTCTGAAGGAGGGATCTGGGACATGGCTTTGCTTTTACAGCTTTCATATTGGAGGGGATTGGACAAAACCACCAGGGTTCACTTTGCCTTGGGAAAAAAAAAGAAAAGCCCCAAATACCACATTTTGCCAAAGCTGGAATTGCATCAGATGTCATCCACCTCAACAAACAATGATTCCTTTTTGGTGAAATTATCCGGGGGCAGGGCCACCTGCCTGCTCCAGAAATAGAAACAGAAAGCAAAGGGAATTAAAGAAGAATCTGTTTTGTTTAAAAAGGAGAAAGGACACTTTGACACAATCTCTTTTCTCAAAGGCATTCAAAAGTTTTGTCTCCATCCCAGAGACGTTCAAAAGCTGCACTGTTTGTCCTTCACTCTGCCCCATCTGCAGCTTTAATAGCATTTTTAATGCGTTCTTTACATAATTAATATTTACATTTCAGTAGCAGCTCCAACAGACACACAAGGCCCTATAGTGTTAGCGTGAAAAGGATCTGCTCCTCTCTAGTCAGACAGAAAGACTAAGACCAAGAGGAGGGGGACACAAACAGGTTACAGAAAGGATTTGCACCCAGTGATTCATCAGCTCAGAGCCAAACGTGTGAACGAAGCAGTTTTCCCTGACTTGAGTGGGGAGCTTTTGGGACTCCAAATCCAGCTGCCCAAGATCAAAGCTTTCCCCAAGGTCAAAGCTTTCCCCAAGTCCACTGAGGTTTCCCCAGCCTTTGCCAAGCCCAGCCTTATTTACACAGACCGGGAAGGTGGGCACAGTTCAGGTTTCAGCCATGACGTGGCTTTAGGCAGGTCACTGAACTTACCCTTGCCCTCCCAGCTAGGAATTACAAAAATGGACAATTATGGGAATCTTGGGACCCCAAAACCTACCGTTGACTGTCATGGGTGAAAACACGAGACAAACAGACAGGCACAGAGGGAATTTCAACTAACTTCAAAGATCCATGGTGCCAGCAGCGATGGATGTGCTACAGGAACCTCCTTTCATAGCCAAGGAACCCAAAGCAGCTGCCTTCAGGACATAATTCATCTCAACTATTTTGGACACCTAGGTTAAGGCAAGATCATCCAGGCACAAGCAGAAGGAGAGGTTAGAAAAGCATTTTCTAGGTGTATGTGTGGATGCAGATGTGGATATGGAACTTCTTTCACAACAGCACTTTTAATGGTGGATTTTTTATGTGATTAACACACAGTTGTCCACACAGCATCCTTACGCTTCTGGTGGTCTCTGCCCTTGGTGAGGTCTTATATAAAGGTACCGCCTCTGTCCATGTTGACTGCTGCCATGATAAAGCCACCGAAACCCTGTATGGCAGAGGGATGAATGTGGAAAGGCTGAAGGACTGCGCTTGTGTATTTTTTGTCAGGCAAGAGATGGTTGAGGGCCAAGCTTGGGTGATTGATAGAACAGGGTGAAGGCTGTATGCTTAATGGAAACGTTGAACCAAACATTACTTCTGCCAAGAGAAGTAATTGGCTGGTTCAATGGCAACGGAAATTTTAAGACATTGTGAATCGATACCTTACTAATTGTTCAATTAATTGCTGTCTGTCATCATTTTCCAAAGTACTTTCTGGAGTTTGCATCTTACAAAGGTTATCTAGCTGCCTTACTAGAAGCTAGATAACAACTTGCAGCCCACTTTCCAGCATTTTTAATTTCACAAATGAGGAAGCAAGCCTACCTTTGAATAAATGTACTCTCTCAGTTTCCAACGGATGTTTGCTTTCCACAGGGTTTGAGTTTCACCTGATGACCTAAAAGAAGGGGTGAGAAACAAAATATCAGAGCCTGATCCCTGCGGGTGAAAAGGAAAAGCCACAGTGCTTTTGTGAATAGCATGGAGGGCAAACGAATCCCAAGCAATATAGGTCACAGGCAGGGCCACAGGGAATGTGGGACTGTGACCTTCATGGGAACGTCCCACCTTGTCGTCAGAAGAGAAGCAGAGACCAGCGCTCAACTTCATTATGCCCTAGGCAAGGTCAGATAATGGAGGGTTTTGATTAATGCATAAAATGCAATCAAATTAGCTGAGTAGGCACCCGGCACTGATGTTCGATGAAGAAGCTGCCATGCTCATTAGATGGAAGCAAGGCACCCAGAAGGTGAAAGCTAATTTTGAAAACGCTGCTAAGACTCAGGGTGGCAAAGCATAGCCTGGCATAGCGAAGAGGGGAAGAGAGAGCTGCTTCGGCACCCGAGCACTTCTCAGGTCTCTGTCACCACAGATTTCAGTAGGCTGCATTCGACAGCGGCAATTATCCCACGGCAGCCTTTACAAAAGGGTTGTGTCCTTGCCAGGTGCAGACCTCAGCGCCTGGCAGAGTCAGCCATTTGCTCCCAGGATGCTGAGGCTATGACTGAGACAAGATTAGTCCCAGCACCTTTCCAAAGCCCCGGGCTGAATGAACCAAATACGATTTGAGAAAATATGATTTGAGATGGTTGCAGAACCAAGGGAGGCTCCTACCCCTGTTGTGCTTAACTTTAAATGCAAAAGGAAGCTGGGCACCAGCAGAGCTCCTCAGGGTTTAGTTTGACTCCAAGTTATACTTGGGTAAAGCTGTAATTAGGGACAGAGCAGGCTAAGAAATTACTCAAAACTGTTTTAAGTAGTAAACTCAGACAGATAGGTGGGAAACAATATTTCTCAGGATTTCCATTAAGCTTTCAACAGCAGACACCAGGCTCCAAATAATAAACTGCAAGGACCAAACAGATATGGTAAGGTTTTTACTGGAATAAAGGCAAGAAAATTGCTGAACTAACTCTGACCTTTGTAAAATAATAAAGCCACAGAGCCATAGAACAAAGATCATAGCAGTAACATTTAACTACCACTGGGAGCAGTTACCCTTGTTGTGTTTCATGATTAAGACATACTAGGATAATACGGACCAAAGGACTTTGCCGACCAGACTCTCCATACAGAGCAGGGTCAACTATGTCTGAAAGTGCTGGAGAACATTAGTTTTTTAGCAAGTGCCTGACATATTTTGAACCAGACATACCCATGTTTGAATACTTCACTCAAAAGTGCCAGGCACTCCAATGTTTTGGTTTTTAATACGCTTCCTGAAGTCTTGACTCCTGAAAAGAAATGGGGTGATTGGACGTGTACCCTATCCAGAAAGAGAATAAGCCAAGCACTGGAGAGAAGTGTGCAGGGGTTCCTTATATTAACCATATTTATCTGGTATATCTGGTGGCAATTTATTCATAATGACATTATGTCAGCTCTGACTCGATACAGTCAAATCATGCTGTTTGAAAAGATGCAGACTGAGCCAGAAAGTCATTTCAAAAGGCAATTTTGAAATGCCACTGCAATGCTTCACCTTCCCCTTTTCAGCCTCCAGTGGAAACCACCTGCAGCTGCAAAAACTTCTCGGCAGCTCCATTTATGAGTTTAGTTTGTGAAGCATCTCCCCAACCCTGCTGCTGGGTGAGATGTTTCCCCAAGCTCACCGCATAGGGAAGAACGTGCCACAGTCCACGGCTTAAACCCCAAAAGAAATTTGGCTGTGGCAATGTTTACTTGAGGCCAAAACCTGCTTTTGTCCTTACTATAACCTCCTGCATTGAGATCATACCGTTCTGTGTCTATTTTAACAGCAAGCAAACGAATGTGGCTTTGTAAATAGAAGAGGCATCCCTGCTCATTTTTATGCTTGCAGTGGCCGAAGATGCAATGTTTCCTACAACACCTTCCCTACACCCCTTCATACACCTTTCTGCTGCACCTCCACGTGCACCTTGCTGCCAGAGGGGGGATGTATTTTCATTTTGCTATTAAAATGCCTACACGCCCAAAGTCTTTTCTGATTCATTCAGTCCTCCCAAGATTGCTTTGCTTAAATTGGAAACACTGGAAACACTCGTGTGTCTGAGTGTCAGCATGCATATATTTATTTCAGATAAATATATATACATGCATATATGTATCTCAGAAAATAGGCAGTGTCGAGAGGAAAGAGATTACAATTTTGTGGGGGAAAATCAGAGTTCTTCCTACCCTTTGTTCACCATAGCAACTCTCACACACACACACAGAGGCAGAAGGAAGAGAAAAAAGAAAAGCTCCTACCTCATTTCCAATCAGGCCTTCTCCAACAACAAGAGCAAAGCTTTTATCTTCCAGACAGGGATAAAAGACCATTCTAACAGTTCATTTCATAAGCATGCACGGACTTTTCAAGCAAGCACACATTATCATTCCCTTGCCTGGGATTTAGCACAGGCTGTGAGGGAATGCCTGCCCAGCACAAACATTTCTGTGTCTCCTAATGTCTGTCCTGCTAACAGAGGGAACTTAAGGGCTCCCCAATTTCTGACCGTGATGCTCCATGTGCATGCACATGTGCAGACACACATGCTACGAACCAATTCACTCTTCAGTTTCCCAGTAAAAGTAAACGACAGAGAGAGAATAGAGGAAAAGTGATATCTTTGTATTTTACACACTGGAAGGTGTTCTCTGGTAGCACATAAAGAGCCCACGTGGTAGCACTGTGACAGTGCTGTGCAAGATGCTGTACAAAAACATACAGGGTACATGTAAGTCAAATATATGTATATATATAATCCTTCCTGAAGAGCCCACAGCCTGAGGATATGAGCAATGCCTGCTGAGGTCACAGCAAAGAAATCTGTTGGCATCAGCGAGCTCCAATTAAGCAAAAATATCCACAGTTTACAAACAGGTCACTGAAACACAGGAAGGTTAAAGGACCTGTTCATGGACACGCAGAAAGTGGCTTGTGGAGAGGCTTGAACATAAATCTCCCAAGTTCCCCTTGACGTCTTAAACGCGACCTACGTGCCCTCAGCCGGGAACCGACATTGCCCTGTCTGCTGCTTGGCTTTGTGTTGCCTTTTCCCTTTTTTTTCTAGAGAGAGCAGCCCCGCTCTCTGAAATCTGCTGCTAGCATTACAGGAGAAAATAATGTATTGTTCACCGTCAGCTGAGGCCTGTTCTTTCACAACAGCTACACCTATAGTATTTTGAGCACCTGCTGCAAAGCTGTAGCTTGGCTATAACTGAGCTCGTCACAAAACTGCTGTAGAAGGGACCTGATTTGCTACAGTTTTCCCCTAGCATTACGTTTAGATGAGACTCTGCTGACTTTTGGGATAACGACAAAGTCGTAAGAAAAGTCATTAGGAAAAGGCACACCTTAGTGGACTTCTTGGCCAAGAAAGATGAGTGTGGTTGGCTTTCCCCTGCACGTCACCTTCCAGCCTGCTGTCACTCTGAGCGCCCCGTGGTCCAGTGGGGAGGATGCGGAGGAGGCAAGGCGATGCCGAGCAGATCTCATCACTGAAACACCTGCATTGTGCTGTGGGAAAGGTGAAGGAACAGGATGAACTGAACTGAATGAAGACGAACAGCACTGGCAGCTCACTGCTGCACAATTGCTTACCAGGGCACTTCCTAACTCTGGCTTCGCCAGAGCCAGCCCCACCAAAATCTTCTCTGTTTTATTTCGCTTATTGCAGGCATCATTCGGCTGCCGGCCTACCTTTTATTTCCCTCTCACACAATAAACGTGCCAGTCTTACAGCCCGGAGAATATTGCCCGTCCTGCTGCTGTCCTAGCACTCGGGAGGGCCTGTTCATTTGCAGAAGAATGATTGATGACCACAGAAACCCATTTTCCTTGGGTTTCAAGGTCAGGAGACAAGCTTAGCTGGCATGCAAAGAGCCCAAGCTGAAAAAGGACCATTTCTTTTTTTGACGCACATGCTAAATGTTGCAAATAAATCATATATCCAGGTTTTATTCTTTCAAACTATAATATTCGCAGCAAGGCTAAGAAACCCCACGGCCTTAAATACTATTATTTAACAGGTTACTTAGCACTGCACTCTATGCAGCTCCAGCATCGGGACCACCAGTGCTCAAACTACACGTGTAAAAGGATCTCAGGCATGTCTACCCAAACTGCATTCCCATCTTGGGGTGCAGATATCTCTCCGGAGAGGGAATCAGCTGACATCCCTCCCCACTTGCTGGATGCTGATTTTTCTTACCTTCCCCTCGCAGAAGAACACTTAGGGCTTTTTATTCCCCATCTTTGAGGCAACAGCAAATTAAATAGCTCTAGATCTTTTCGTCTTGCACTTTTTGGAAATGCATCTCTGCAGAGAAAACCAAGAGGACTGGTAAATAACAGCACACTGCCACTGCCCCGGGAGCGGTGATGCTGTATCCAATGCGCTCCCACGTGTCACTTCTTTATACATTGCCATTCATGCTCTGGCTTGTAGAACATGGTGATTGAGTGTTTCCTTCGAGTAAATGTGTGTGTACCTTCTTTACTGAGGCGTACGCGGATGCACAAGGTCTCCTTGAGGACGTAAATTCATTTTCCTGTCTTTTTAGCAAAGTGGCTGATTTTGGTGTCATTAGCTGATCCACGCTGGAACTTCCTTGAGCCATTCGTTGAGGTAAATGTCTAGGCAGGTGAAACTAATGTTTCTCTTTCCCAGCCAGGACGGACCAGTTCATTTACTCAAGCCAGACATATTAAGAGCAGAATTTTACTTACTTTATAGCCAAGAATTTTAAAAAGAGGTGGCCAAGGGGCACTCAGCAAAATCAGCATTGATTTTTCAGCACTGCCTGGAATACAGCCAGGTCTCATGGGGCCAGAGTAAAACGAATACAGGACCCAGTCTTAAAGTGGTTAAGTGGAATGACACACAAAGGCCTGTCAGCCAAAATCAGTTCGGGCAGGTGAGAGGAAATGGGTTAGTAAAGAATGAAAGGACGGGATAATTAACCTCACTTAACATGGGTTTATGAGGGCAAAAGACCCTGTCAAGTTAACGTAATACTAATTTTGGAAAAGTCCTAAGGTCGCTGACACAAAGATTGGCTCCTACTTACACTTTTGTACTTGGGACCACAAGGCACTTTAATCACTGAAGTTTGGAAGCGGCAGAGCACAGTGAGCAGATTTAAAAGGAATTAATTGATGATCCGTGATTTTGGGGGGCATCTTGGGGATTGGGGGATGCTGCTAGTGGGGTCCTAGCACATGCTCACTTGCAATTCTTAGCTACCCTGAAGACAGGAGCAAAGATGCAATGAGAAACTCCCTCCTGCTTTTGGTGCAATGAGTTCAGCCTGGCCCCCACCTGCATGAAGCACACGCCTCCGGCAGCGGTTTCAGCTCCACGGACACTGGGTGCCATATCCACAAGCCCTACATTGCTCAGCACCTTCCCAGCAAGTGACTGGCCTTTGCTGCTGCCTATTTGTTTTCCCCAGCCACCTTCAATAAATGGTGACACGGGGTCCTTAAATGCCCTAAAAGTTCGGCTTTTGAACAAATTAAACCAGGCTCATTTGCTGTTGTCGCATCTGTGAAAAATGCTACTTTTTTTTGCTGCAAACAGCTGGAACAAGTTCAATTGAATTTATATCAGGACTGGGTTTGTTTCTGAGCTGGTGACTCATGTTCTTGTCTATTTCTGATTAAATATTATCCCTATAAATGGCATACACATTTTTTCCTATTTAATTGTCATGGCTGAGGGGATTTAATCTATGCACCAATTCAATAAAATGTTATCATCGACTAGCCACACGAAATGCAATCGGACTGCCATTGCACGCATGGCCACGAGGATCAGACGTGCACTCCTGACTTCAGGGGACGGCATCTGAGACAGGGGTTATGTCACTCAGAAAGACACGAGCAGCTAAAAAATCAAACTGGTGCTGCATTCAGAGCCAGATGTCTGACACAAAAACAAAAGCCATGAGCAGCGAAAGAGTGATCCCAGCACGCTGTGGTATTTAATTGATGCGAGTTTGATGTTCAGAAAATCAGGAGGCAATTTCCACGTATGTGTGTTCACCAGCGGGAGGAAGAGCAGCTGGGGTGCTGATGGCATTATCCCAAGACTTCTGAAGGCAACGGAAGTTATTTTCATGTGCGTCTCTGGGATTCGCCTCATGCCAGGAACTGCAGGTTTTGAGGTGCTCAGGACAAGAGGTTTTGGCTGTTTAATTCTCGTCAGTGAAGCTAGGCATCCAAAAGAGCTCAGCTCCACCTAACGCAGTTCTAACATATTTTTTCAAGTACCTTTATATCAAAATACAGCACGATAAGAGCTGACAAAGGCAATTGTGTTTGTCACTGAAGCCTGCTAGGTTTAGAAGTGCCACTGACGCCACCTCCTTGTAGGAGGGGCATTTTCTTTGGCTATAACAACTGCTCAGGTCCCTGAAGGGGTTTTGAGCCAAGCAGGCTGAGGAATCCCACTGCCCTGTCAACGAGTCTGGGACACCTCCACATATCTGCAACTTGCATTGCACGGGAGTCGCCCACAGCCCATAGAAAAACCTCCCAGCACTCGTTCCTAGTGTTTGTGGAAGCTGCTGGAAGAAGACAGCCCGTTGCCTCTGCATAAAACCAAGCGATAGCGTATTCCTCCCCAAACCGCCTCATCTCCAAATGAGATCAGATTGTTCAGGCTCTCGTATGGCGTGGCCTGGATTTTGCAACTGCAATGCATCAGGAGATAATCACGAGTTAATACAGAGCAATGGTAATGAACAATAAAGAACGCTTTATATAGTTTTATAATCATCATACGGCACCATTATTCCCAAATGCACCCATAAATCTGTCAAAGGAAGCAGCTCTACAGCAGAGACACTTTAATATGTATTTAAAAAACGGGATAAAAGTCGTATCAATCCTTGGCAGACCTAATTTAGCATCACACAACATTTATCATAATCCCAGCAGCGTTAAACTAGATGCCCACTGCACCACAAGCTCCTTTATTGCAGGCCAAAGACAACCGGCACGCTGCACAGACGAGGGCTTGTGAAGGGAAATAAGGCACCCAACACCTCCCTCTGGGCCACAAACCCTGCTAAAGAAAGCTAACGGAGGTCCAGACGCTGCTGGGATTTCCAAAGGACAAAGCCCTAACAAAGCCATTTTAACAAATTAAGGGGAAGCCTGAATGTGGCCCCGGTGGCAAAGGCAGGTGGTACACAAAGAATTTGGCTGCCACCTGGCAAAGTGCTTGCGGTACCATCCAGTGGCGATCACACACACTTGGGGGAAGTTGGATCCAAGATGCGTTTCCCAGCCAAGGCTTTCATAAAAGAGTAAGTGCAGCGCTCACTGTCGGAGAAATTGTAGAGCTGAGAGCTCGGGTTTCCCAAATTAGGCTGTGGAGAGGTGGTTGAAAATTTCCTTACAAGCTCTTACTTGAGAAAAAATCAGCCTCGCAGCTAATCAGATGCTCACATGCACACACACACGGGTCTGTTTTCAGTGAAAAGCTCTGATTTCTCATCTCAGAAGCAGCAAAAAGAAAAGAGCACAGTGCTTCATGGAAAACACATCCCCAGAAGGAAACCAGAAAAGCAGAGCCCTCGAGTCCCACTTCCACCAGGCCCTGAGGAGGCGTTTGGGGATGGAGATATTTGGCCTTTTGCCTGCCTTGGGATCCTGTATGTTTCCCACAGACTGCAACATCACCTACCTGGGACTTGTTGAGTCGTTTCTCCCACTTCTCGTGCCATATACTGAAGGCATGCACAGCATATACGGTGTGCACGAACGCCAAGGTGCTGTGTCACATTTGCAAACATCATTGTGATTTTCACCCCTCCAGCTTGCACCCCTCCTGGCCATCATAATAATCACAGCCATTCCTCCACTTCTCCAGGCTCCCAACCCACAGAAACCCTTATTCTGACTTTCCAGATCAATCCTTGCTTATATTTTTTTAGGATTATTTGCAAACACTGCTGTCTGCTGCTTAAACATCCAAGATACTTCTCGCTAAATATTTTCGCTCCTCGGTTTGTGACCAGAGTCAGAAACCTGGGGTTATTTTAAGCATTTCTCCAAGAGCTGTGTGCATTCAGCAGGCTGAGCAACCTTCAGAAGAGTGATGGAAGTGGAGAACTGGAAGGAACCAAGCCCAGCTTTAAAAATGGAAACCAAAAAAACTGCTAGCACTGCTGCAGGTAATCCAAAAGGCATGCCTGAGCTGCTTCTAATCATATCAGCCCTGCTCCCCAGCGGGAGGCGAGGGAGGAAGCGTGACACAAAACTGACAAACATACCTTTTATTTCGCATCAGCCAGACTACCATGCTGAGAGACGTGATTCCAGCTTTTCTTAGGAAAGCTCGTTCCGGCCTATTGGGAGCATCATTTCTGCAACCCATCAGTGTGATCCCAATTAGAGAGAGCAGCTGAAGCCGGCAACAAGCCCCTCACCAGGGCCGGATCCTGCACCGCAGCCTGCAAACACATTTTGCAGTGCTGTCGCTGTCTCAGCTGGCAATGCATTACCCAAACCTGCCCGCTGGCCCAAATCCAGATTAAGCAAGCCCACGTGTTGCATGGGGATGTCTGCAGGTACCCCACCACCGGCAGCTGGGAGGGACGCTTTCCAGGAAGGGCCACCTCGCTGCAACTCTTCATCCCCGCATGCATTAACAGCCTCACCTTTACAAGACAAAAGGGCACTTTGTCAAGACGGACTAAGTTAGCTGCTTGATCGTTTAATTACCCTTGCTTAATTATTACGGCTTGGATCGCAGAGCTATTGATTTTTCAGAAAGGCTCTCCAGACCTTTCACTGGACTCTACCTCAAAGTGAACTAAAAAGTGTTGGGGAATGAAGTGTGCAATATAAATAATTTAAAGCAGTGTATCATCCACGGGCTACATTAAAAGAGAACGTTGGAATATGAGCTGTGGAAACATCAGTGGAGCAGATATGCTGTCAACCTTTGATTTTCCTACAAGCAAATGTTGTGGATTTCTTTAATGGCCCAGCAAACAGATATCAGAATCTCAGCTATTGTTAAAAAAAAAAAAAAGTTTCTTAGGATTCTGGAACAAAATGTGAAAACAAATATCACCAAAATTCAAACACAAGTACAAAATAAAATAAGATCCAAAGATAGAGAACCATTATTTTGAAAAAGAAACCAAGGTTGTTAGGACAAACCTATCATTTTTCAGTCTACTTCTGACCATTTGAGGTCTGCACTGCAAGTACATCGTTACGAAGGCAACCCAGTGCCTCCCAAGTTCATCAGTTGGTCAAGAAGCTAAAGTCCAAACAAATTTAGCAGAATGGACAGGAAGGGGCAAGATCTTGAGAACACAGCAATGAAAATTCTATAAATCCCTTTCCTGCGATATTTTGTAAAGACTCTTACTACTCTTAAAAATAACTTTGTCACCAAAGGACTCAGCAATGGAATTATGGCATGCCAACAGAAATTACAGCCTGTCAACAGAAGCAAAAACCCTAAGACAAGAAAAGACATTGTAGCAACCTACGGCAGTGGGATATAGCCAAGATGGTTTAATATCGGGAAGTAGGTGGTGCACTGCACCCTTTGAGTCAAAATCAATGGGCCTCAGTTTAGTGATCTGCCCAGAAAGAACATAAATGATAAGGTGTATCAGCACTGGGGTTTCTAATGAATGCTGCTAGCATCACGGCAGGACTTAGGCACACTCAGTCCAGCCGAGCTTTGCAGCCTTCGGAGGGGACACAAGGGGAAAAGGATTGTGCAGTGCCACACGACAAGCCTTATACTCTTTGCTCGCTGAGATACGCAATTATATAAAAATACGGACTCACAGCAGAGAGCCAGTTTGCTTTTAAATTGCCAGTGCTCATAATGGCAAAGTCATATTTGAAAATGTTAAATGAATGACACCTGTGAGTTTAGAAATAGGGAGAGAAAAAAAAAAGATCTCGGTTTGGTGGTTGCAGGGTTTTTCTATACTTTCTCAGCTCCTCATTCTGAGAGAAGAATCCCTTAACAGCGTGGAGCTGGGACAGGGGAGAGTCAGGCTGGGTGTTAGGAAAAGGTTCTTCACCCAGAGGGTGGTTGGGCACTGGGACAGGCTCCCCAGGAAAGTGGTCCCAGCACTGAGCCAGTCAGAGCTCAAGAAGCATTTGGACAACACTCTCAGACATGTGGTTTGGTTTTGGGTGGTCCTGTGCGGATCCAGGAGCTGGACTCGATGATCCTGGTGGGTCCCTTCCAACTCAGGACATTCCCTGATTCTATGATTCAAGACTCTTTTTGTACAATATGAAAACTCACTGAAAATTGGAGCCTGCTCCCTTCAGCACAACTCTGCGTCCAGATGCAAAAGTGAGCGACCTCCCGGCTCTTCGGATCTGCAGACCCCTGCTCTTCAAGCCTGCAGCTGAGGAGCAAGTGGCGATATTCACGGAAGGCCAGAGTCTCCTCTAGTGGAATTATAGGAATTTACAGCTCCCTGGTTTGCCACACATTTGGGGGGAAAATTGCTTTGGCCTCGATCTAACTCCCAAGTAATTTCAAACAGGAATTAGGGATCCCTAAACATGGCAGAGTGAGAGGCTCAAACACAAGTGGAGCAGGGAACTAACTGGAGGAACACCTTCGAGCAGACTGGTCCCTCCTGTACCCATTGCCATGCTGCCCTCGTCGCCCAGGACAGCCCAACAGCCCTAGTCACGTCCTAGAGAAAAGCAGGGGGTTGGAGTTTGGCATTGCCTTCCCAAAGGCACACACTGCGCAAGGGACAAACTCAGTGCTGAGAAACCACAAAGGGCCCAGCAAGGCAAGCAGGGGAAGAGAGGATGGAGTGTCCCACGTGGGACAGGAGAGGACCTACTCCCTAAGGAGGACCATCAAGAGAAGCAGGAAGCTGGAGAGCTGGTATGGAGCTAAGCCTTGTGCAAACTCCAAAATTTCAATATATGTTTCTCTGACTTTAATTCCTGCTGGAAATAAGGCATCCTGGGCATTTGGGATAATCGTACCAATACACGCATTTCTGTCAAGTACTAAGTGGGGGGGTATTATTGAAATCCATCTTTCAAAAAAAACCTATCAAGTGTATAATTATTTATCCTGTGCTTTGGGGAAATTAAAAATACCTACAAAGCTTTTTGAGACATACATGCTTTTTCTTCCAAAAATTTTACATAACTATGCTTTTATATTTGCTGCAGCACGTTCTGTGGAATTACTCTGAATTAAATGGTTTAATCATGGTAAAGTGATAAAAATGGTATCACAGAGCTGTAAATAATGCTAAGAGATAAGGAAAAATATAGTGGATTTCTTTCTCAATTACGGAAACTATTCCAATTTTTAAAAAGCAAAATGTTACTAATTTTTCTTTCTAGGGGAACCATAAATTTGAAACCCTGTGCTTCAAAGGGATGTATTTTTCCATAGACATTTGGGTGCAGAGTGATTGCAAAGAGCTCCTAACATATTCAGCCACCAGTCAGCACCTTCCAGACATCCTTGCTTCAGGCAGCGAGACGTGAAGTTGTAAACCAAACAGCTCCTCCACTTGGCTTCCAGTATGTGTTTCTGAGGAACTAGGCATCTTCTGTCATTACAGGTGGGAAATGATTGCATCCATGCTAATTAGAACCAATTTATTATTATTATCAATTGCTATAATCAACACAAATTGGAAGCTTTCCTTCCTGCCACTCAGCCCCACCTTTTCTACCGAAACCTGCAAGGCATGCTACCTCTCTCAGTAACACGGCTCCAAAAGTAACCTCCTGCCTCCTTTGGCACGTCTTACTGTCCACCTGCTCGTGGCCAGGTAGCAGGTATTCAGTGCCAAAGCCAAGCATGGCTTAAAGCATCGTTATTTTAGGTCCCTCCAGATCTAACGCATCAAAACGATCCGTATATAATCAATATAAAAGACTTAGAGATACACAAAGAGCTATGCATTTGTTTTCATCTTGGTAATACGAAAAGGAAGCTTGTGATATATAGCAAATAACTGAGTAAATTACATCCAGGAAGAATAAAGGTGGCTTGACTCCAAGATTTAGTTGTATTTGGAGTGTGTAGGATGGACTGCAAAAGGCAGTTCAGGAGAACTTGGACAGATGCGCACGCGTACATACAGACGTGAGGGTCTGGGCATGTTTACGCTTGTATTTATTTGCAATAGAAGTAAAAGAATGCACTCCAGCCCATGAAACTGTAATTGATTTGCAGGAATTAGATGAAAAGCTTCCAAACTATGGACTAGAACCATAAACGGGTCTCCGTATGCTGCAAAGCAGCCAGCAAACAGATAAAGAGGGTTTGTTACACGAATGAAAGACTTCAAACCACGAACAGAAAGGTGAAATAATACAGATATTTTTATGTCTATATTATAACACATTATATTCTCTATTTCTGTATCTGTGTATCTATATAAACAATGTAAAAAGCTCATGGTCAGTTTACTCAATGTAACTAACAGAGTTGTGGGGAGCAGAAATGAGTGCCAAACTTCATTTGGGCTGTTCTGTGCAGTGAATCCTAAAAAGCTAAACCCTAAAACTCTCCTAATTGCTCTGCTGTTTGAAGATGACAAATTAAATGACAGAGGCGACAATATTTGAGGCACGCAAAATTCCACTAGCGTCCTTCCCCATCGGCTCATAAAAAACCTTTCCTTTTCTGGGACTTCAGACACAACAGTCGCGAAATACCTGAGAACCTTCCTAAATACGGACTCTCTTCTTCACACCGAAAGCTTATCTACATCAAAAGCAAAGACTCCCAGACAGAGACGTAAGGAAAGCCAGCTAGATTTTTTAAAACTGATCTTTTGGCACCTTGTAGTCCCTACTCAGATTTCATTCATCCCTCATTTTTTTGACTCGGCCAGATAACGCGTCTCACACTCGGACTCTGGCAGACTGAGGGACATGCCTGAAAGCGGAGCACCAGTGGTGCAGGTGGCCTTTGTAGGTAGAGGTGGCTGTGTCTTGAATGCTAATTTCCGCTTTACAGCCTGCGACCGAATGCCAGAACAGACCTGTTTTCTTTTCTCTTTAGTAAGAGGGAAAACCACACATGCTCTTGCTGGAAGGAGGCCAAGCGGCGCCAAGCGTGCGGCAGGTAACTGGCAGCGAGGCAACTGGAGCTAGCACGCAGGAGACAACTTTCATGCTCTTTCGGAGCGAGCAAGGATTATGCCAAGCCCTAATGTTCCGTATGAAGGAAATGAAATCACTCAACATATTTTACAGCTCAGGGAAAAACGTTGCTTCATTTTTCCTCAAATGAGGTATTTAGCTCTGTTAGCAGGACGTTATTAGATTTATTATCATGTCAAGTCCAGGAGAGCTACCAGTTTAACTCTTAATGCAGCCAAGGCGCAGTTCGGAGGGAGGAGGAGAGAGAGCACACAATTGAAGTGGGCAGGAATTTTGTTAAAATATGTTAACAACTCTGACTGAGCCAAGCTGGTAAGGCACATTAAGAGAATGCAATTATCTCGATGGTTTGGAGGGAGATACAAGACTAGAAAATATCATTCCAGTTAGAGACCTGCATACCATTTTGCATAGCGAGGTTAACATCCAGAGAACAGAATAATGTTACAGCTCCCACCTCAAAGCAAGCAAAACTGTTTGGGGCCCGTATTTGGAGATTTGGAGATGCACACTGTTTTCAAAAATTGCTTGGGCTCTGAATTTAATGTGATTTAAATCCCTAAAGTGCACTGCATCTCCTTAGCTGTGCTGTGTTTTAAATGCTGCAGGTCCCGAGCCCAATACCTATAACTCTCGCTGAGCAGTACCTTACTCCACCACTTCCACACATTTCACTGTTATCATTTGTGTAGTAACACATAATATCCAGAAGCACATTCTGCTCACCATCACAGCTTGCCACCGCATCCATCTCGAGAGCTAGGGAGGAGGAAACAAAGGGTTTCCAATAATACCTTGCTGGTTTGCACATTTTTAAGCACAGTGTCCCACGGTACCCTTTTAGTATACCTTACAGCATCGGTGAATGCTGTGACAGGTCCTTGCATCACCATAGTAACACTGGGATTCTGTAAGGGACAAGGCTGGTAAAAAAAAAAAAAAAAGAATTAAACAACAGGCTGTAGCTGAAGATTAGGAGGTGAAGGAGCCAATTTAATGCTTAAGGGAGCAAAAGCAGGAAAACGCAACACCGACAGACCCAAGTTTCCCTGGCTGCCACCAGTCACCAGCTGTTCGCCACAAGAGTTAACCAGAAGAGTTGTGTCTGATAGCATGGCTTGCACAATGCAATGCCCACGGATCCTGAGCTCCCTCACCAGTAGGAGCTGCTGTAATAGGAAAGAGGGAGCAAGGGAAAGAGGGAGCAATAGGAAAGAGGGAGCAAGGGAAGCCAAAAGCACCCAGCACTGGCAAGGTAGCACGAAGGACAGTCTCAATTGCTGTTGCCCAGTGGCTCTGCAAGGCGCTTTCTGCCTTTGGGATGAAAAATCAGCACCACAAGTCTCCAGCACTTTACAGCCCAGTGATACAAAACCCACGGCACCTCTTGTGCCAGCTCAGTGTGTCAGTGCACGGTGCGCTGTTTGGCAAGGTGCATCGGTCTACAGTGCACCTACAGATAGACAGATATGCAGATGCCGAGTCTGAAATGCTCAACGTGTGGCATTTAACTCAAGAAACAAAGAGAATGATCCCGCTTTTACAGACAGCTCTAAAATCATCCGCTTGCAGGACTCAGGTGCTTCGCATCCTTGAGTGTTTTCCAAAAGGCTCAGAGAGCAGATACTGGGCTGCTAACCGATCTGAAAAGCAAACATGCTAAGCACGGGGAGAGGGGAAAACAGGACTAATCAAACCCCACGAACGTGCTTGATGGTTTCCACAGCCAGGGCATCTTTCTGAGTGACAGACAATTCATCTTTCACCAGCTCCCATTGCCTAGAGATCACTTTCTTGGTTGTTTTCAGCTAAACCTACATAAACCCAAGTATTTTCGAACAGGAAACCAGATGTGATGGGGCCTGCCCCAGCCTGTGACAGCGACACGTGGGTTAATTATGATTGATGCCACGTCACTCTTCATAAAGCACCCACTTGCCACATCAGGTATTTTAATGTCATTTGTGGAGAGACGCCAGAAACCGAGGTCTGGGGTCAAGGAGAAAGGGACAGCAGTACGAAATACCCAATTAAGCTTCCCCCACCGTGCCAGGAGAAGGAAATAAAAATACGCATTAAGCACAAGCCACGCGGTGATATTTTCCTTGTGTTTTCTTGCTGCCTGTTGCCCCCAAGTGCCATTGCCACCCATGCTGAGGATGCCCTATCCAAGCTGCAGGCTGCCAGGGTTGAGCTGTGGCACCACGCGGGTAAAGCCAGGAGGGGGACGTGGGGCCACTGGGACTTCTGGGGACTGCCGAGGGCTGGGGAGCTGGTGAAAACCACAGCAAGAGAGCAAGAACTGTAGAAACAGCAGCATTTCAGGCGTGGCTTTGCTGCACTACTAATATCGCTCCTCCAGGGGCTACATGTGGATGAAGCATCTCTGCTTTCTAAAGGCAAACGCTAAGAAGTGCATATATACGTGAATCTGCGTGCAAGCATTTTTCTCACTTCTATCCAGCCATGGATATACGTGGTGCGCACCCAGGTGGAGGAAAACAGATCCCCATGCTGAAGCACTGGCTGGTTTAGGATGGAAGAAATGCCTCAGTCTGGTATTTCACCAAAAATAAGACGCAAATACCCACTTCAAATGGGTTCACCAACACATGGCGCACTTCACGTGTCTTCTAATCCCCTCAAGACCAGCTTTCAAGCCTTTTTTTTTTTTTTTCAATTTCTTTTTTCCTGATTGACAAGACCAAGTTCAGCTCCAGCCTGTGGTCTCAGGCAAGGTACATGTCTCTGCCACCCATCCGGCGAAGGGTCAGATACATCTGAGACACTGAAAACGAGCTAGTGCTGCTGTGCTGGAAAATGGTAGCAAAAATAAGAGCAAGTGAGGTGCAGGTGAGCCAGGGAGGAAAGCCTAGGCACAGCTGCCTGCTTTACCTACTCCCAGTTTTGTAGCGTTTTTGAGTTCGGTAGGGCTTCATGGGTGACAGCAGTAGCTGTCTTCTTGTGTGAGTTACATACGTGGACAAATGGTAAATGAACTGATGTGCTTCTCTTTATCTATTTTATGAGTTAGACCAACCTACTGTATTTTAATGAAAAATCAAGATAATAAAGCTCATAAATGAATAAAGGCAATAGTGTCTGCAGAGCCTGGTATTGAATGAGCTGGCTAATTTCATGTGTGAGGTTATTTATCCTCCTGTTCCAGTGTCACCTCTTTTTTTTCTCCTATTCAAACTACTGAGAGCCATTTCAAGGAATGAAGTAAAAACAAGGAGCCCTAAAATGGGTTTGCTCAGGCGTCACTGCTGGCTACAGCTCTCAGCTCAGTGCTGGGACAGAAGGAGCTATCAGACAGCCCAGAAAGCTTTTGCACATTATTTTGAAGTCATCTGCATGCCATTAAGCATAATCAGAGACCAGGTGAAGAACCCTCTTTGCTAACTCCTATGTGTCCTCAACTTGAGTTATCCAGATCACTTTAGCTATGTCCAGCAGTAGGTATCTGCAGAGCTGCTAAGGATGCCTTTTTTCATTAAAAATGGCATGCTTTGGATTTGGGGGAGTTGGATTCAAAATGGTGCGCGCGTCTGTACGGAGGAGGAAGCTCCTCAGGGTGTTCCCCCAGGTGAGACTTGATGGCTCCGCCACAGGGAGATGGGCGGCACTGGGTGAGTCTGGGGGAAGCAAGAGGGCTGTGAAGGTGCACCCAGCCTTTCCCAGCCAGCCCCTTGCACCTCTGCAAAAAAGCATGCGTGTGGGGGTGCAGGTGCCACCACATGATACTTCCTCACCTGCCCCAGCAGCACATCAGCATCTTAATTTGGGTATTTCTTCGCAAGTTCAGATGTTGGCTTGGTCTGCTGAAACTCAGCGAATAAAGAATAAAGTTCCTGTCTCAAAGTGCACCTTGTCCACGCGTTTCTCCAACTAACTTTTCAAGGCTTTTTCTCCTACCTTTGCAACCCTGATGTTCCTCTGTGGTGAAATGATCAGCACTGAAATGTGGGATCGTTTCTAGCAGATCATCTGGGTGGGGTGGGGTGGAGGGGAAATAAACAACTTTCACATTAGTTGCAGAGAAGTGCACAAATGAATTACCCGCTGTTTTCAGCCAGTCATGAATAATTCAAATTCCCCTGTGTCGGTGGATCTAATTAGTAATCATCCAAACTATTCCTGAATTATCTAGTTTAGAGTTACTCGCATAGCAACGACATTCATTTCCGATAGGATTATTAATCCATTTGCCAGTGTGAGATTGCCAGGGCAGAGGCAGTGGGAAGCCATACCATCAGTTAATGTTATTAATGTTTCTTTAACAATTAACCTATCCAGTGTTCAGGGACAAACAGCATATGTCATGCAGAGAGATATTTTTAAAGCTCTGTGGATACGTGCCATACATCCTGCTGATTCGGCCACCTTGAAACGCAAGGAGCTGTCATTAGCGAAGGCTTGACCCTGAATGTGCAAATTGCATAGGAACCGGGAGAAAATATGAAATAATAGAGTTACCTAGACCTCATAGCAATAGCCGAGGTGCAAATCCACTCCAAAAAGCAACTTTGCAAATCCGAGGCCCACTGGAGTGCTCTCCACTGATTCCCGATTGAGTGAAAGAAGGAATTTTTGTGGTTTTCCCCTATTGCTGATTTAAGAGCTCCCAAAGGCAGCCCATGTCCGGAGCTCACTCGAGAGGTCCCTTCCCACCACACCCAGCCCGTGACTCTGCGGTCAGCTCTTCTGAAAAAGAAAATGCCAGGTTAGCATGCCTCAAAAGACAGCATAGCTGAGATGTGTGAGGAAGCTGTACATTTTAATATAATCCAGTAAATAATGAGCGTTTCATGAGCTTTCCCCCCTGTCCCAGGTACTCATAGTAAAACACCTGCTTCGACACTGCTCTGGAACTATGCGAGGTTGGGGTGAGACCTTTGCTTAGGGCAAATCATCCCCCATCTATTACTGTGGGATTTTCATATCTTATTTAGAAACATCTGGCGCTGATGCTTGTCACAGATGGGATACTGGGTTAGATGAAGCTTAGATCACACAAAAACATGTTCCCAAACTTGCTTATTTTTAAAGGGACTTTTAAAGCAAACTGATCCAGCATCCCCTTCAAATATAAGCTACCAGACAGGCAGTGCCAGCTTGCAGAAAGCTAGCAGTTTGATGTCCCATAGAGAAGCCCTTGCTCTCAGCCAAGCAGCGTTCAGGTCCCTGCGTAGCCCATTGCCACAGCCCACTTCCCTGCATAATCCAAAACTGTTGCTAAACCAAGATTCGTACAGCTAAATAGCAGGAGGGATGTGTCTGGGGGGAGCTACTAGACCTAACTCTGCCGTGGGTTGAAGCACAGTCACCAAAGGGAGTCACTCTAGAGTGCCAGCCGCCATGGCTGCAGATACCAGCAACCCACTACTCTTCCTTTTATTTCACTCCCTATCATTTTAAAAGGGTTTTGAGACAAATCTCGCTTTCTTAGTCACTTTGGGGGCTTCACTGAAAACTGATGTTAGCAAGAACACCACATAAAATATCTTTAAAATCAGTAAAACCTAATGGTGGAAAGACAAAGGAGAATTGAGCCTTTACCAGCTCAGGAAAATCAAAAGACCTGTCATTAATTAGAATTGCGAATGCTTTCTCATTAGCACAATATGTTGTGCTGGAGCTGGCCATGTGGAAAAGTTCTGCATGACAGAATAGCATGGGAGAGAGCACAGCACAGCTTTTTTTTTAAAAACAAATAAATAAATAATTTGGTGCCACCAAAGGAAAGGAATAAAGTTGTAAACATATTTCCCAGACATCAGCTAACAGCAGGAGTTTACAGTTTTTCTGCAGTGGCCAAGTATAATAAAATTGATCTGTTGACTATACAGATCCATAAAATAGTTTACACAGAGTTAGACTTATTGCCAGTTGGATCAGAAACAAAATTCTTCCTAAAGAAAGTGGCCTTGTAAGCATCCTTTTTCCATTACACATCACGGCAACTGCTGGGTAAATGAGGGCCAGGTTTCCAGAGTTCAGCACTTTGGGGTATTCTGCTTTCAAACACTGCTCGAGGAGCACGTGTAGGACAGTGGGTGAGCTGGAAAGGACTGGAAATCCCTTGGACAGTCTCCCCACAGCAGGAAATGCAGATTGTACCCATGAGCCCGGCATTGCACTTACCCTGGCAGCACTGACTGGATGCAGGGGACCTCAGACACGAGTCTGCTCTTCTCTTTTGGCAGAAGCAGCAACGGGAGATGCTCCCTCTAGCATCCCTGGGAAGGTGACAGGATGGGGAACCAGAGGCACAAACCCCTTAACCCACCACGGGCGCCAGTGCCCAGCAGCTAAGGCATGCGGCCTCCAAGTGTCGCTGTCCCCAGGCTGAAGCAGATCTTCGTGCAGATCAGACCGTGTCCCTTAGACAAACCCCACCAGGCCAGGCTTTCAACATCATCTCTGCGTGTAGCCGCTTCTGGCCTGTTATTAGGAATAAATGAAATGAATCTTAGAAAGAACTCTTTAAAAAAAAAAAAAAACGTCAATTCCAATACACAGTTCATAAACTTAACCCAGGAATCAGATCACTGCAGGTAGACACACATCTGAGCTAGGAATCAAGGAGCTTTTCTCACAAAAGCTTTGGAAAAGGAATATTTGGGCACAGAAATAGTGTTATGAATCCATCCCTGTGTGGACAGAAACACTCGTATCTCCATTGCACACATGTGGTTAAATGGCCTGTGGGCAGCCAGCACAGAGCAAAAAACTCAACCCGAGGCTCCAAAATCCCTGGCTAATGCCCTAAACACTGGAGTAGCCAACAGGCTACTGCCGGCCTCCTCCCCAATATTAGTCTCACAACTTATAAAGAAAATCAATCTATAAAGTATGCAAAACCGAAATTCATTCTTTCACTACGCAACGTACGCAAAATCCTCCCCGACACGCTGGCATTTGGTTTCAGATACGCCAAGGTTAATAGCCATAATGTAAAATCGTTATCTGCAGCCGAGTATTAATTAGGGCCCTCATGTACAATGCATTCACAATTTGCATGCAAAGAGGGCTGCAGCGCTTCTCCATGGGAGGCCGGCAGTGGGTTAGAGCTAGCAGAGAGCTAGAAGACTTTGGGAGAAGCCTCGCCAGATGCCCCTCTCCTGCCTCGCGTGCCGGGGAAAAAGCAGGTTTTTTGGGTCCCCTCTGTTGAATCCATGCAGGGTTCAATCATTTGCACTGCCCTGGGGCACAGGAGCCCTGCACGCAGCAGGGATGTGCCTCAGCACCGGCTGCTTTCACCCAACCCACACCAGGCACATTTCAAAGCCTCCTGACACTGGTTTTTGTGGCTTGAAGGGCTGTGTGGCTTTGGAACAACGCTGTTTTGATAGAGAAAAAGTCTGATATATTTATTGCTGTTATTATCAGAGCGGGTCGGTCCCCAAGACTCTCAGATCATTCAGCAGAAGCCACCTGCACAAGTCTCAGAGGAGGACGGAAAACAATTTTTATGTCATTTCTGCAAGTTTTATCACTTTGAAGTGCCTCACAGCCCCACGCACAGCACTTGAACCTCCAGTCTCACAGGGCGGCTCTAGGAGAAAGCCACCAACCTCTCCCTGGGGATGAGAAACCCACCCAGCTTCAGGTCGGGAGCCCACCTCCTCCTCGCTCTCCCATTTGTGCCCCACTGGATGAGAAATGCCAGCTGGGTTTGTAGCTACCAGCTGCGGTGATGCTGCTGAGCTTGGTGTGTGACAGTGCTTTGGCTTTTAAAAATATAGGAGATGGCCGTGTGCTCACGTGTTCAGACTTTTTATTTATTTATTTTCCCAATCTGTATCTTTTCCATTCTTTAGGGGTTACGGGCTTGGGTTTCAGTGGTTGTTTTCCTTGAAAAATAAACACTTTCTAAACAACACTCGAAGTTTAAAAAAAAGAACACATTTTCCCAAACGACTGCTTTCCACATCCAAAATGGGTCCTATGTTTTTAAGCAACCACGATGCCCACCTAGATGTCTCAGTGTGATTAGGTCTTTATAAATGCTCACTGAGGTCACAAAACCACAAGAAAAGGAGCTAGACAGGAGACTGCAAGCCCATCACATCTCCCCTCTCCTCCTAAGGCAAGCAGATCTCTGTCCCGATGGATGATACACACCACCAGGCTGAAGGACACACACATTCATAAGACTATTAAACTCACAGATTTTCGGTAAGATTGGCAAAGAAACCTGGGAAAGGCACTCCTTCAGAAGAAAGCAGCCTTCCTTATTTTGAATCCCGGAGAAGAAATCAAGACCTCCTATCTTGGCTTTCTTCCGAACTGAGGAAGGTGCTAGCAACTTGCACGGATCCTTGGGACAGATGCTCAGGATTTGGCTGGGGTGAATTTGAGGCTCTTATTAATGTGATCCATCACCAAGCCAATGGTTAACGCATCAGTCTATTTACAGAGGCTTGCTGCCGAACTCCAGAAATAAACGATGGCTGAGCAACTTGCAAATTGCTGGGTACAGTCAGCGAGGCAAAAATCAATAGTCCCTCTAGAAAATTCTGTCTCTAATCAGGTCTGGATTCGATACGATGAGGACAAAAACATTTTCTTCTGGTGTTTTTCGGCTACATGCGATGGAGATTGCTCACATTAGAGCCTTGACAGCAGGGACAGGGATGCTGGCAAATGGTGCTGGCAAAGCTGGGTGCCTCTAAGCTTTGTGTGAGACCCACGGTGACTGGCCCACGAGTTTTAAGATGGAGTTTGACAGCCACAAAAGGAGGTAAGTACAGTGGAGTTGTATGCAGTCGGGGGAGTTAAATCATGACCACCCCCTTGCCCTATTCCCCAGCTAGCTTTTATTTTTTATCAGAGCACCGGGAAGAAAACCCAGATGTCAGGTGTATTCTACCCATTGCAGGTGCCAACAAATATTTATTCAAATGCTTTTTCTACCTCCTAATCATCACCAGAGCTCACTCCCTGGCTCCTTTTGGAGCTCCTTTTCCTCCCCAGCCCTGACCTGGTAGACAGCAAACAGTGGTGCAGCTTCAGCCAGGGCTCAGACGGCTGCGGGCTGAGATTCCAGCCAGTGAGGGCTGATGAGAAACCAGGAAAAATAAATCTCTGCCTGGAGATGCCTGCCTAGCTCATCACCTGCTGAGCAATGCCTCCCCAGGGACCTCTTTGACTTTTTAAGGATTTGTTTTATTTTTCCTTTAATAATGAGCATGCAGATGTTCCACGTTTCAAATTACTCCCATTCCCTTCTCTCTTCCCTCTGTTTTCTCTTTCGTTTCCAGCACGTTTAGGCAGGGCAAGCACTTGAGACAAAGCAAAGCTGAAGGTCGAAGGCCTCCCATCCTTGAACCCCAGGAAAAGAAAAGCGCATCCCTGCGACACTGCTCCCTTCCCCAGTGACAAATCCCTGTCCCCTTCCCCCTTTGGGCCACGACCTGCTACCATAATACAATAATACCAATGGAAAAGTCCAAAAGTGCAGTCACACTTCCCTAACGCACGTACACTTAACACTTTTTAAGGCAAAAGTTGTCAGTAATAGGAGCTTCAAAGAAGTTGCACGTCTCAATAAAAGGCCTTCCTTTTAACAGCAGCAGTTGCTGCTGGGAGCTCTGCAGTTTTTCTTTTAATTCAGCCATCATGATAAATTGCCTGAATATTCTCATTTTTATACTCAGAACCTATTCCCTATACCAAATTCCGCTCTCATTTCTACCCGGAGTAACTTGAAATAATGGACTCACCTCATTTATCTCGATAAGTTTAGAGTTGTACAGCTAATCTTTTTGAATAAGAGCTATTGAAGCATTTTTCAGCATATATATTCTGTAAAACTGGGTTTGTCTTCAGCAATTAAATTTAAAAAAAAAACTGTAGAGTTTGTTGTTGTTGTTGTTTTAATGGCCTGCATCGCTGCCATATTTGCAGTGTCTTGGGCTTTTGGCTGCTCAGAAGTGTTTTCATAACCCCTCCTGGTGATAAAAATAATCAATTGCGCACATCAGCAGAAAAAAAATAATAATAATTAAAAAAAAAGCTTATTCAAAATCTCACGATTTCCTGGAAAATTTGGACCACAACTGGAGACAATCTACTTAACTACTTGAAATGCTATACCCTGCTTTGAAATACCTCCCTCCTCAGGCCATGTTTATAAGTCTTATTGTGTTACCTACTTAACAAAAACGAAACATGAGATTTTCCCAGCTTCATGAGAAAAAGATGCCAAGAGGACAGAGACCCCAGTAAGTCCTTAAAGAGTGAACACTGGGATTCGATATTGTGACCCAAATTCGTACTTGATTCTGTGAGTATCTGTGGGATTTACTGCCCCATAACACACTGCAAATGCATTCCAGATTTACAGACTTATTTTTCAGGGTATTTGTGAGAATATTATCCTGGGTTTGCTTTCTTTTTAATGTATTCTCCAGCACACCCAGGAGTGCCCGCGAAGCTGCAGAGCTGCAGAAGTCTTTCCTGGAAGGAGATGATCCATCAGAGCAGACCTCTGCACTCTGCCTGAGCTTTGCAAAACTACCTGGGTCAGTGATAATTATTATCAAAGTAAATTATATTCTCTGTCATATCACATCTCAATTAACCAAGCAGCCATAATCACCTTACGTCTCGCTGGGGCCCTGAGTAGGCAGTTTGCTGTTTGCAGCTGGGAGATGAGATAGGTGCCCACGCAGCCGTGAGAAATGTCCTATTGTTTAGCTACCCTCGATCCATTTCGAAGGCGGTAAATGGCCAACAGCGTACCCATTCGGCTGTTTTCTATAACCTTTCTCTCTCTACAACCTGATTATCACAGGCATTCTGCTTTCCTCCTCTGTCCATCATTTCTCCAAGCATAGGCATCATGCACCAGCTTCCAGATGTAATCTCCCACAGGTCCCCATCATGACCAATCAGCAGAGGTAAGGGAAGGCAAAGCAGAAGTTTCTGGTGCATAAAAAGCAGCTCTAGGACACGAAAGTGCCTCCCATCTCAGTGCACCTCAACTTACACCTCCACGAGCCAAGCTTCCTCTGAACACATCAAGACTGCTTCAGCGTAGTCTTGTGCCTCTTTCTGCCTGGGCTGTCGCCTGGCTTTGGGGGATCAGAGCTGCTGAAATCAAAATGTTTATAAGCAACCTGCAGCAGAAGCCCCACAGACAGCCAGTCAGCCCAATGTCATCCTTCCGCTGCTTGTAAACAATCTCCATGAGAGCAAAAATAAAAGCTAACAAATGGTAAACTTTTGTAAATACTTTTGATCATTACTCACTGGACTCATAAATCTTTCACACATTAGACAGTCAGACTAACAGGACACACAAATTTTGCTCTTAGTGCCATAAATCTCTCTCACGTTTTTTTCTATGGCCATAATAATAGAATTATTGTTGCTTTCGTTTCCTCCCCTATTCTGTGTAATTAATCTCGATGTGTTGCTGTGCACATCTAGAGACAGTACATTCCGTGTCTGCCCATTTGTATTTTCTTCAACAGCCAGTCCCATCTGAGTTAATATATTGTGTTTTATTATATATAACCACTGCCCATAACTCAGATAGAACACAACACATTTTCATTTTGTTGCCCCATTATTTTTGCAGTAAGTCGATACGATATGAGGTGAAGCGTGCCTTGCTCAGCACTTATTGATCTGTCTGTTTACTCATTGCTTACATCAAAACACCACTTGTCAGCTCTGGCTCTGTTATGATTATCTTATCATGCAGGAAAAGACAGACTCAAAGACTAAATGCTAGTCGCCATCCAAGGTCAGCTGATGGCAAAAACCAGCCCAAAGGGTTTTCAGCTAGGCCGAGATAAGTAACTAGCACCTCAGGATCAAGTCTCCTTCTTATTAAAGGTGCCTTTACAATGCAGTTGGGAAGAGTGATTCAAGCAGCTCCAGCCAGTCCTTGCAGCTCAATGTAAGGGTGATGACAGAGGCACAGTACCCAACACTGACAGAGATCCTATGGAGCATAAATGAGGGGCTGTCTTCATTTTTCGGTAGAGAAAGGAGCTATGCGTGTTCTTCAAGCTCATCCATCTTGCTATAAGCAACGCCAGCCTCATGGGAGATTGCAGTGAAGCAGAGGTGCTGTGCATTAGTTGGGGCTTTTTCCTTCAATAAGCGCCCTGCGCACTGGAAAACCACAGCCCCGCTTGGCGTGGAGGACATTTCACCAAGTTGTCTGTCATTGTGGCACGTCAATATCACTTTGGACTGAGACCAAATGTCCAACATTATGTCACCTCTGGCAAAGTGGCTGCATACTCAATGCACCAAGATAGCATTTGGAGCTCATCCATCTAGCCCTGACCCCATACGATGCCACATCAGCAACAAAAAATCACTGCACCCTCTTCCCTCTGTTTCTAAATGATATGCTTTCCCTCTCTCTCCTGCAGACCGCTGCTCTTAAGTTGTTAAGGAGCTTTGAAAAATATGTTTGGAAAGGCATCTCTGCTCTTTCAGAGCATGCAGCAGGGCAGTGCCTGAATAAATGAATTTGATTAGTGAACCCCTGCTTAAAGGATCAATCACTTTGCCTTTGGAAAGACGAGTCGTGGAGAGACATATGCCAGCAGCCAACCTGCTGATGTGTTTTGGAGTTTGTCAGCATGGGGGCAGGCAGGGCTGTGAGTGACAGCAGGACCTCTTTGGGGTTTGGGTCATGCTGCCTTGAAAATCTGGACAGAAGAGATCAAGATTTATGGCTGGATTACTGATCAAATGAAATAATGGAGCTGCCCAGCTCAAGAACAGCAAAGGGGCACTAGCATCCTCCAGCGTTCTGCTTTTCTACTGCATGGGCGTCACAGTTTTAAGCATGCGGCTTTCCAGTGCTGGGGTGGGTAGACAGGGGTGAGCCTTCGGTGGAGGAGCCTTGTCTCTCTAGGCTTTAGAGCCTCTGCAGAGAGCCCTTGCCTACAAGGTGATCCAGAGGAAGCGAGGAACCTAAATATCCCCCACCAGAAGCACCCTGGGGTGCTGTGCCGGGGCTGGCTGCTTTGTGCTCCAAACCCAGGCAGCCCACAGCACGCCGCCTGTAAGCGGGGCACGCCATCCAGGGGGAGGCTTCCTGCAGAAAAGGCTGATGCAATTATACCAGGGTTTTTAAGAACTTCCACTGAACGTTGCTACCTTTTCTGGACTTCAAGAAAGTAATTACGTGGCTGGCTTCAGTAGCAGGGTCAGTTGCACCACCTGGGTCAAAGGGCTGGCAAACAGCAGCGCACCAGGGAGGAAGAGTGGGAAAGGGAATTTCTTAAACTGACCTCTTTGCCAAAGACAAGCACGATCACCTCTCACGATGCTCTTTAAGCACCTCAGAAGATTCAGGCTCTCCCATATATTGCAGAGAAGCACTTGCTGTGCTTTCACCGAGCAGGAGCATCTCCTTCCCCAAAGGCATGTCGTAACACATTAGTCTTCATCCCTCAACACAAACCTGAATGATGAGGAGGAATGCAAATGCAGGCATCTACATTTGAAGCCTCTTCTGACCTGTGCTTAGCTGGGCATAAACAGACTGATCTAAGGGAAGAGCAGAGCATCTCCTCTCCATTCGCCTGCTCCAGTGCCAGAACCCAGGGAACTAATCGCCAGGGTCAGAGGTTTTTGGGTCAGGCGAGAGCTCTTTTTTCTTTGTCAAGGCACCTCTTTTCAATGAGGCATGTGCCTGTTTCTGTCTCTTTAGCAGCTGCTAAACTAGCAGGAGAGTGCCAAAAATGCAGTGCTGTGCTCCTTCAGGCTCCCTCTGGGCTCCTGGCCCTGGGACAAGCCCAGAGCTGCCCACGTGTTTTCTCTTGCTGTCAAAACCCAGTAGTTTTGTTCCTCCATTTGATGTTCCTGGCAAGACGGCATTGCTATTAACTGCAGCAAGTGTGGCTGGAGAAATGTTTTTGTTCCTTTTTCCCCTCTCATGCACAGGCTTTCGGAGGAAAAAGAGAATTATTCCCATCATGATGCTCCTTTTCATTTCTAAGATTTACTGACATTTACTTGGGAACCGAGCAATCATTTTCTCTCAGCAGTCGATTTAATGCTGGTGGGAGCGAGTGCCAGACAGGAGCCCGTGCCAACACCTCCGCTATCATTTCAAGTCCAAGGAGCTTGATATTGATGCCTGGGAAAGACTCCTCAGCTCCAGCCACGCATCTGCTCACCGAGGGTTCAAGCGCTTGGAGAAAAGAAGAACGAGCATTTTGCCCAGCAGGAGGCAGGGACACACTGGCTAAAAGAACACGGTCACTTCTTCCTCTGCACGCTGCCTGGCCCTGTGCCGGTTAGCAAGCTCCTTCCGTCTCCCTACCGTGTTTTTGCTCAAGAGGAAGACACGAATGCACCCTTCTGAAAGTTAGGTGGCACATACATTGTTTTTTTTCCCTGCTGAGCGTTAATGGTGACAAATACTGCTGTAATGAAGCGGAACTTCCTGTTACTTCAGCCTGGCTCATCATCGTATCACCGCAGCGAGGAAGCAGAACGGCCTGCACGTGCCACGTCTTAAAGACCCAACAGCTAGAGGCCACAGTATGGAGAAATTAATAAGATGTTTAGAGTAGTACGATTAGATTTGCATTGTCTTTGTAAGAGGCGCCAGCGAGGGCTTCCTCTCCAAGGTCAGATGCTTGAAAATTAGGAGCAGCCCTGTTTTAGCAAGGTTGCTCAGTGGGAGCAGTGAGGAGTGGCCACCCTATCGGTCTTACCGCAGTGGTGGCAAGGTGCAGAGAAGGTGAAAACCCCTCCACAGCACCAGCGCATCACCCACTGCCAAATCATCCTTGGTCCAGTGCTTTGGAGGCAGAGGTTGAGATCGAGTGCTGATGCCTAGCTCCACCAGCCGGCGTGCAAGGAGGCTGCCAAGCAGCACAACACAGCGGGGCGGCAAACCCTTGTGCACTCTACCACACACCTCTTTTTTTGCCAGCTCTTCTCTGTCAAACAACAACTGGAAGGCTTTCCGGAACAGCAAGGACTGTGACTGGACCTTCGTGATGGCTGGGGGACACAAAGAGAGCATAACCACTACCTGGGCCTCCATGCATGACAGACATCTGGTCAGAGGCTGCGCGGACCACAATTTCTTGTGTTTCATTCAGCAAAACAGCTCTAAACTAACCGATTCCTGGTTGCACAGCGCCAGCACCCTGGAACTCAACAGGCCAGATAAACGCAGACCCAAATTATTTCTGGTAACATGCTTATAAAGAGGAACTGAAAAGCATTTCCATGCTCTGCATGGCTTGCATTACCATTTTTGTTTTGTTTTGTTTTTTAATGTAATCTAATACATTACAGCCAAATCTGATGAGGAAATAGCTCACCACAGTCCCCAAAGGATTGTTTTCATGTGGTCCCTGATTTACGAGTGTCTAATTTCACTTTCATGTGCTGGATTTCTGACTGTAGCTTACCCACACCCAAGTTTCAGCCCACGAGCCAGGCACTGCTGGCACTGACCAGGGGGGGTGAGCACCCTTCCCTCGCCTGCTCTGGGGCCTGATCCTGCCTTTTTAGAGCAAAACCCCCTTGAGGTTCATGGAACCCTATGCTTTATGTTGCTGCACACTCAGTTCTCCTACCACATCTCTCCTTAAATATCCTAGCTTCTGCTTTTGAGTTTCGCATTTTCCACAGTCCTTTTTCTTTAGGAAATCGGAGGTTTCTGATTTCAGGCTCGCCAGAGCTGGCCTTTTAGGTACCAGCAGAACTGCCCTACTGCAGTCTGCAGAAAGCATGGCCAGCAGCACCCTTTTAGCCCCACTCCTCTTCTGTTATCCACTCTGCTCCACCAAAACTGCGAGGGGCTGTCAGCTCTAAGTTGCTCCCACAGTCTGGTGTTTCCATCCCCTGGGACAATGCCAGGGAAAGGTGCTAATGATATGATATCCATTTTGCAGCTGCACTATGCTTCTAAGGGGGAGATAATCTAATTGGTACCTTATTACTGGAGCACTTTAACAGCAAACTCAGTGACAGGAATGTGCACGCTGAAGTGCTCGGTCATTTGGGGAGAGTTGATATGAGCTGTGGTGTCTGGGCTCATTGCTGTGAACTCCGAAAATTAGATAGAACTAAGCTCAGAAAGGCAGAAATTCCTCAACAAAGCTTGGAAAATCAGAAAGACCCAATTAATTTCCCCCCTTATTCCTCACCTTTTGGGGGAAATGTGGTTCTGAAACCCACAATTCAAGACCTTTGATCCCAATGCCTTACTTCTCAGAACCCTGGGAAGCTGGCAGGGGCTGGGAACCCTCCACCAAAATGCATGTTGCATGTGAATAGTCCAACTGTCAGGTGCACCAGCCCGCTAAGGGTCTGCTGCCATCCTTTGGGGTTTTATCCTTTGGCCTTGTCTGTGTGAGGAGGGCACCTCCAGCCTCCTGACACCAGGGTGGTCAGAAACCACAAGTAAGCTGACAGACTGCAGCTTAAAAAAAAAAAAAGCTCTTTTATTCACTTCATTCCTCCTATTATTCTTCTTTGCACATGCTGCGTTTGTTTTTGTCATTAGGTTTCCAGTGTCCCTAATAAGATATTAATGAGATGCTAATTCAACATGCAAATTACAGGAGACTGGCATGGAAAGGTTGCTATATTTAGAGCCAGAGCAGGATTTTAATGGCTGTCTTCAGCCATCTTGTGCCTTTTTTCAATTGCTTCCTTACTCCGGTGAGCAGCCTTGCATCCCTGAAGCGTCTAGGTGACCTTGGAGGTTAGCAGGAGTGACAAAAATTCTGGACTATGGTAGAAAACAAACATTGAAAACCAGGTTCCAATGACACTGTCAAAAGGAAATAGTGACAGAGGGCCTTATCTACCATTTTTAAAAAATAATAATGCCTTGGACCTTTGCCTGTTTAGCAGCAACAGCAAGAGGAAGGGACATCCTGAGAAATCAAATGCTCATAGGTGTACCAGCACTTTGACTCCTTAATATAAATGCCACTAGAAATGTTACCCTAAGTAAACAAGCAAGCAAGCAGAGCACTCAGATATTGAAGGATGCTAAATAATCGGGATGGGACCCTCTGTTCCAATCACCTTCACATTCCTGTGACACAGAGCTCTCCCACTGCCAGCACAAACAGCATCTTCTTGCGTCAAGCTCGAGGGTCAGCTCTCCAAGTCACGCCAGAACTCAACATTTCTACTTTGTCACCTGGAAACTGAGAATAAGGGTGCAGACTTCTGTTTATAAATGTTACAGCACAGCTGACTACAAACAGTGATTTTTAACCACAGCAAATTTAAAGGTGTTCAAGACTGAAAGACCTAGGTACTGAAAGGAACATGTCCTTTCTTACCAGAAGCTGTTAGTGAGTACCCTGCCCCAGAGGTTATCACGGGAGGGCCAATTCAGGTTCATTTCCTACACTTGTGATGAAGGTCAGAGCTGACAGGGTCACCATGTTCCGCTGCGTTTTTAGGGTCAGCTCCCAGGGTGTTCTGACACCCTGCCCTGAAGGAGAAGAATTCTGCTTCTGCCACACTGTCACAACACCAACTTCAGGATGCTTTTGAAAAGAAAAGGATTTTTTTATTCTTCCTATTGAAAGGCACATGCAGTAAGCCTGCTATCACAGTGTTATCATGCGCACACCAGATGCCCCTGACTTCATTACAATGCACAGCCAACCCCTGTCGACAGTCATTCCCCCAGTTACTCACAGCAACCCGTTTTCGAGACTTGCAAAAGCCTAAAAGATCCTTTTTCAACCTGTAAGGACACGCTCACCTCCAGGGACTGATTTACAAAGTTAGAGAGTTCCCTAAACTGGGCTCTTGGGTCACAAAAGCCAGTTGCAGCCCTTGGACCACCTTGGCTTGAGCAGGCGTGACTCAGTGTTCACAGACCGCCTTGCCTACTGGGCTTCTGGCCCGCAAACTCTGTATTTTTAGATATGATCCTGAATTCCTGGCCGGACATTTACTTGCAGACAGATGTCCCTGTGGCTCCGATGCTTCTAACATGATTCGACCATTTGCATCAGCTGAGAAACTGGCTCCTATTTTATGGATTTTTTTTTCCTCTGAATCACAGTCTCCAGACTAAAATGCTACCAAAATCTCTGCAGACTTCTCCCTTCCCCAGTGGTTTCAGCTGTTTTTATTGCTCTGAGGCACCAGACAGTTTTGTTAATAACGGTAAATCCTTTTAGCCTCTGGTTAGCGCAGGTTGTGCTGTGATTGACAAGGTAATAAAAGTGTTAATGAGAGAAACTGGCACAGCCAGAGATCAATAGTTGCCAATAAGAAAAACAATTCTGATACTTAATTTTGTAGAATTCCCCCAAAGCGTTTGAAAATACATCACAATCGGTCTATTTTATTGTTTAATAGATGTTCTCTCCCTGGTGCACTCAGATAGAGATCAAATTAACTAGAGATTGGGCGAAATGGCAAAGAAGGGAAGAGGACCCCTGATCCTGCAAAGTTTGCAGGACTGTTGGGACACGGAGCTTCGGGGCAAAGCCATTTCTGAAATAAACGTGCTTGGGGCTATCATTCCCAGCCACGTGATCTCCAAAAATTGCTCCTTCTTTGTGCACATTTTTCCTGCAGTGTGGATACAGGGGGTAAATAACACACGAGACCAGCTGCAGTGCCAGCAGTGAACAACTAGACTATGGCACTAAGACCAACCGTGAACAAAAATACCGTGTAAACTGTGCCACCTCAAAGGGCAAAGCTACATGAACACTGAAGGAGCCAGGGCAAATGTCCTTTAGAAAAAAGAAAAAAAAAAGGGAAAAAATCAGAAAGCCCTGCCAAACTGGGAACACAAGGAGAGGAGGAAAACAATTTCAAAAAGAGCACAGATAGGTTGGAAGTCAAATGGAAGGGGCACTGCTATACCTTCATGAAAATACAGAGAAGGGGAGCGTGACTAAACCTTTATGACGTAAAAATGACCATGAATACATTTTCCAGAAGCCAGTTAGGCAATGCAAGGATGGCAGGGCTATTTGGATAGCCAGAAGATGACAGCTTGCTCAGTCCCATTGGTTAGGCACAGGGGGTCCTAGCAAAGTGAAACACCACGGAAGGCCTCTCCAAGTGGGCTGTGCTCATGAAGGAGTGCTGCGAAACCCTTTCCAGGGCAGGACAAAGAAATCCCTAGCTCCAGTCCTGACAGCAGTTTCTGATACACACACATTATTACCTGACAGAAAATTTCCATTTCTACTCACACAATGTGAGAGGTTCATGGGTTTTTGTTGAACTGGGGAACACAGAAGGACAACAGAGGATATAGGCATAAGAGTGACATTGGGATCTCACTAAGCCAAGCAGTCACCAAAATTGGTGGCAAAGCTTCACTTGACTTAAGAGCAGAGCTTGGGTGACATTAAAGGCTTTTGGAAATCCCTCCATCCATCATTTCTATGCCTAGGAATAACATCTAAACTCTAACGTAGATTTGCCTGGTATTACACCTCACAGGTGTCCGTGTGCTTTAGGACAATAGAAGGAAGGCTAGGAATTGCAGATACTCCCACTTTACCTCAGGAAAGTCCTGCACAGTGACAAAGTCAGGCTAATTTTTCAGCTACCCAAGTACAGAGGTAGCAGCATACCAGGGGACTGCTCTTTCTTGCAAGCTTTGGCATAACCTCAAAGGTGCAGTGAGCTGCTCTCTCAGCTGGCAACACAGCAATTGTGCCTGCATTTTCCAGCACAGGCTCTTCAGGTTGTGACTAAAGCTACAGGGAACTGATGTGTGGGTCTGGTCAGACATACAAGGTCTCCAAATGCAGTTTTTGTCACTGTGAGAACTGATACAAATACAGTTTTGAGCAGATACAACTACCAAAGAGTCAAAAAAAAAAAAGTAACTAGATCCAAATCTGTCCTACGTCCTTTCCCCTCCCATCCCACGGCATAATTAAACAAATATTCCTGCCTGTAAAAAGAAGAGAATAATTGGAATCAAAGAGCATGAAGGGAGAGATCAGCATGAAAGGATACCCAGATGACACTGAGGGGTTTGCCTTATCCCTTTGGCTTTATCCGCTTTTTCTCGCCCTGTCTGTATTAATGTGGTGCTAAAACCTTGTATTGTCTGGCTGCATTATTATTAATGGCAATTGGTACCCCAGAGGTCAGGGTGGCACTGCAGCTTGCCATTCACTTTAATTATCGACGCACATCGCCAGCTTGAGAAATCAGAAGAGATAAGGTGAGGATTACTGAATCCCATCTCATGGTGTGTGTGCTACCTCCAGATCAGTTCCTATCAGCCTTTGTCAGAAAATTGCAGTGAGGACGGAGGGGGGAGGCAAACTGGGGGTGGGCTCCCCTTTGCATTTTAATTTTGCCCCCAACCTCACAAATTTGGCCAAAGCAACTTATCACATTAAAGCATGCGTACGCACAGGGCTTGGCTTGTGGCCACAACAATATTTAGATATATAGCTCTTTATATATATTTATTAACGTATTTATCAACTCTTTAAATACCTAAATATATAGATATGGAGCTGCTGTACTTCAGGAATTTAACAGAGACAAGTCATCTTACCGGTACATGGCTTAGTCCCATTTTGCTGCCTTTTTCCCCAGTCTGAACAGTGAAATAAGCAAGCTGATGCAAAACAAGGAGGGGGGATTTTCTAATCAATGGAAAAGATGAGTAAGATCACAAGCACAGTAAATGTTTTTCCCAGCAGCGTCCTCCCAAACCAGAGAGCAAGCTCTTACATGCCACATTCAAAGAGAAAGAATTGTAGGTGGACAAAAACGAACAGATTCCTTGCATCTGCAAAGAGCACCCTCCACATGGTGGGCATTGCCACAACATTTTATTAAGGTATTATTTATGGAAATGTATGCAAAAACTAAATAACAGAAGCTATCCATATGCCCTAAGCACCCGTGCTGATTTTAAAAGGCAGCTCAGGAAAAAAAAATAAAAAGGTAGCATTTTATCTATCCCGTCACTTAGAAGCCATGTAGCTCAGCTCTTGAGTTACAACAGATTGCAGGCTCCCAAATGTAACTCATCATGTTTGTTGGTGATAAAACAAGATTAGGAGAAAGAAGGGTTTGAATAAACCTTTCTGTGGGGAACACTGCCCAAGCCACTATACAGCTTTACCCCATTTTCATGCAAGGCACGTGTACCTTGTTAGCATTTCTTTTAATACTTCCAATTATGATCAAGAGGCAGGTAGGCCCGCCACATGAGTAAAAGAAAAGGTCTTTGTCAACCCCCTTTTTGTACTGAGGCAGTGAAATATATATACACACACCTCTCCGAACACTTTGCTCCCTTTCAAAGCGCAATGATTACCTCTTACAGATGCAATGACAAGAGGCGCCTTTGGCAATCCCACGGTCCCCTTCTCCTTCTAAGAACTGGCAGAACAAGGGGGGAAGAAAAGCCCAGAAGCCTTTTTTAGCCTCCTTATTTTTTCTTTGTCACATCATTAAGGGTTCAATGAATCTCCAATTAAATTTCCCTGGCTGCTGTCACCATTTTGATTGATAAGTGTCCTTGGATCAACCTCAGCAGGGCATGTTGTTGCACCAAGCCCCCCTTTCCCCTTGCCATCCAATATCAGCCCCTTGTCATCATTACCTCCACATGTCATTCATTTACCACAGAAACCGTGTCACCAACTAATAGGGGCAATAGAAAAACATTTGTTACAAATAAGGACAAACTGTAATAAATCAGGTTATGCCTGGGTTTGAAACTATTGAAGAAACAGTATCTCTCCAGCATGCTTGCTTATAATTCACCCTCAAAAATATTTGTTTCTTGTCCACATATATGAAGCCCTAAACACACACACATAAATATTCATTAATAGAAGGAATGAACAATGCAGAGTCTTGTGCAGATAAAGTTAAAATACCTTTTACAGTTTGGGATTTTCATCATTTTGAATCATAAAATGAATCTGAGCACCTGAGCAGCTTCAAGTCCCTGATCCACTAACAGTGTTTAACTTACATAAGATAGGAGTCTTCACTACTGACTATTGCCAGTGCTGTCTGCAGATCTTCTACTGAAACAGCTTTTCAACAGAAAGTTTGTCAAAAAAAAAGTATTTAAATTGATTTGATTTAAAATAAAGTTCCCTTTCTACTTTTGTAGAGTCTCAGGACAGAACTTGGGTCAGTTTGGGAAATCCTTTGAAATGCTGAAAATCCTTATGGTGTGGGAAAACCTTACAGAGTTGGGCTCCGGTGCTAGGAGCATCACGCACGGACTTCAGGTTACATATGCACCCTCCCAGTGACCTGGCTGGGACAACAGCCAGGTTTTTGCCTCCTCTTTGTTCAGCACCTCATGCAGTACAAATCTGTCCGTGATGGACATGCTTAGTCCCTGCAGTGATTTATCATATAAAAAGGCCTCTGTACTTCACACACCAAGGATGTATCCCCAAGGACTGACACACAACCGTTGCTGCAACCCTTCTTTCCTTTTTTCATCTGATCACCACCAAAACATGGAGATGCCACTAGATGCCTGCTGATTGACAACCCAGCAGGGAAGATCTACCCTTCAGAATAAATTAGGAAAATCAAAATATCCTTGCTAAATTATTTACAAATGAAACCTAATTGTGTGCGTACTGCAACACACCATCACCCCCATCCCAGCAACAGCTCTTGGTACAGGATGACGTTGGCACACACTGCCCTGAAACTGTAAAGAGCTGCAGCTTCCACTTTTGTACAAATGCATTTCACCACTTGCTAGAGGTTTTGCCAACCACAGTAAGAGGCAGAGGTGCTGGTGCAATATGCTGGACAATTTTACTTAAGCTCTAGTCTAGTCCTTACCTCTAGTTTCCAAAAGCTTCATCTATTCCAAGGTAGACAGCAAACCTCACATGGTGGAAAACTAGCTTTTTCCTTAGGGGGATATTTAAAAGATCATTAAACAATTAAAAAGCATCATTGTTACTGATATCAAGAGGATTGATGCTCTTAAATCCTGGGGATCCTTGCTTCATCAGTCCAACACTGCATACTTTTTCTACTAGTTTCTTCCTATCTGCTTATAACTGATTTTAGCTGGTGCACCCAGGAGCAGCAGAATGGTGGGTTCATCCAGGGCAGCTGCTGCTTGCCAAGCAGAGGACTTAGGTTTGCTAAGGCCACTGCGGAGCACCATAACACTGCAATTTGCACTGATTTATTATGCAATTAGCAGTGGGTGCAGCTCAATGTGTATGAGAGCCAACAGTGGCAAACCTCAGTACTTAAAACTGACTTCATATTCAGGCACCTAAATAACCACCCTGGCTTTCTTCACCAATTTCAGTAAGAATTTTGTCTGAAAATGAAGGTAACTTTGAGAGATTCTCAGTGCTGAAAATCTTCAAAGACCTCAAAGCTAGGAAGCACAGTTTTAAATGGATGACTCTCACATAGCCTTGCTGTATTGGATGCTACACAGGCACAATACATGGACATATGGACTTAGCTTACTGTAAAGCCATGGCATAAATGCTTACTATGAAAACATAAATGCATAGACAAATTAGAGATGAGGGATTCCTGTGGGAAATCAAAGCCATATTGCAGCTATACAAACCAGATGCATTTGGGGAATGTGTGTATTTAACACATATGCATGGACCACGATAAATGGTAGACACACAAGGGGCTGGGTGGATCATGTATGGCTCCCTCCCATACACAGACCATGCCATCAGGTGGCAAAACATGGGGTGAACATCTCCTTGCGAGTGACAAAGTGATTTCAACCGCCCTACTTCCTACTTTCTCTGCAACTTTCTTTTGTTCAGCTGAAATCCCATGCTTGTGGCAAAACTCTCAGTTCCTGGGCCCCTCACAACGCAGATCAGAAAAAAGACAGTCACCCACTGCGCTTCTACTGAGTATTTGTTTCAGTGGCTGCCGTTCATTCACTGGATAAAAAGAGGCAGGGCAAGTCAATTACTGTTTGGGTTTTTGTTTGTTTTTGTTGGTCAGATGGCTATTCCAACATCTCTGAGCAGTCCCCAGCTCTGATAGCCTACTGAATGTACCCGCAGGGCAGCTTCCCTTCCTTCTGCCACATGCAACAGCAGGGCGATTCTAATTCTTCCATGCATTATTAAAAGCCTCTAACTGAGCAAATAATTTTGCAGGGTAGAATCACTCCCCCTTGTCTAGTAAGATTTCTCCCGGCCCATATAGAAACATATGGAAAACACAGGCACACAGAAAGGGAAAACAGAAGTTACCTTCTTACAGTTCTTCATACAGAAGAGCATCCAGAGACAAAAAAAAGACCCACTCACCAGTAGGGACAGGACATGGTGCTAATTCTTCTGTCACAGGGGAAAATACATCATAATATGACTTTTTTTTCCAGTATCTGTACATTTATTTTTTTTCCTCAATAGCAAACTGAGAAGGTACGGAAGCATCAAGCTGCTAAGGGGGGCCTAACTAGCAATCAGAGAAATAAAAATAAAATCTAACAGCATGTTGCTTCTAGTGATACTTTTTGTAGGGGATGCCTGAACTGCAGTTATAAAACTAGTAAAATGAGCTGAAGGGACATGCCAGCCCAATGTTACACACCTTAAATAAACCCCAATCTGTCCTTGGGGATTGGACACTGGAATCCTTTATTTTTAAACCACCCTTTTGACCTCGTGAGGAAAAGTTTAGTTAAAAATAAATCAACAGCTGAAAAAGCTGCAGATTATTTTTGTATTATTATTAATTAAAAATAACTTTGAGTCTGAAGTCTGACTTTGGCAAGAGAGATCAGCAAACACTTCCCTCCTCTGAAGCCAGACACCGCCTCACACCAACCTGCTCTGCAGCCTTCACAAGATGGCTGCACGCAGCACTGGGGTCAAGTGAGCTGAAATAAGGCAGAACAATAAGGAGAAGCTCAGCTCCTGGAAGAGAAGCTCAGTACCTGGAGGATGCCTTTGGCCAAACTGCTGAGAGAGCTGAACTCGTCAACTCTTGTGCCGCCATCTTATAGGCGTGAAAGGAAGGTGTGGGGAGCTGGGGGTCGGCCTCTTCTCACAGGGAACCAGTGATAGGACACGAGGGAATGGCCTCAAGTTGCGCCGGGGGAGGTTCAGGTTGGAAATGAGGAGACATTTCTTCTCAGGAAGAGCAGTCAGGCGTTGGGACGGGTTGCCCAGGGAGGTGGTGGAGTCACCGTCCCTGAGGGTGTTTAAGCAAAGGTTGGACATGGTGCTTAGGGACATGGTTTAGTGGGTGACATTGGTAGTAGGGTGATAGTTGGACCAGATGATCTTGGAGGTCTTTTCCAGCCTTAATGATTCTATTATTCTATTCTATGTGTGGCCTCTTTGAGGAGAGGACAGTTCTGGAAGGTTCCAGAAGGTTCCTCAACAGCCTCTCCACAGAGTACAGCCTGTCAGCCATACTGGCAGCACTGAGGGGGGAAAAATTTTTTTAAAAAAAGGAGATAAAGCCCTGCCAGCATCAAGGTGATGCAGTAAGGAGGAGGGTGAGGAAGTGCCCCTGGTGCCAGAACAGAGATCCTGTAGATCCTCTGCTCCTGCCAGAGCAGAGATCCATCCTGTAGCCCACCAAGGCCCCACACCAGAGCTGAGGCTTATCTCCTGAAGCAATGTCAACCTGTGGAGAAGACCCACAGTGGATCAGGGATAAAGTGTGAAGAGGAAGGAGCGGCAGAGAGGTGTTGGTTACAGAATGACCACAACCCCCAGTCCCCATCCCTCTGCACCACTCCAGTCAGGGGGTAGAGGAGTCAGAAATGAAGAAGTGAAGCTGAGCAGATGGTGGAGGAAAGGTGTTTGAATGTTCTCGTTGTTTCTCACTATCCAAGTCTAATTTAATTGGCAATGAATTAATTTTCCCCTATCAGTTTTGCCAGTGATGGTAACTTGTAAGTGATCTCCCTGTCTTTATCTCAACCCATGAGCTTTTTTGTCATCTTTTCTGCCCCTGTTCTATTGAGGAAGGTAAGGGTTTCCACCAGGACCATTTTTTCCTCAACCAGGGAGTAGGCTCGCTCAGAAGAAGGGACCATATGTGATACCAGTGCCTCAACTGGTGCGAACTGGGAACGGTCCCTAGAAACTGAGCAGCTCCCAAAGGACTCCCTTTGATTTACACCAGCTGGGCACTCAGCATCCTACAGCATGATGTTAGATAGAAGTTACGAAATAAATCATTACTCTTCTCAGCAGTTCAGGAGTTGTCTCTCCTCCTATCTAAGATGAGCAGGAAAAGACAGTGCTAAATTCCCCTTTTTGTTTTGATCCACTGTAATTGGGGTCAGGTCAGTGACCTTGTTTAGGCTGCAAGTCCTGGGCAATCAGGGGAGATGGAGAATTGCTCAATCAATCATGACGTTGCCCAGCTCTATGATCTATAAATGCAATAAATAGTTCAGATGACAAAGAATGTATTTTTGTTATTATTGGGTGGGCATCTCAGGCCAATAGATTTATTGCTGGGCAGTCAAAAGGATGGGAAGAAGAGACATGTTTTCTGGACTTCAGCATCAGCTCGCCACAACGCACATTTTAATCTCTCTTTCTATCAAACAACAGCATTAAATCATTTGCCAATTGCCAGCCTCTCTCTGGGTGATACCCTGGACTTGCAAGTCCAACGCAGAGTGAGAAGAGACATCATTATGACCCCTGTAGCAAGCAGTGTTATAAATCACAGTTGCAAATAACTTTCTCACAAAGCTATGATCCCTAAGGCTCAACCTCTTTGCTGCTATTGCCCAGAGGCAGCTGTTGATGCTGGTTTCATTAAGGGTGGCCTCTGACACCCTCTTTGATGCCTTGGCAGAAATTTCAACCCTCCTGTCCTCTGCAAGCAGCCAAGCATGATAATTCTTACAGGAACATGAATTTTTGTTCCTAAATCATGTTGGCCATAGGTTATGAAAGGTATGTTGTAACTGGAGGTGCCATAGGCATCCAAGGAAGCGTCTGTAAGCACCTAAACACATCTTAAAATCTGACACTTGCTGGAGCTTGCAATTTCATCTTATCCCTATGCTGCCTGCTAAATTAAGTCAAGTGCTCCCCTGCTGTAAATGCACTTCATGCCCAGTTTCCCTTCATTTTGGTGCTTCCCCTGTGGCAATGCAATTCCAGATGGAAACAGGGAAGTTTTTGTTCTCTCCCTTCCCAGGCCTCATCACACAGATACTGTTGGTCCTCTCTCCACCCTACCAAGTGCTCCAACTGCAGTTTCATCACAGTTGCTATTCCTCATTGGACTGTCTCAGCTACGCCAAGGTATTTCTGTCCTCAAGCCTCCAAATAACTTTAATTAACCAGTAAATATCTTTGAGAGTTTGTAAAAAAAAAAAATCAAAAGTTTATGATAGCTAAGCAAACCTAAGTGACATGAAAATTAGCTGTACAGCATCATCACTATCAAAAGCAAATTTCAGCTTGGATGTTAAATGTGTCTGATGAGCTTGGTTAGAAAAAAAATGGAGGGTTAATTTATAAGTGAATAAAATAAGAATATTTCAGGTATCTGCTATCAACTGACAATCAATAAATGTAAGGGGAAGCAAATCCAGAGACAGAACAGGAGTTGCTAAGTTCAGCATAGCTCAGTTTTGGCTCTGGTGCCCAAAAAAATGGGGCACCAGACCTCAGTCAGCTTGAGACCACTCAGATCATTGAGAGAAACCATCAGAAACTACATGAAAATAATTAGTAAATAGACTGCAAAAGACTTATGAAAGTATTTTGTGATATTTGTTTGAAAGGCAATTTTGCATTTCCTCCTCATATGTATTCTAAACTGAAGCTCAGCTTGAAAAAATTTGAGGGTCAGAAGTCTATGAACAGCAAGTAGAGAACTTAGTACCCAGCTACGCTGCAGCTGCGCTAGAAACTTTTTGTCTGAGTCATAACACAGTTGAGAAAGAGGCATACAGTTTTGCTCTTAAGTCTTAAGGCAAAAGGAGATGCACCACATCTCCCGAGGAACTCTTTTAACAGTTAATTCCCTCGTTGTTAAAATCTGACCCTTTGTTTTGTAGCCTTCAGCTTTCAGCCTTCAAAGCTCATTGCACCCGTGTGTGCTCCACTGAAGAGCTCTTTAGCTAAAGAAAACATGGCTATATTCAGTCTTTGATCAAATCACTTTTCAGTTTGCTCTTTGTAAAGCTAAACGGGCAGAGCTTCTGGGCAGCTCCCACATCTTTCATTTTGAAGGGCAATCATGGAAAATGCAAGATGTTATTCCAGGGGCAGCTTCATGGGGCTCAACACAAACCTTATCCTCCCGGCCCTACCTCTTTAAAAAGGCCATCATATTTACACAGCAGTATCTTTTACAGGATGATTAATCACACTAAAAGCAAGAAGCTGGGCATTCTCCCTTCACCACAAATGCCAGTTATTCCCCAGCTCTCCATCTTGAATCATCCTGCAAAGTCAGGACAGCTCACGCAAACACAAGAAGGGGATTAACACAGACCAAAAAAATTTAATGGTTATCTCTGTATGTGTCCCAGTATGTGTACAGAGGAAAAACTGTTGAAGACAGGAAAAAAGAACATCACATCAATATTTGGAAAAACAAAGCTAGCATGTCAACACCAAAAAAATGAAGCAAAACCTTTGTCCCCAGGTGTTTGCCTTCCTGCAGTTTTCCACAGCCAAGGACTGGCTTGCACTGGTTTTAAGGTACTTAGAGAAACAAGAATTGTTGAAGGCTGCTGAAGTGCTTTTTAATGATAAAGCAAGCAAGAACTTCCTGGTATGCTCAGTGTGCCCACATTGCCCCCTCCCTGCTACGCTGGTAGGCAAATAGATAGCAACACTAAGAAGAAGAGACCAAAGACAATTAAAAACATTAACATGCACAATACAAAAAGCTCCACTCACTTTAAAGCATCACTTCATTTCATCTCTGTTTTGAAATCTTAACCCTCTAATTCACTACTATTTTGCTCAAAAGTGACTAAAATAGAGTGTTTCCTCCTAGCTGTGGGTAAGGAGAGAGTTACAGGCTGGAACTGTTTTATGTCCATTTCACTGCAATAAGTGAGGAAAAACACAAAAAAAGTAGATGATGCATAGCTGTTATCATCATTAACACCATCCATCATCACCTGTGAGAGCTGATGGGTATGTTTTTCTTATATATGTGGATATACATAAATATATATAATAGATACACACAGATATACACACAGACCTGGATATTACCCTCAGCAGAGTCCTCAGGACAGATCATCTCTCTCTGCTCTGCAAACTACAGCACCACAATCCCAACCCTCTATGAGCTGCTGGCTGCCCTTGTACCCACCAGCACCCACGGGAGAAAGCAGATGCAAAGCAACCCACAGCTCCCAGCCCCAGTCATCAGGCCCAGAGACTTTTCTTTACTAGGGAAAAAATAATGGTTTCAATATAATATCCAGCTCCTCCAAGGAAAAGCCTCCTGTTTCATTCAACTCCCACGATGTCCCACAGCTGTGCCTTTGAACTAGACCCTTTTTCCATTGTTAAAGAGTTCTGACATTTTCTTTATTTAGCACTTGAGGTTTTACTTAAAAATACAAACCACCAAATTATAAATCCCAACCAGGAACGTGAGCCATCTGTGTATACTTACAAAGTGCTACAGCTGGAGATACATTAGTGATGGAATATGGCACATGCAAATTCCTGCTTGGAAAATGTTTCGAAAATGCTCTTTTTTCTACAGAGGAGGCAAGTGACTGATTGCTTCTGTTGTTTAGGTTCTTGAAGTGGAAACTGGGCATTTCTGCTGTTTCGCCCTCGTTCCTAGGTGCTAAGGCTACAAATACACAATAAAGATAAAGCATTCCATGAAGGGTCGAGAGCTTGGCACAAAATCCCTCTCCTCCCCTTGGCCCCCGGGCTAGATATCGGGACTAGCAGCTGGCTGCATGTCTATGTCAAACTGTCCCAGATTTTTTTTTTTTTATGATTTATTGTAGCAAAATGAAAGTTGATCTAAAAACACACGAATGAATCCAAGTTTAATCACACTTCTGCTACTGACTCCAACTTTTCTGCATCAAGTCTTCAAAAATAAGGTTCTGTCCATGGTTTGTCCTCATCCAAAACCGAACGTAGGCTCCTAAAGAGATAACTAGATGGAATTTAAACCACAAAACCATGATCCTGGAAAAACATCGCACAGATGTTGCCTACACACAGCTCACCAAAATTCATCAGGCACCACGCTAGGTTGATAGAAAGCTTCCAGGTGCTCCAGGCCTGCTCTGCATGCTGGAAAAACCAGCGCCAAGCCACTGGGTTTCTGATCACACGCAACCCTAGGAACATTCTCAACAAGGGGGTGTCTTACCCATTGCCCTTGGGCTTGCTTCAGGGCCTCACAGGAGAAATCTCACAGGATTTCATGCAAAATGTGGTAAGAGCTGGTGCTCAGAGGGCAAGACACAGGTACAGCCCTTGCCCTATTGTGGTGGATCTGGGTGCCTTCACTGAGCACCCCCAACACCAGCAAGAACAGCACTGACCTTCCTTCCAAATAGAGCTGCTGTGCCAAAAGAAGTTAAAGACAGCTTCAGCTGGGCAAGTAACCGGAAAGATCTTGTGTTCCTCCTTCAATTCAATAAATAAGCGTATGCATTAAAAAAATAATGCATGGTTGGACTGACCCTTTCCAGCTCATTGGCTGCAGAGAAGTATTTTGAAAATTACTTTGATACATATTTACCCAATGGACTAGAATGATTCGCTTTGGCACATGAATATACCTTATTAAAAGCTGCTTACACCCAGGTTACTCAACCCAGCCCTTTTTTTTCACCTCTCCAGAGCACACATGAAATACGACATTCATTACGTGTAGGTCTAGGGGACCCATTTTATTTCTCCCATCTCCTCCTAGAGAAGAGGGGGTGCCTTAAAAAGAGAATGATAAAAATAGTTACAGTTAGTGCTGCAGATGCTATGAACTGGCAGAAGGAAGTGTATTTGTAACCGGAGCTGCGTGGATGAGCCAGCCTAGGGTGGCAAAGGGAGCTGTGGATGCAACTGGCCTTCTTCCTACCCTCTGTATAAAGCTGTCTGCAAAGAAAGCATCCAGCCCCCCAGGGTGCAGAGACCCCTTTGACAACGTGGTCTGAAAAGGCTCAGTTTTCAGCAGGAGGAGAATAGATTTCCATTATCTTCATGCTCTGCGACAGGTCAGCCCGCCCGCTCTGTGAGCCCGCATCGCTTTATGTGCCGGGGCCAAGCAGCACCCGAGCAGCCTCTGGGAGGAGAAGCGCCTTAATTGCTGGTAATGCAATAGCTCCACTTAGCACCCGCAAAGCAATTCAAAAATGGAATCAAACACTTTCTGGCTACACATTTAGGGAGCAGCCGGCTGTGTTGGCATGTTGCTCCATTACTTAACCACTGGGTCACGTATCTGTGACTACAGATGGCTTTTACATCCACACCTCTTAAGCAGCATCTGATACCATCACCCAACCCCGGCCCAAAGGGAGGAATGCATCCGTTCTGACCAGAAAGACTTTTCCTTTAAATTAAATACCATCTCAGCCAAGGTCTCAAAAGGTTTTTCTGTGGCTCCATTAGACCCATGGAAGCAGCCTTTCTCATTTCCAGCACATGAAGAAGCGTTCAGCTGCAGTTCGGCTGCAGCTCTGCCATGCAAAGGACGAGAAATGGCAAAACAAAACACAGCACAACAAACAAACTTTCCCCATCGATCTCTCACTGGCACCCCAGGACACACACACACTGCTTCCTATGGAGGACTTCTAGCAATGTTTCTTAATGATTTTTTTTTCTTGGTCTCTCTTTTACCTGCATGTTTTCTTCCAGGCATCTCCAGCGCACCTGTAACCTCTGAGGAAGGCTTCAAGAACATCCTCATGCAGGTTATTTACACCATGAATCTGCTAGCCTTAATGCTGATAGGGCTCTAGCAGCTTAGCCATTGGCTCCACAGGGAAGGCAATGTGGAAGGTCAGCAAAAAGTGCTTTGGGCTACTTGAGCCAACACACCAGCAACGTCAGTGGTAGTTACAGATATAAAAGCAGATGGTCTTACATCAGTCCCACAGGGCATCAGCTTATCAAGTATCAATGTGAAAATATTCATGCTATGGATCCAGGCACTCTGTGGCACAGGGAAGAAGTGGTACAGCTCACAAACTCATGGACTTTGGCTTACTGTAGACACGCAGGCTTCAGCAAATGCCTCAGTAAACACTTGTGGTCTCTCATCCCCAACCACAAGCTAAGCATCTAAATACTTAAACTTTACCAGAACTACCCCCTTGCTTAAATATTTTAATGCCTGTGATAATATAGTGAATAATAGTTCACCTCACTGAAAGAATTTGGTCCCAAAATTAAGAACTGAGGCATTTCTTTATTTCTCAACTTTCACCTTGTTCCCACACCCTTCCATAAAACACGTCCTTCTCTCTTTCATCCAAAACGGCTTCCAAAGCTCAGGCAGACACTTGTAAATAGAGCATCCAACCAAAGTGCACTTTTGCAGCAAACAAACTTATTGCCTGTGCTGCTTCACATGAAGCTAGATACCTCACCCCAGCAGTGCTGCTACAGGAATAAGGAAAGTTTTGCTTTCTTCACATAAAAATATTTAACTGTCTCAGACCTCATTTGCTTGAAGAATCAAGCCTTCTCTTCTCCTTGGCTAACCTGCTACTTCTTATTAGTGTTGAAGATCTCCATATCTTTAGAAAGAACACTAGAATAAACTTGGAAATGTAGCATTTAGTGGGAAGAAGAAGGAGCAAGGCTTCAATGCTCAGAGCAACATGAAAAATTGGTTTAAAGTCTTCATTCTATGTCAGGGTTGGGGAGTGGAAGGTTCCTCATTTTTTATTTTTAAAGTTCCCTACCAAACTATATTTTTTTCTATGGTTTCTTGAAGCTATGAAGTGGGCTACTTCTCACTTCAGTAACATGTCCACCAAAGAGGAAAAGGCTAAAGAAGATGTAGGGGAAAATAAAACCAGCCCATTTCAGAAAGCCCCCAAAAGAGAGGCAAAGAACAAATATTAATCTTGTTGTCCAACAAGAGCAGGAAGAAATGATTAGTGTAATGAAGGGGACAGAGAACGAGGATTTCTTTTTTTCAGAGGTGACAGCTACACATCTCTCAGGGGCTTACCTGGCAGGACCATCCACAGAGCAAATTAATCAACAGAAGAAGATTCACAGAAACTCAGCTCCCAGCCTCTCCCATAGCTAGGCACCAAACTCTACTGAGGGTAAAGCCACTAGTTTTAGAGGCTGGCTCCGGGCCTCTCCAAAATGAATCCTAATGAAACACAGATGATGCTAACTGGGTGGAGTCTTTAAGCCTGCTACTCCATTTCAGCCAGGGCATTTGCATCTGTTTTGGGTACTATTTCCCAACACTGTAGGTGCACCAGTTCAGAGTAAAGCATCAGGCAATAATGAAATTGTTTATAATTTAACATTTCTTACACTTTACTGTGATTAGGGATGTATTTAACCTGCCACCAGTACTGGGGAACGCAGCATCATAGCTGGAAATGCTGGTTGTTTTAAAACATTTTCTCTTGAAAACGTGTTCTTAAATCCATCAGTTGGAACAATGCTTCTTGCCAAAGGAGAGAAAAACACACCCCAGAAATGAAAGGAACAGAATGCGAATTCTATGGTTAAAAAAAACATTCAGGTTAACATTTTGAACCCAGGCATTAGAAAATACAAGGTTATAGTTGCTATAGCGACTACAAATCAATTACTTTACACACAGCTATTACAATATTAAAGTAAACACGTCCACAGTCAAAACTACTGTGTGGCCTCATGGGGACTAAGTTAAAATTGTTGTGGAGCCCAGAGCACGGTGGTACTGTAAGTGCATTATTACATGATTTTTATTTTTTTTTTTTTGCTTTGCATTTCAATCTGTATAAGCCCCTCAGCACTGCAACACAGTTGAATGGGGGGAGTGGGATTTCTTGTCCCTAAAACCTGTCCAATTTGGCCTTGCACAGGTCTAAATAACTACAGGGGACATGGGCAATGGCAACTGAGATGAGAAATGCCAGATTTGCAAGAAGACTTTGACTTTCACCACATCCTGCTACTCATGGTGAGTCTCTTACATGGCCTTCAAGAGTTTTAAGTATCTATTTGTGGATGATGAGCATCTCCAAAATGTCAGCTGCAAGGATGAGCATTGCGTCTTTTGTAGTGTGCTTGTTATGAGATGCTGCTGACACAAGCTCCAAATCCATAGAAATATCCCGTAAAAGTAACATATTTTCCTTTGGGTCCTAATGGCTCTTAAAAGCTGATTCCTAGCCACGTTAAAAGAAGGGTATCACTATAACTGCATACTGTGTTAGAGCTCTAGCCCATTTTTCACTTGGTAAGTGTCCTTTGGGGAGGGTAGCAAACAAAAATTCAAGTTTCACAGCTATGTCCACGCAGATCAGTCCAGATGTGGCACTTTGGACTTGCTGTGTGGGTGGGGGGATAAATTCAGACCCATCCATGTAACTTAATCATTTGTGACAACATTCAGAAAGTCTGAGAGCTTATTGATTTGTTTTATAATCATATTGTACATCCTTAAGAGCTGAACAAGTGCCTGATTTAAATGATTGGCTGGATTTTTTTTCCCAGTTCATTTTACCAAAGTGTGATAGCACTTGCATATCACCATTAACACACATGCAGTTCACATTTGGGCTTTCAGGTCTTCCACTGTTAGAGGCAAATGGCAAAGCAAACGGCATGATGTCTGACAATTCACCAGACCTGCTTTTTTCTTATTTTTAAAATTGTTTCAATTTTTTTAAAAATTATTTTTCCTGCATGCTAAAAGGCAACAATCCCATTTGTTTCTGCCTTCACCCGTTTTGCATTACCCTGTACATTCTCTCTGTGCATCTCCTTCTCCAGCATTGCCTACGAGTGGGAAAAATGGGCTGGAGGTGGCAGGGAAAATGGTGGTGGCCAGTATTGGCACCCAGCCCTCAGCCCTGGCGTGCTAGGGGGATCGCCCAGGAGCCAGGTAGGTGGGTTCTCCAGCAAAAGGCTGGCCTGTTTTCCAGCAAAATGTAATTTATATGAGGACATGTGGTTTCAGTCAAGAAAAATAAACATTTTCCCAGGAAGAAAAAAAAAAAAAGAAAAGATGTTTAACTGGAAAATTCACAACCGGTCTTAGTGTTAAAATAAATATGATACTCTTCTCATTGTGGATCCACAATTTGTTTGCTTTTGCAAGCACGACTGTTTTCCCACCTATTTTCCCTTATATTCTCTCACATTCATGTTTATCAGTTATGCACAGAAATAAAACTGTTTTATGGTGAATACCCTCATTAATGTGTTTTAAACACTGTTGACTTTCAAATGATCCACTCCAAAGCCCTAAAGGCATTTTCAAGATTAAAAGTACCATTCCCCTTTTAGCACTATGTGAAAGCACCAGGTAGAAGGCAGAGATAGGGGAAAGCCATTTCCAAAGCTGAAAGGGATTCAGAAGATTTAGCTACAGCCTATCCAGCTTAAAATAAAGTTACAGCCCTGTCCTTTCCAATGGCTGATGTCTCTGACAGCAAATGTCATTAAAGCCATACAGAGAGGCATTGCTGCTTGTTCTCAATTGCTGAAACTTGACGACTGAGAAAATAACGCCAGCTAATGCATCCCTCCAGGGCCAAATCCTTTAGTGGATTTTTTCTGTTTGGGCAGGGAATACTGCTAAGGGGAAATGGTGCAAAAGGAAGAGGTGTCTCTGGGTACTGCGTGCACATCTTGATGGCATTGTCAAAATTGAGACTGCCTTGGCTCTGAGGATTCAGGTAGTTTTCCAAAGGGGTTAAATGATGCTTTAAATCAAGTTACCAAGATGCACCAGAGTGATCTCCTACCTCATTCACCTGTGGCGAGCTTTAAACCTACTTCTGCACATACACATACTCAAACTGCTTTTGCTTTCAAGTTCAGCTTTGCTCTTACTGAAAAAATAAAAGGCAAATTATTCATTTATATATCAGACCACACGAGGTGACTTCCATACTTAGCCTAGACTTGCTGCATAAAAGCCTTCCTTCTCCTTGGGTTTGCAGAAGGAAACCAGCTTGAGGCCCCATCTGCAAACTGGGGAATGCTTCAGCATCCTTGTAACTCACCTGCTCTTCTCTACGGTGCAGTAATACTGCATTTTTTGGGACTCCCTGAACAGTGCCTTCTGATTTTACCCCTGAGCCCATGCGGGTGGGATGCAGAATCATCCCCGGGACCTGAATCAAAGCTGTCTGTTCCTATGGCTTCTTCCTGCTCCCGGTCCGTGGTGCCCGACACGCGTCTTCAGAGCAATAACGAAGCTGTCAGCTGCAACCAGCCTTAGTGGATTACCCATATACATTTTGTTCCTGTAAAGCCTCTATTAAGGATGCCATTCTGTGATACATATTTAAGTCAGTATCTCTGCACCACGGTTGCCTGCGTGAAAGAAACCGAGAAACTATTACTGTGAAATTGCCTGCAGCTCTTGAGCACAGGAGGTAGCAACTGGCTAATAGTTTCTTAGACAGCCCTGGCAGATGTGTCAGGTTGCTTCGCAACTGCGCACCTCGTGGGAGAGCCACGCACGCAAAGTTCCCCCCTCATAGCGTCCCCAGCTGTAATTAATCCATAGCATCATTTCTATAGTGTCAGCAGCACCATATGGGCCAAGCGCTATTTTGCAGGACTAACCATAGAGGAGGAAGGTTGCAATTATGTGCCTGATTATTCTCCAGGACAGCTATGAGCTGTTCTATGGAAGGCAGGAGAGTCGGAGAAGGGTGGAATGCCATCATAGATGTGGCCAAGAGGAGGAGGATGACCAGTTGAAGATGAAACAGCTGGCTAAACCTACCTCTCACCTTCTGTACTGCCACTGTCTTATGTGACACTTCTTCCAGTCTTGCCTACACCGTAAAACCACAAAAGCAGCTTCTAAGAAAGACATATCACATCTATTTGGCATTAACCTCGCCAAGTTGTGCACCATATGGGATGCATTGAGTGAGCATTTAAGGAAAGTGCACGGACATATTTCTTCGGTACCAACATAACAGCCTCCCCTTCCCGAGGCGTATAAAGAGCTCCGGGGAGTTCCCAATCAGCGCTGAGTGCCCAGCTCCCCACTGGTATTTATACAGTATAGCATGTTATGAACCTTTACAGCTCTAGATTTGGGTGCAAAAGCCTTTTAATTGTCTTTGAAAACCCTACCCTAGGAAGACAGAAGCATTTTTAGCACAGAACAGCCTCTCTAACCCTTTATTAAAATCATTTTGTGGGCAATGCTATTATTCACCAATTATCTACTTAATTTATACATCTATATTATATGCATAATCAGATTACACGTAAGCTGATTTACCCGAAGAGACAACTGAGAAAGATTAAACGTTGCATTTTGCTGTTGGCATTGCGAAACCCCCTCCAGCACCCTGAAGGAGAGGCCAGGTGGTCCTCGTGCTCCCCAAAGTGCCCCCAGGGCAGGCAGACGTTGCGACTGCCGTGCCTCAGTGCTCTGGGCAATGCAGGGCAGCCACCCCCAAGGCTCCAGGAAAACTCTGCCAAACCAAAAGACCGAGAACTTCTTCCTTCCCTCTCCCAGCCACGCAAAATTTGAAGTTTAACCAGGAACACTTTGTCATCGATTCAAAGCAGGGAGAAAGAGTTTATGCTTAAAAAATAATAGCAACTGCTTATATTTGACTATGCCTTATAAAGACAGCTGAAATAAAGCAGTTATGATCTCTGTGACAGTCACTACTGCTAATGCCTATCATAAAAGCCAGTAAGGAGGCAGATATGTTGATTTATCATGCATAGCTGCTCCCATATATCTACTTTCTAATAAAAATCTGTGGAAATATTGCTTGCACTGAGCTTCATGCACCCATATTTGTATTGCTAACCTCTCCTGGAAGATTTCAAAGCTTTATTTATGGGAGGCTTTTATCTACCCCTAGGAAAAGCGCTCACAATGGGAGTGTGCCAGCCCCCGCGACTCGAGCCCGTTAGACTACAGATTTATACCACCCAAATTCCTCAGTGGAGAAACACGGTCTTTATCTGAGCTCTCGATTAAGCATGACTGCCGATAAAGCTCATGATTGCCGTCACTGAGGATACTGGTGACCTGGGACTTTTGTACAAGTCCTGGGTAAGTCCTCCAGCACTGTCCCTTTGGGCAGGCCCATGCCTACCACCAAAGATCAAGCTCTCCTTCTAAAGCTCTTAAGCTTTGTTTCACAGCTGTTTGCTGCTTTTTTTTTTTTTTTTTTATCTTGTCATATAAGGATTTTATTTTTTATTTTTTTAGATTGTAGATTTTTTTTTAAAGCTTTCATTACGTACACCCAGCATGTGCTGAGAGGAACGAAGCATTACTTTGAGCCAAACTCTCTTAACTGAACTCTTCCGGATGTAGTTGGTTCCTATCTTTTCTCTAGCATTCTACCAGGGTTGAGAACCAAAGAGACACAGCAAGTGCCGTACTTCAGAGCTACAAGGTTGTGAGGTGAAAAAGGCTGATACTTCGGAGAAAAAAACAAACAGTATTTCCCATGCAAGGCCTGCTTGAGGATGGAGGTGAATGCGGCAAGAAGCAAATTCCTGTTTCCAGCAGCAGTTTGGAGCTGCATCCACCCTGTTGTGCCCCCCAGACCCCAAACATGCACTGAGAGCACCTCACCTCGGATACATCCATCCTTAGCTGGCACATTGTCATGCCTCTGACTCTGATCATGAGGAGGGGGTCAGCGTCAAGAATGGCGCTAGCATAGCTTCTTTTGGGACAAATATCCCAAACCAGAGCTCTCTCTGGAAATTTTTCTACATGGGGATTCTTTCACAGATTTGGGACACAATGTGTACGTTTTTTGCAAAATCCCTGCAAGCAACCGTGCAATACATGCTTCTGTGTGCACAGCACTGAAAGGGATACGCGAAGGGCAACATGCTCAATACGTGGCATTATTTAGGGGAAGGGTTCATTTAGCACTCAACACTCTTTTTCTAAATAGCAGGATTTCTGCTTTAGAGTCACCTTCCAAAAATTAACTGCGGCTCCACTTCCTACCTCAAAACCAAACTGCATTCCCATTGTATTTGCTCCATCTCAGTCAAAAAGCAGAGATCACTGTTAGTTAGGGATTAAACACAACTCCGACAAAAAAAGTAATTAGCATTGGCTAATTAATCAGACATCCTGCATGAGTGGATTCTCTAAACCAATGGCAAGGACAGCCCATGGGAAAGCAGTGCCCAGTGTGCATGTGTTACTCCCAGAAATTTGGGTGAAGAGTGAATTCTCATCTCTCCCCTGAGGAAAAAAAAAAAAAATAACACGGAAAGTCCTAAAATAAGAATAACTTTATTCCACTTCAGCTGTCCAAACCAAAATGAAAAACATTTTAAATTTGGGTTTTGTGCATTTCTCAAAAACTGCTGTATATGGAAAGAACTACCAACAGTTTCTCCCAAATTTTCATTTTTGATTAAATCTCTTTTTGATGCACTCAAAGATGAAACGTATCAAGTCAAGGAAATAACTGTGTGAGCAATTTCCAAGAATAATCAAGATTTACAATGACCTTTTATTCTAGGCAAGCAAAGGCATGCGGTATGATGGATACAGAAAAAAATTACTGAGAAACAAGAAAATTTGCATCTCGTACCAGCAGCAGCAAAGGGGGCACTGAAATGTGCTCGCTTTACACAGAGGGCTACAGTGCCATGTCATCACAGATAAATGAAGGGCTTGTATTAAAAATGCATAATTTAATCAAGAGGAAAAACTGCTAATCGGATGGAAATATGCAGACCTGATATTGATTTTTTTAATATTAGTGTTATTAAATCCTGCTATAATTTCTTACAGAATCACCCAAATGTAAATTAATATAAGGAGAAACAGTTAACGAAATTACAGGTTCAGATCAAACATTCCTGCTCGTTCACGAGCATCCCACCGACCTGTGATATTCGCAATGGCATAAAAGGCTTAGTATAAAATACGACGGGCACTGATCAAATGGTTTTCCCCAAGTCAGAGCAGCTCAAAACCAGCCCTGATGCAGACGTTGGCATGAGGTGGCCGGGAGCTGGGGGCTCTTCCTCGTCCCAGCACAGAGCTGCTGCCTTTGTGCCATAACCAGGTCCGTGGCCAAGGGGCTGCCAGCTCCACTCCAAGCCAGCCCACGCTACCAGGACCAGGAACTCACTCGCTGCAAGTAACGAGCTTCCAGAATTAATACCTGCCCTCAGAAAACAGGTGGGCCAAGCAGCTGTGCAGAAAGACTGTCACTTGCCAAGCGAAACAGCCCCGTGGGGTTAAAGCTAGGAAAAGACCCCAAGTCCCTGTTCTCATTTGAGCCTTTCTGATGTGGCAAACCTCAGCGGAGAGAGATGTGCTTGCCTTGAAACTCTGCCAAGGAACTTGAGTCTCACATTACAGACAAGCCTGTTTCAGTCTGCTCGAATTACAGCAAGAAAGTAACTCCGTAGCACCATTCTTCCAGAAAATGAAGAATTATTAATATTGACTCGGGTTATAACAGTGCCCGGAGGCCCTGGCCCCACTGTTTCAAGCAGCATAGAAACACCAAAAAAATACGTGTTTCCTTTTTTTTCCCCTTGTCAATTACAGCACAATCACTGTAGAGCAGATATTATTTGTTTCCATTTGTACAGCACCTTGTGCCACAAGGGCCTCATTTTTCAGGCAAATCTGAACATACGCACACAGAGGATCAAAACAGGTACCAAGCATTTAGTGTTAACACTGATTCCTACCGACACTTTATGTGATATCCACGTAAGAGAGAAAAAGAAGATGTGCAGCAGGGAAGCGAGAGGAATTAAACAGCATGTGTGACTGGTAATACACAAAATTGCTCATTTTGCAAAAACATCTGTACATTCTTAGATAAAAAGCTGATGTCACTCACACTTCCTACTTCTTTTTCATTTTATGGTATTTACCGTAAGGGTGTTTGTGGCACTGCTCACACGAGGAGATAAATAAAGCCAAGCCAGATTCCCTCTGCCTCCTTTCTCTCCCTGTTCTCAGCAGCTGGTGCCTCCCTCTGATCGCACGTCCTGCAAGAGTGCCGCACCACAGCACCACACGTGCAGCCAGCGGCAGCAGCAGATAACGGCCAGGGAGCTGCTGCTGTTCTAGCCTCCCTGCTGTGTTATACCAGTGTTAATGAGGAGTAAATAATAATAATGAATCAGATTTCTTCAGTTTATAGTATTCAATACTCACTGCAGTCACTGGAGGCACAGAGTAGGTTTCCAGAGGCCTGTACCAGGCAAACGTTGCGATCCTGCAAACTCCATATTCTGGAAGAGCAACTGAATGGTAAACACTTCAAAGCACCCATCCTGCTGAGCACCAGGATTAGGAAATCCTTTGCAGATGGCAGATGAATGAAGCTGGAGCGAACGCTTGCCCTCATGGGTTGCAGCCTGTCTCATGCAGCGTGTGCTTGTGCCTGACAGCGCCTTTCTAACCAAAGAAGTCCTGCAGCAGAGCCCTGCTGGTTTGCAAGGTGGGTTTGGGAGTTAGCAGATGCAGAAAAATCCTCAGTGGTTTGTGGGTGCCCTGGCTGAAAGGGTTGTATGAAGCCAAGGCACTGCATGTGCCCTGCACTTCTTACCCAGGATTCAGACTGACTTCGGCAATGTCCCTCAGAACTGCAATCCCAGATCACTTCTGCTTCCTACCATAGCAGCACATCCTCCAAAAACCAAAAGGAGAAGCCCAACTACCTCTAAAGGTAAGTTTCCCCCAGTCCTCAGAGAAATCCCACAAGTTTAGGAACAGCAACCAGAGCACAGTGCCATAACCAGACCCAGCAGTGTGGCAGCAGGGAGGGTTACACATCTGCACTGCTCGCGTGAGACCCCTGCCAAGCATCAACAAACCCCTAAATGACCTCCCAGTATCGAGCAGTGCCTTCAACATGTTGTAAGCATCTCTGGGACTAATCAAGATGTTAGGCAGAGTTACTCCTTGCTGATTTGGGCCAGAAAGCACGGGGCAGTTCCCAGGCTAACAGGCATGGTCCCAGACTGCTTCTCCTGTCTGTGACAAAGAGCTGGCACAACTACCTTTGTATTTGAGGACTTCTGCTCTCCTGACCCTCCTCATCGTGCAACTGAGAGAGAACCTGGGGAGCTGGAAGCTGGAGGCACCCAGACAGACTGATGGCAGCATGGACAGGCCCCTGTCCCTCAGCTGCATTTGGATGCTGTTGGCTTGGACGAACACTGTTCAGGATGATCCCCAGTGACATGGAGAAGCTAGAGCCGTAGCATTTCCTGAAACTCACAAAAGACCAAAGCACTGGTATCACTGTTCTGTTTCCAGTGCCTTTTTGATGTCCCCTTTGTTCTATGGAAGCTGTTACGGTTAACCAGGAATTGAAAACGTGGAAATATGCAAGAGCAAATCAAGAAGACAGTTCTTTAACTCCTTGAAGGTTTGGGGAACAAAACACTGGAAAGAAGTATTAGCAACTGAATTCCACTTCATTTGAGGGCAAACCATTTCTGAAAGAAGAAATTAGCATCAAGACAGAAATACAGCAGTTGAGCAACAGGTCTGGAAGGGGAAAAAAAAAAAAAGACGGGGCTTTCTGCTTTAAGCTTTGCAGCAGTCTTGTCTTACGCTTTATTGGCCTCTAGTGGAAAACAGAAGCTATGTCTTGTGATCACAAAACTTCATTTACAGAGCACAGGGGAAAAAATACCACTCCCCATACGGAGTTTGTGTATAGACTTGATGGAGGAATCAATGCAAGCAACTAAAAAGGACAGCTAGTCTGCCTGGCTACACACACAAGCTTGGTATTGCAAACATTCAGGGAAGACATTGAGTTAAACATTAGTTCTCCTCTACGTATGTGACGTGCCATTTAGGCGTGCTTTTTAACTGTCTGCCATAATAGAGTCAAATACAATTTCACCTGCAGAGGCACTACAGTTGGCAATGTTTGTGCTGGAAACTCTGAGCAACTGAATGTGCTGCACTGAAATTTAACTCCTTTGGCACTCTGAGCGCACCAGCTTGGCTATGAATTAGACCCTGAAATAGGGAGTTCAGTCGCTATCTTCTGTAAACACAGGCTCTCAAGATGAAAATGTGCCTGTATAGAGCAGACTGATTGTGATAACAGTGCTACCTAGGTATAAATTTGGTGATTCGAAACCCATTGCTCTGGTTTCTATGGATATAAACAAGAAGACAAGTCTCCTCGAAAATACAGGTAATAACCCAAAGAAAGCAATAAGCAGGATCACAGGCACAAGCCTCTGAAGAGGTGTCAGCAGAGGGCAGGCAGCAGGCTCAGTACAGAGATCTGAATAACACAAAAGGGTAAGTCATCTGTTGGAGCAAGCACGGGGCTCTCAAAACCAGAACCAGCTATAAAGCAAACACTGCCCCTAGCAGAACTGCGCACAACAGAAATAAACAGCTACCTCCTGAGCAGAGAAGGAATGCAGCTTGCTGGTGTGTGCCGGCCTCCTTCGGCCGAGTACCTGTGTGCATGCTGCCAGCAGCTCCGGGGGCTTGGTTTCCCCCTTCGAAGCTCGCCTTCCAGAGCCCGGGGCTCTGGCGTAATGACCACACGGACACCGGGGTTTCTTTCAGATGGCGGCACCGTGCTCGGCACCAACCCCACTGCTTGGCCACCATTTTGGTACAAGCATGGCCCTGCCTGCAGCTCAAGGGATGCGCCTTCGATTGATTCCCCACGCGAGCAGCACATTCGGGAGCCCAGGTATGCAGGAAAATGGCAGGTAGCAATGGGTACTGTCAAAACTAGGAAAAACTTGCTTAAAACATCATAACTTAAGAACAGCGTTTTCTATATATTTTGGTTGGTTTTCCTTTGTGTCCCTTTGCTTGTCTCCAGCACTCATTTCACCAGCCTTTATGCTAGCCAGGGGTATAGGAGCATGCCACTAGAAGCTTCTTTGGAGGCTAAGCTACCAAAACCAACCAACCAAAACCCTATGCCAAAACAACACAGTACTCATCCAGAATGAGAGTATGTGAACCACCTAACAAGTCTGAAGAAATATTTCTGAAAGCCAAGCTCAGTCTTCTGGCTTGCTTGTTCTGATCGAATCATTTGCATTCCCCATTTACCTTCAAGGAGAAGGAGGAAGAGACATCAACCACCAAAAGCCATCTTGTTAATATTTTTTGCCAATTCAGAAGTATTTGTACCGCTCACACCCTTCCTGAATGTGAGGGAGAGAGAGAAATGTAGTGAGCAGCAGGGAAACTCTAAGCAGTAAATACCAGGCTACATCTTGCTCAAGTTCCCTTGGCTCTGGGCTGCTCCAAGTGCCTTTTTCCCACATCATTTAATAGAAAGTAACCTAAAGCAACCTGATTTTCATGCCATAAATTTAAAATAATCAAGCATGGGACTTCAAGCTTTTGAATCCTATATTATGTTCATTTCCTTTATGAGAGAGAAAAAAAAAAAGAGAGAGAGAAAGAAAGAAAGAAAAGAAGAGAAAGAAAGAAACAATCAATTTGAGCTGGACAAGTCTTCTCACTGCCTCTTGCACAGACTGGGATCTCAGAAAAAGCCCTAGAAAGCAGGTATGATGGCAGCAGGACCAGGTGGTGGATCTTCACCAGGCTGAGGCAGCACTAGAGGTTGTTGCAGCACAGGAAAGCTTTCCCTCGTGCCCAGAGAGACAGATGGAGAGTTTTTCATACCTTGTCCTTTGGCTTTCTTTGCACACAAAATATAACTCACTCTACAGTTAATTTCTTAGGCTACAAACTATTTGGCCCTGGTTTGATGTATATTTTTTCAGTTAAGCATATGTGTGTGTGGATAATACCCTGCTCAGAACAGAAAAGGGGAAAAAAATAATCACACGATCCTTAACAGATGAGTTTAAACTGCTTATCTGCAGAGGAGTAAGTCTTGTTTTAGTAACAGCTGAATCACATAAGAAAGCAGTCACAGCTGTACACCAGCAGACCACAGAGCAGTGTAACCAATTTGCTTCCTACAGGAGAGAAGTATCCTTGTACCTTGAGGTACTGAAAATACACCAAGAGACTCGCATGGTAAAACCAATCCTGAGCTGCCAAAGGCATGCAATAAATGTAATAACCTCTTCTGTCACCGCCAGACAATGTAGATGGAGCTCTGGCTACGAGCCTTTGCCTTTGCACCCACCACATCTCAAAGCACAACGGAGCACAAAAGTTCGGAGTTGGCTAAGTAATACCAGAGCATCAATTTTGTGACTCACGGCGCACTATGTGCAAGTAATTTGTGTGCTGTGCCTGTAACCGAGCTACAACACAGCCACTAGGAACTCCTCTCAGGTCTAGGATTTACCAGGCAAATGTGCTGCCCTCTTGAACGTGAAAAGGGTTCAGTGTGAGCAGTCAAGATAGTCGGTCACCGCTGTGTCCAAGGCACAAAGGGGTCTCAATATAACATTAAAGCACTACCCTAGTGCCTGTGCAGTGCTGCTCAAGATGTGTTACTGCTAAAAAGGGGATGATTTTCCTTGATGTCCATGGAAGCATTCCAGGTGGTTCACGCGTACATCGGTTTGTGTTTTGTTGTCGTTCGTTCATTTGTTTTTGCATTAAGATAAAAAAAATGAAGTTGAATTTTCCTACATGCAGAGAAATTCACCTTTGTGTCTTCTGTTACGCCCTACGAATTGCCCGCTTTACCTGTTTTATCACATCTTAAAATTGAAGCACATCTGTGATCACTGGAGAAACTGGAAAACCCCTGGACTGAACCAAACCACTGCTTTCCCCCGCTCCTCTCCCCCCGAAAGAACCACTACAAGGATACAACACGAACTCATTGCTTCCTAAAATTTAATACTGGGTCAATGTATAAAGGTTACTGGAACTGCCCTCCTTCTGCGAAATTATGAACAAATCTGACTGACATAGGAAGGGCTGACGTAAGTTCTGCTTCTTTCAAGTAAAGACAGGTAAAAGAAAAAGGCGTATTAAGGATCTTCCTGCTTATCAAAACACAGTACGTTGTATATGCGCTTAGTGCTTTGTTTCTGTCCAAGGCATTGGTTTAATTTAAAAGAAAATGCCATGGAGCATTCTAGATGAAGGCTTCTCCACTCCAACTTAAAACACTGTGGCAAAGAAAAGCAGTAACAATTCCTTATGTCAGACCACAAGCACAGGAGAGCACGACCCTGACTGACTGCTCAAGGTGAGGGAAGAGAGTGCTGAGATCCATTTCCTGCTTGGGGAATCCACAAAGCAACCTGGGCAGCAGCTCACCAGGACAAAGCACTTTTAGGCCCTCTACGCAAACAGCACCATCACCCTCCTGCTCCCATTTGGCACAGCATGCAGCGCTGTGCACACACGCACGCTTACCCAGGCACGCAGAAGGGACAGCGTACACAGCCCGAGTAATGTGAAGGCTGGGGATCTTAACCTAAAGCCCGATTCTCCATTGCTTTAATTGTAAATGCGAGCTGGAATTGAGACAGGGCCTCTGAACCACTGCCCTCCCACAAGGCTCTTGCTGGCACCCAGCGACGCCTGGGCACAGCTGAAGGGAACAAATGCTGTAAGGGGAGTTTATAAAACCTTTCAGGACTGGAAAACCCCTCTTGCTTTCCTCTCTGTAGCACTGAGATACCTTAGTATACGATCATTCTCAGCACAGGTCGCTGTTGCTCAGGGATGCGTTTATTCTCACCCTCCCACCTTCAATTTTATTCCTTCATTGCCAGAATGGTTTTAAGATTTAAATGCCAGACAACTCTACAACACTTAGCTTATAAAAAAACAGTGAGTTCAGCTGAGGCAAAGATACCTAAAAATAACAACAAAACCCCACGCTAACTACCCAGCACTGTGCATGGCATACTTGAGCCCAACTGGGATTTTAAATGATTCCTAGAGAAACCTACATTTATCACCAACAGTAAAGATTTTTGAGAAAATGAGCTAGTTGCTGTGGAATTAATAATAGATCTATGCAGATTGGTATTCCCAGGAGATAAAGAGAAAGGAAAAAAAATACTAAAATCTGATGCTCATGGCAAATGAAAAACTAATGGACCATATTTTCCCCAAGGGATGGGAGGTGCTTGCATTTTATTTCGCACTGATGACTATGCCAGACCTGCTGTAACAGGTAACGCTCAGGGAGCGCCATCTCCAGCTAAATGGAAACACCTTGGAAATTTCACAGAGAAGGCAGAGGGGAGTGCAAGTCATCAAACACCAAACCTCAAGAGCACCGAATGATCGTGACAGTGCAGCAGAGTTTGGCTCTGTTTATGATTTACCTCAAAACTACAAGATTCCTACAGCATCGCAAGCTGGAGTTTCTGTATACCTATGGCAGGAAGAGCAGTGATTGACACTGGAACCAAAACCACGGTCAGTCAGGAACGCTGTTTTTCAAAGCCAATCTGTATTGGCATATTTTAGTTCCAAACTCCTTTTAAAAGTTTCAATACAACCAATGGAACAGTTGGCAGATTTCACTGGGGACGTCCTTGAAACCACTCAATGCAACTTCCTTCATACATGTTTACAAATCAAACTCCTCAGCCTCATGCAATTACCCGAGTTTTCATCGTTGCACCAACTACCATAAAATTCATTCTTAAATGATTTAGAAAGGCAAAGGAATCAAAACTGATTTGTATTATTTAACATTTATTGATACAAAACAGAAAAGTAATTTGTAGCCATCTATTTACAATTTACACTGGAGGAAGATCTCTTAAGATCAAGGAAACTATGTGCTTCCAATACAGGTATATTTCCAGTTGGATGGTAGTTAACAGTGTTCTTCAGAACTCACTCGCATTAGATGATCAACTTGCAGGTGAACTTATGGGGAAGAGGGCTCGGGCTCCAACAACGTGCTTGTTACAATTGGTCTGATATGCAAAAAGAATAGAAATTAGTTCATCCGGATGAATGCAACGTTCAGTTAAAAACCACAACAAAACCTCTGTGCCATAATGCTAGACAGTAACTGCTCAGTAAAGTGGAATGACTGCAAATTGTATTCAAAGCAGCCACGTACTCCAGTGGCAAATCAATAAAAATATTGGTATCATTTCAATTATGATTTTCAAAAGAGCACATTAGCATAATTTAGCTAAACAAGGTACTCTAACAACTGTGTTCCTCTGTACAAAGTTTGGAGTTGTCAAAGCCACACTCAGTTGCAACACTGACACTTGTTCTACAGATTTGTTTTATGCTACCAGCGTTACGAAATGCTGCATTTTGTGCAGGACCAAGAGCCCTCAGTAGTAAACATACAAGCAAGTCTCATGCTATTTTTATAAAAACCTTGTGTATATTTTAATTCGTTTCTGCTAGTATTTCGGCAAATGGTCCACAGCCCACCATTTACAGCCCCAAGGCCACACAGAGCTGCTGACAGCAGGGAGGAATCCACGGATTAAGACTGTTGCTAACTGAGAGAACCAAGTCTGACACAGCTCACCACCAAGTGACACTGTAAACTGCTCTCTTCTCTGCCCTCCTGACGAGGTAGGTGGTACCACCAGACTCACAGCTTTGGAACAGAAGGTAGCTTACAACACCATAACCATCATCCTCTACCAGGCAGGACAGAGAAATGCTGAAAGTTATGACTGATTAAGAAGACTCAACAGTTGATCAAGCAGAACCAGAGGGATGCACATAAACTCCCTTCCCCCTTAAATGAACTTTCATCTCCTGCTCTCTTCTGTATCCCTTGACCTCTCCGCGGTGGCCAGTGACAAGAACCAGGATGCCAGGTGCGCACACAAGTGCTCACAGGTGTACCTTGTACCTATGCTGGTGATCCTGAAGAGCCATGACAGTCTTCCATCTTAGTCCAGGCTCCTCCTCAGACCCCACAGAAGTCTCAGCAGCCAGGAGGATGCCTTTCTCCTGGCATTTACCAGAAAAGCCAGGCAGCAGCGGGGTGTGAGAGGGCATGTGTGTGCACACACCAGATCTCCGTGCCAAAACCGGCCGGTGCCAAATGGCATCGCCCCTGGCGACAGGAATGAAGATGTAAGAGCAGGTGAATGCCTGGACGAGCCTGCCAGTACTAAATCAGGGCATAGCATGGTGCCTAGGTGATGGCAGAGTCACAGACAGATTTTGCCAAGGCAAAAGGTCAGCAGCATGATGAATTAGTGCTGCGAGAGGTGCCAGAAGCACGCTTTGATGCTGTTAAGTTTGGCTAGGTGCAATGGCATTGGAAAGGATTCTTTTGGCACTGCAGAGCCAGCCTCAACACAGGGATGAGGCTCAAGGACAACCATGTGAGCCTGAAATGGCGGACAATGATAACAAATACCCTGCCAGCAACAGCCTAAACTGACCTTTCTTGGGATTAAAACTACACACGTCTTTAAAAGAACAACAGAGGCCAAAAGGAAGCTTTGCATCACTTCTCTAAGCAAGAAAATCGGGAGCTTTGCCAGGCCTTTTACAAAGCTTGAAGGAGAGGTAGCAGAGGAACTTTCAGGCACAAGAACACTTCTGAAATAATTCAAATACCTGGAACTAAGTTAAACAACTGATACAGTCATTGTAAGCACCACTAAGACAAAAAAAAAACCAAAACTTTGTAGAGGGCACTGAATTGAAAAAAATAATCCTTTAGAAATTACTATAGGGTGTAAGACAAAAAAAATGAAGGAAGAGAACATTCAAACTTGATACAGTGCACCACACTGGCAAGTATGTGCATATGGACTTCTATGAAGAAAATAAAATTATGATCAACACTTGTCATAGATGGAGACCCCTTCTTTGTAATTTCTATAATAATTCCAGTTCCAGAAAAGGGCGGGGGGGAACTGGATATTTAAGCAAGTTCTTAGTCCATGCAGGCATCCAGTTAGTTAAAAATGGTTTTGTACTTCAACAGCATACAGAGTTCCTGGGAGATGGGCAAGGACAGGTGGAAGAGTGAGGCATGCACCTCATTTACAACCCTTAGCATCTTGCCAGAGATGAGCACTGCAGCAAAACAAATGCAAGCTTAAAACACCCTTCAGAAAAGGAGCTAAATTATTTTCAGTACAAACAGTATTGCTATGATAGTTCCCCCCTCTTTTTGCCATCAAGAAACACAAGTATGTCATGCAGTGTGGGTGTAGGATGTAAGCAACAGAAGCCATTTCATGACAAGGTAATGATTTCTGTGAACTTAAGTGGGGTTAGCAACCAAACATAATGAAGCTATTCCAAATTCTGATGAGATAATCCACTCAAAGTAATTTGTTTGAAAGGTTAAACAGGAAGCTAAGATGGGACTCGGTACACCACAAAATGAAGAGGCAAAAACCCTGCACATTCAGCGCTGCTTTGTCTTCAAAACATAGTCGTTTTTTTCACCAGCTAAAATGCTGCTCAAGTCTGGCAGCATTTTAATTTCTTCCTGCAGCAACCCCTGTATTTAAGTTACCTTAAGAGTAAGCTTAAGCTTAGTTGCTTAAAAACCAAATGTCTGCTTCTAACATGACGAAAATCAGCCATACTAAAAGTCAGAGAGCTTTTGCTGGATGAAGAAAGGCCTCTGCAATTATCACTTAATTGTCCTTCATGGGCCAATACCAGGAGTCTCGTACTTTCCCTTAAGGTTGATCCCTCCTTCAGCACTTTTTCTTAACTGGCTACTTAATTAGTCTTCCTTCCTGGGCTTAATTGTAAATTTGTTTTGATTAATTAGCCTCAGAGCTGCCTTGGCACTTACTGAAATATAAGAGAAGTGCTTAGTTTCTTCAGCTTATAGCCTACTGCATCCTAGGGGAACCCCTGCTTTGTCAGCAATAAAATTTCAAGTTCAGATTGTGAGGAAAAAAATCATAATTAACTTTTATTTCTTTTAATTGCCCCCTCTGTACTCAAACACAAAAGCGATGATAACAAAGAAAGGGTAAGATTCAGTAAGTTCAGGCATATTGTCCAGTGAATTTTATATCACGCTCATGAATTTCATCTTGCAATTTTAGATAAGATGACTTAATGCTAAATCCGAGTGATCTCGAATCCCAAACCAAGAGCGTAAGCTGCTGGCACAGCCAGCCGTGTTCTGATGGCACCAACACCAGGAAGGTGTTTCTCTACCCTTCAGAAAAGTCATGTTCTACCCTTCCAAGTTATTGAACTTAACTGAAAACCCCTTACAGAGTCCTAGTCAAGCCAGGCTGCAACACCTTTGGACACCAGGACACTACCTGCCAAGTAGCACGGCTCTTCATTACGTTTACACCTCTCTCATCACTCCTCTCCCTCTTTACAGCATATCGATTCCAGAAGACACCCACGCGGTGGCACCACGTATCAGATATCTTGATCCATTCTCGTGTTAGCTAGTGAAGCTGGAAGCACAAGAAAAGGCAGCTTCGAACACCCTAAACATGAGAAAACAATGAGCTAAGTAACACGCGTTGTCAGCTAGCAAAGTTTTGGTAACTGGGAGGTGGTGGTGTGGGGGGTCACTATGGGGAGAGAGCCCTCCTCTACAGGGACCTGCTGCTGGCCAAATCTGAGCCCATCAGTGACACTGGTAGCATCTAAACAGTTCTAAAAAAAAGGTAAAAAAATAAAATAAAATGAAAAAGTGCTGTGCAGCAGCCGGGGGGAAGAGGATCAAGACAGAGGCGAGAGAAACAGCCCTGCAGTCAGTGCAGGAGGAGCTGCTTCAGGCGCCCAAGCAGAGGTTTCCCTGCAGCTCACGCAGGAGCAGATATACGTACACACTGAAGCCCACAGAGGACCCCACGCTACAGCAGGTGGACGTGCTCTGAAGGAAGCTGCAGCTCACGGAGACCCCCCCTAGGAGCAGGCTCCTGGCAAATAACTAACCTGTGGTGAGGAGAAGGCACCTGGCAGAGACTGAGGTCCTTGGGGGATCCATGCCGGAGCAGTTCTTGGAGAACTGCATCCCATGGTAGGGATCGCATGTTGTCTTCCAAGGGGGACCGAGAGAATGGCTGGGCTGGCAGCTGGCCACGGGTCATCCCACCACACTACCCATTTAATAAACTTCCCACATAGCTGTCAAGAGCATTACAATTCTTCAGTTTCCAAATTTAGAAGGCCTTACCTATCGAGCTTCAAAGAGAAGTTAAAAATCTTACTTGGAACATAAATATCTTGAACACTTTCAGATTTGCATCTCAATTCAATAGACTGAGGAAGTAAACACTTTGCTTCCTTAGGCTTATTTCATTTGTTGCCTGTCTGGTGCTCCAAATAAGAAAAGACTGCAGAAATGCAAAGCAAATGTAGTTTTACAATGTTTTGTGCGCCTTTACTTGGGCCCAGCAATTGAAGTGAAGAACAAAAAAAGAACACAAGCTTTGTGTGGGGGCTCAAGAACACCGAGCAGCTCTGCAGGCACCCCTTTAACGTATTTGTTCCCTAATATTCAGCAGCCCATTATTTTGACAACTATTTGTTTTAGTCTTAAAACTGGACCACAGGAATTAGTTTGGCTGTGAAATCCTAAAGGATGCTTTTCCTTACAACCAGAGAAATGTATTGTGAAGAGAGCTCTTCTGTCTGAATCTAAGAACACCCATGAAGTGACAGGATATTCTTTAGAGCAAGTGTACTGTCTTGGAAACACTAAGGTGCTCGGTTACAGCAGCTGTCAATACCATGTAAGCAGCATGTTCCATACTCCTCAGTCAGATGTATTATCTGCAATCAATCACTGCTTAAAGTAAATTTTGTATTACAATACACATCATGCAGCAGAGTGTGCGTCAGTAGAAATGCAAGAAAATATTCTTTCGTGTTGAAATGCCTTTTCAACTATCATGAAAATGAGGAAATAGCTTTTTCGTTTTATTGCATTTCCCAAACATTAATTCAAAATAATCTGCAGATAACTAATTCAACTGCATACTTGAAAAATAGAAGGAATTGTGTATGTGCTTCAAGAGTTTGTTTTATTGGCGCTGTTTATTTTTCTGTAATTACTCAGCTCATATTCTATCTTATGTTTACTAAGGTGTACAAAATATGTATGTGTACACATCTGACAGTTTTGCAATTGTTCTCCTGCATTCTTCTTTAAATAACAACAAACTTTTTGTTTAGTAAGACAGAAAGAGCTTTCTAGCAAAATGAAAACTCCAAAAAGTTAGATTTTTCAAAGGAACCTACTAACCAGTAACGTCATTTTTTCTCAGATGAAGCCAAAGCCTAGAGAAGTCTGACTTTACCATTATGGTGGGTCACTGTCAGTTAAGCTCCTTAAAGTATGCTTCTAGTTGCTATCACATCACCTACCACAGAACGCACGTACCTACTAACATCATGTTGATGAAATACTTGACTCTGCTTTTGCCTTCAGCTCTCTCAATTACTGTTGACAGAAACCAATGAATTAATGTACTAAAACAGAGGTTTCCTCCAGGAACAGTGCAGTACCACACTGGCAGCAGAGAAAGGCCACGTCTCTTTCCTGATGACAATCCCAACTTCACCTCACAGCAGGTAACACCAGCTAACAATTTCAGCCTAGCTTAGTAATTACAAACCTGCCTCAGATCTCTACTACTGTTAGACATGATGTTCTGTGTTCTGCTGTAAGTAGATGAAAAGTTGTGTCATCTGAGCTGAATATTTAAGCCATTAGTCTATGAAACAATCTGAGCACTATTAAAAGCTTCAACATGGAAATAAATAACATCGGAGAAACCCTAAGAATACGTATTTAAGCAACAGACCACAACATGTTCTGCATGGGCTATTATCTTAGCATTTTATCAACTGTAGGTGATTTTGCCACAGATCTATTTGAACTCATCACAGTAGTCACTGGAAGTTGATTATTCAACAGAAGCAAATGCGATGATAAAAAGAATCACTCACTGACAGGAAGAAGAATGTTAAAATCTCAGATTTCAGAGAAGACTTTTTTTTTTTTTTTGCAATATCCCTTTTGGTAAGGGAAAAAATTAGACTGCCACAGGTTACCCACGACTACTAGTAGCCTGATAAACACAAAAGTGTAGGAAGCAGGAGCCATAGCAAGAACAGGCATAGGTGAAACATCAGCTTTTTCTTCCAACAACCAATTCTCATTTGCCACACTGCACAACTCAGCACCCACTGGAGTCCTGGAATACAAACAGGACTTTTCAGCTCAAGCTGTAAATTCTCCTGCGCCTACTCACACTACACGTGTCAGGTTAAACGAAAATATGCAATCCAGACAAAGGGTGAACGATCTAGCTCACCTCAGTTCCTGCCGCACAGCAGTATTTTTAAAAACAACTTTGAGTGAGAGGCTGCAACTAGTACAACTTACATGCTGACCGAATGAACTTCGCAAGGTTCTGTGCCAAATCCTAATGTTAACGGAAATCTATTTACATTTACTTGCAACAGAGTTCAAATGAATTTATCGCCATTTGTAACATACTCCTCCCCCATTCAAAAGCCAAAGCTTTTGGGTACAGATGCCAGGCAACGACAAACAGCTATGCTTGAAGCGCCATCTAATGGCAAATGGTGGAATTGTTTCTTTTAGATAAGAACTTCGTACGTTTAATAAATTTCAATTCTGTCCCTCCTTTCCAAAACAAGTTATTTCTTCCTAAACTATAGAATGTTGCAGTTGCAGCCACTTAAACTATTTTAAGAAATCAAGCTCTGTTTTCACTGCAGATTTAAAGGAACTTCATACTGAACTATCGCAGCAAAATGTTATGCCACTATTTCTTATACTAGAAGTTGAGCTAACACTGTGAAAGACAAGACAAAATGCATAACTGAAAGGCAAGTACTTCACCAAAACTTTACAAACTGAAAGCAACATCCTAGACACAACACCATGCCTGACATAACTGACTTCTGCTACTCAAAAGGAGAAAAATCAAGTATTTTGAGATGTAGTTCAATTACAAAACATTCTCTGCAAATTATACTAGACACTTCACACAATAAATCAACTAGCCAGAAAGCAATCAAACTACCTAGCCTAAAAAATTAGTTTTTTTTTTTTTTAAACCAAACCCACAGTTTTCTGTTGACACTCTCAGGCACAAAATTAGGAAAAGCAGAGGCATTTGCAGCATTCTGACCTCAAACCTGCACTTGAACATCTGCTACTTCCCAGTCTGTATCAGGAAGCGGTCTGAACATATTACTTCTGCTTAAGAAAACATCCAGAAAGATGGATTTCTCATCAGTTACTCAAGACCTAAAAAAAGCCCACTCAAAAACCCTGCTGACAAGTTGCAATGTAGCGCAGTGGGGAAGATGACAATAAGGGCAATGCACTGCTTCCACCTGAACCTACCAAACCAGAAGGTATTCTGGAACAGCAGCAGGCTGCCCTGAGCTCTGTAACACACAGCCACACTTTCCTTTAGGGCCATCAGCTCCGTAGTCCATACGTGTTCACCAGACCCTTAACAAAGCACCCACTCTCAGCAGTCAGGTAATGCACAACAAAATTTGCTGGGTATCTTCCTTCTGAACTCCCTGGCCTTTAACACAATGGAGAAGTGGTTGCTTTCTTTCAGCTGGAGCTGATGAGCTCTTGGGCTCAGAGATCATCACATCCATGTCCTGACTGCTGGGAGACAAGCTTGGGAGAGGAGCACAGGATTTTTGGTCTAATGCTAGCCCTGTACTGTTTACCAAGTGGCAAACTTCCAGATCTCTGTGGGCCTGCCTAAAGAGTTGAAAGACTTACAAACGGAGCGTTTTACTGGGTGGGATTCCCTGAAGCAGGGGAGACAGCATGACTGCCCATCTGGTTGCTGGCAAGGCTCCAACAGAGGGACAATATTTGAATCTCACTGACCTTGAAGAGGCCAACCAAGCCCAAAAGTTGCAAAAAGCTACCGACATCAAATTATTATCAGTTCTAACTAAATGACTTGTAGAAAAAATAAATTTAAACCTCTTACAAAATTTGAGGCTGAGGGGAATAAACGAATGCTCTTCCCTGCAATCTGAACTTTGACTGCAAATAGTTTTGCCTCAAGAGGATGAACTGAATGGCAATTGGCACGCTCCTGGAATCATCTCAGAGTTCAGTGTGACCTAGCCACGCATACAAAGATGTCACGTAACTTCACTAATTACATACAAGGTCATGAACTAATTATAGGAACCACTGCTTGAAAGAGAAAAATTGAAAGAAAGTGTATTACCTAAAATTCCCCAACCTAAAGCATCTCTCACGTCTTAATTGTAGCCTCAGTGTCTAAGTGCTTTCACAGACACGGAGTTAGTTCTCAGCTGAAAGTTTCTTATGGGTAACGCTAAAGCCAATTCTCCTCTCCTACTTTAATTTGTACTCTAGATTTAGCATAAAGATCATGGCCAAGACTGCTTACAAGGTCAATGCTCAATCCTCAAGTATTCTGCCCTTAAAAAGTTTTCAATTCCAGTTCAATTTTCCATATCTTTTCCTCTTCTGGAACAGCAGTGACCACTCAGAGAAAGCACCCTACCAGAGTAGCTGTAGTTTATCCCTTATGTTCAGCCAGAAGGAACCTTGAAGAGCTTGAGAGACAAATGTTATGTATACCATCTGCTGTCTAGACTTGGCTTCTGGAGTTTACAGTATAATTACAATTTTCCCAAAGGTCCTCGTTATTATTCAGAAACACATCAATCAAAACAAAAGGCAATATTAAAGTAACACATTTAGCAATGACCTATTGCCATTAGGCAAAATAAAGCTATCTGAAACGTTCAGAGCTCCATATAAAAGATAAAACCGATAAGCTCCTAGATAAAACCATCCATTTTACAATACAAATTTTAGGCACTAATCATACATCTGGTAGACAAGGAAGAAACTGCTGTCATTAACATGTTAGAAGAGTGCTGGACCCTAGCACGCAAGAATTCCAGCAGCCTGTCTCCTAGACAACAATTACTGGAGTGCAGACAGCATGGTTCTACGTTTAAACAGAGATTATTCTGAGAGGCAGACATTGAGTCTAACAGATGTTAGCTGAAGATGTCAAAATTAATTTAAGTGTTAAGCATTTGGGGGGAGATTAGGCATAAAAGTACAATTTGGAACAACAATACGTTTTTCCAACAAATTTTTAAGTATCTCTTCCTGTCTCTGGATGACAAATGCCCGATACAGAGTGAGGCCCTTCACTGGGTCACTGCAGTTTGACAGTAAACTTGTGAGTTGTTTTTGTAGCTCTTTCTATGTTGATCTTACCAGCTGTCTTAGTTTGTGAAGTTAAGCTGGGCACAAACAAACATACTTCTTATGAGGGGAAAAAAAAAAATCAGAAAGTACAAAAGCGTGAGAAGTATTTCAAGCAAACTTTTTTGGAGGAAGTTCTTCACACCTGTCGTTTTTGAACTGCGTGAAAAGGAGAACACTTTCTTCGTTCAGAAGATTACGGATGTTGTATTGATTTCCTATAAATAAAAGCAGAAAAAGTTTTCTTTAGAAGCCACTAGCAATCTTTGAAGTCCTATTTGGCTTCAACTCAGTTGAAAACTATGTTTTTATTTCATATATTTAAGGAGAAGTAATATTAGCCCCAAATCTATGATGCCACTCTTCCAGGCAAGTCACTGCATTTCAAAGTGGTAAAAAGGAAGAAGACCTACAGCTAGCTTCATTTCTTTTAACCTGTGATAGGAAAAAAGCACATCTTCACCAAGACTTTTACCGAAGCCAAAGTAATTGGCTTAAACTCTCCACTCACAAAAGCCACAAGAAAACTTTAATGTGACTGAATTTATTTTAATTGTTATGGACAATCTCATTAAGAACTGCACAAGGAAACTTATTTGCAGATCTTCACTTGGGATTTTTGCATACTAACGTGACCTCAAATACAGAGGCATCTAAAAGACACTGGTTGTTGAGGAAGAGCAACTTTCTAACATTCATACATAGCCACACTTGATAAGATACAAAGAGATCTTCCACCACAACCTCCGCATCGCCCATCCACGCAGTACAGAAAGGCCATCAGGAAACAGGGACAAACGGAGAGGAATACAGATATGGAACTTTCACCAGTTAATACAATCTCCTTTACCCAAAATCAAACCATATATCTGTCTCTGCTGACCCCTCAGCTTTTAAGATTAAAACCGACACTTTTACTGAAGTGTCAAGCATTAATTGAACAATGGTTGTTAAAACAGGATGTCATGGTGAAAAACTGATAAAACAGTAAGAGTGGTAGATTGTCACTTCTTTAACACAGCCTCTTCACAAGCAAGCTGTAAGTCCTCTACCACTTCATGAACAGTCTACTTTAGTACTACAAACTCTCCTGACTACTCTCTTACCCGCTAAAGGGTAGCTTCTCATACGGATTTCATTCCACTTTCATCTCAGAAGAGCAAAATCAGTGGCGTTCTACAATTCTCAATGACCCATATGAGGTTACAACACTTTCAGCAGACAGGCTGCACCTTCTGTACTTCACGCACTGTGCAAAATGTGGTGAACTGATCCAAATGAATTTTCATTAATTTATGTAGGAAAAGATGGTGATGAAAATTATATTAACTACCACTATTTAAAGCTGTCCGATTAAGTTTCCCTGACATCGTAGCTAGGGACAGAACTAGAATACCAAGAGAACTTCACTCTTGGAACTTGATTATGTTATCAAAAACTCTGAAGGAAACTCAGGTAAACAGGCTGTGTTTGTACCACTACAGTCCAAGGTTAGATCATCAGCCTGTGTCCAGTGTTGGGTCACACTCCCTTCTTCCTAATGCTGTGCTTTCCCATACTCTACTCCAACTCCTCTCTCCCAACTATTCACCTCAGTTGTGCTTCGTAGCCTGCTAATTCAGTCTAACCCAATCCCCAAAAACTGATTTTAAAAACATGCGCTTACCTGCTGGAATATAGAAAAAGGCCCCCGAAGTCAGATAATATGATGTCTTATGCAAAGTAACAACTATTTTGCCATGGATAACATGGAAAGCCTTTAAAAAAAAGAGAGGGGTGGGGGTTCTAAGATCAGCAATGTTTCCTTTGCAAACATTTAAGAAAGTTATCCAAGAAAAAAAAAAACTGTTTTTGCATACACACTGCAAGATAGCAAAAAAAACCACTAACATAATAACATAACTAACATAATAAACTGAGCTGCAACTCCTTTTCCCCACCCCAGTTGAAACCTAAGACAGGCAACTAAGACAGGCAACTTGTAGCGGGGGGGGGGGGGAGGGAGGTATTTTTATTTAATCTTTCTATCTTGTCTGCACATGAAGCACACATGAACATACACGTTTAATGTGAAAGAAAGCAGGGTACTGTGCATGCAAAGTACCTCCAGCAAGTTTCTTTAGTTATAACTGCTTGATTTCACAGCTGAAATTTATTTATGTTTCCTGTATACATTTGTAGTTTAGGCAAAAAATATGACAAACCTGTCAACTTTATATGCTATTTTTAATCATTCTAAGATTCTCTGTTTTGATATAGATCATTAAATAAAAATAAATAAGGAAAAAGCATACTTACTATTGTATCCATGTAGACAAATTGGTGTCCTTTTTCTTTAAGTGGCTTCAAGATTAATTTACCAGTGGAAAAAGTAGATGTATTCAGATTTTTATATATTTCTACCGATTCATCTTTGAAGAAACTCAAGTGACTGTTTCCAGTGTTAATACACTCTACAAGGAAAGTCCAGGAGATTAATGTCAATGCTAACACATAACCAAGTCTTGTTGTTAGCTCAGCAACTTTTTAAATTATATGCACCACGCATTGTTTCAGTGCAAAAACCCCACAAGCTAGACTTAGTATTTAGCTGAAAAACAGGACATGTCACTCCCTTCCCCTTTTTGTGGCTCCCCCAGAATTTTCTCCAGAAAAGCAATGAATATTTTCACAGCTTACCCTTTTTATGCCCAAGGCAGCATGAACAATTTTCTTCCTCTATCAGTCTATATCTAAGAACTTGCTACATTGTTTAGAAAGGTCCTTGGTTACATCCCCTCAACTTACCTTGAAGAACTTCTTGATTTGTTACTGGGTCCACTACAATGGTTGGCTTAGAAGTATCAGCCAGGGTGCAATTCAATTTTTTAGCTACCTCATTTTCTAATGAGAAAAAAAATACAGAGCAGTAATCACTACACAATTTAAAAACTTATGTAACCACAATTTCACACACAGGTAATTAAATTTCCTTCATTAAGCAACTAAACAGACTGAAATATACCTTCTCCAGAAAAAGGGAGCTAACCCATAGCAGTTCTTTGAAAACGCAATTTTCACTGGAATTATTTCTCTGTGTGATCAGTAAATGGTCCCTAAAGCCTGAAGTATTTTCCAGGGCAACGCCAATAAGGTTGCCTATTAATGACAGTATTTACCCCAAAGTACCTTAACTTGAGAAGAACTTTTCCTGCAACAGATACTAAGAGGATATTAAGAGAGAATGTAAAATACATGATGAACTAAGAAAAGTAAGTCTCCTCCTTTTACCTACTGCTGATGGGCATCAGGAGACTTATGAAAGTGTTCAAAAAGAATAAGCACATGTTCAATTTTCCTTTTCTTGAGAGACACCATTACAGGAATCTCACTCTAAGTTGTAAATCAGAGAACTATTTCTAAAATAAAATGGATTTTTCCAGAGAAGGCAACAGCTTAAGAGTTGATGACAACCTTATGCTTTTCAAAGAGAAAAAAGACACTGGAGAATTTTCAAGACAGAACAAATATCCCAAAGCTCTCTTGAAGAACTCTCTTAAGAGGACATGTTTACCTCCACAGTGCACAGGAAATCTCTTTAAATGTAGTCAGAACAAGGCTGTCAAAGACAATCTATAGCACTTTATAGGCACTCACGTTTACTTAAACACTCCAACACTAAACTACGACAGTCAGGGCTATGAGGGAAGTTACTGTTTGATATAGCATTGTTCCAAAAAAAAAAAAAAAAAAACCCTCTCTCTATAAAGAGGCAGTAATAGGTGCAACTCTACAGCACTAACCACAGGATTTTTATTGTATCATTAGAATTTAGAAATTTGTCCTAGAAATTCAACTCAGCTGATGGGCCTTGTACATATCACTTAAAATTCAAGGATGCTAACAAAAGAGCATCTCTCAGGATGAATGTCTGTTAACCAGGATATCCATCACATCTGGAGGCACTTCAAACTAACCTAAAGCAGCGAATTCTTGTATGATACAGTATGAATAGTCACTACCAGCTCAAGCTTACATGGACTGCAAATGACTTGCGTAGAAACTTAAAAGTTGTGCTCACATCAAAGGTTCAACAGATTAGGATCCTGTCTCCATCAGCAGCCAAAAGCAGGTATCCCTCCCACCTTCAAAACCGCTGTTAATGGAGTAACGATGTTTCTACAGAATATTCTCCACCTCTACACATGCAACTCACTTTTATTTAAGAGCTATTAACAATTAAGTCTTCCATTAATTTATCCAGTTCTCACATTGAATCTAAATATTTTTCCTCCACAGTATTTTGTGGCACAGAGCACAGAGAACACAGGGAGAAGAGCCACCTTATTTTGTGTGAAAAACCCAGCTCCCACTATTTTCCTTTCATACATTATAGTTCTTGTGTTAAAAAAAAAGCAGTAATTGCTTTCTATTTCTCTTCTCCACGTCATTTGTGATTTTATAGGCCTTTATCACACCTCTGGAATCTTTTCAGGGCTGAGGAGCCTTAGCCTACACACAGTTGTTTCTTGTACAGAAGTACTTCCGTGACATCAACAACTTTCTCTGAACCCTCTCTAGTCTTAGTACTTTCTTTTTGTGATAGGGAATCAAATTTACATGCAGCAGTCTAGAGCACCAGAAATTTGTACCAACAATCTCTGTTTTCTTCCTTATTCTTCCTCTAACAATTAGCTTATACCTTATTTGTTTTAGAACCATGTCAGGATCATACAGTATTTTCCTTGTTAACATTTATTTGCTCTAACATATATATAAAACACTGCAGTCACAAACAAAACCTCTAGTGAGTCCCATATAGAAAGGTTCTTTAGCACCAAAATCTCTTCCAAAGAAAGCACAGAAAAATGAATTTTTTTTTTTTTTTTTTGGACTCTGACCCTATCTCCCTTCTGAGCACTACCTACATACTTACCACCTCCTGGCCTTAGTGGCTGTAGCAAAGCTTCCTATTCATGGGTCTTTAAGTATATATTTGTATATAAGTATATATTGTATATTATATATATTATGTAAGTATATATTGTATATTATATATAGGTATGGTATATAAGTATATATTGACTAATTTTACCCATTTTGTGCATTGTTCTTAAAGTTCCCCATTCACCAAACTCACAATGATTTTGTATTTAACATAAAACAGTTTAAAATATTGATACCAGATGCTGCATTTCCAGATGTGGTGCTACAGGTATCAGCAAGACAACCAGAAGCCCTTATACGTTAATTGTGCATTATGAAACTAAACACATTAGCCTCATTAACTAACAATCTGGTCAAGGGCTGAAGTACAGCTGATTTTCTTTAACCGCAGCTTTAAGAGCATTACAACACCTCTGGATCTGTCATGTGTCTCTTCGTTCCCAACCCAGAGAAGTTAAAAGTTTAAGGTCATACAGCATTGCTAGGGCTACAGTAAGCAACAGCTGTGTTTTTTTCCGCATCAGATCACACTAATGCATTTAATTCCAAAAGGATTTTCACTCAAAGAAACTGGACTTGTTACAAGAGAAAATCTTACAGCAATGGAGCATTCAATTAGTTTTTTTTTTTTTAAAGCATCAAAAGAATGAAAAAAAGTGTTTATACTTGTATAATTTCTTTTCTCCTTATGACGAATCTTCTTCTGTCTATTCTTCCTGCGAGGTTCTGTTTCTGGACACACTATTCCACTAATTGTCAGCCCTCCTGAAACAAAAGTTGAACAAAGGTCACTAACACGATATTTATTTTACATGAATGAACATTTACAGAAACTACAAGCATTTCAGTTTGGAATATATTTCCTTGATGCTGAAATTTTCAGGTAGCTTTAGAAAGCCAGAACAAAACCAAAAAGCTTTTCCTCATCAAGTATTTTGAAGTGCAGTACAACTTCAGACTTTTTGAAAAGAATCTGTTTCAGTCAAAGAACATTTCAGAAAGCCATGACACGAGAGTCAAGTTTTAAGACAAAATATCAATTTTAGGGACACATAAAATACTATTTTCAAGTAGACCGACTGATTAGGAAAATACCAAATAAGGCTAAGCCAACAGAAAAAAATCCCTGAGAACAAGATGTACTTTATCACATAGGTCATTTAACACTGAGACTGGATAAAATATTATTGTATCTGCTCCAGGAAGCAGTGTCCACACGATGACAAATGCTCCAATGAATGATCCAATACATTGTCTCTTCCTAGTATCATACAGAATCTTTGATACAAGAAACTTACTAGTACAAAGAAACCACGTTGTTCTTCCCTAAACAGTTAAGGCAAGTGTACATAACATGTTCTGCTGCTATTATTTCTATCTGAAACAGGAGTATCAAGAGAAAGATTACACTGAAAGATGACTAAATGGCTAGAGACTATAAATCATCTGCTTTTTTAAAACACTTTCATTGCACAAGATCTAACCACAGATTTCCCTTTACTGCCCTATCAGAACAAAGGAGATAGGCATTTTGGAACAAATACCTGAAGGTCTCATCGTATAGTTTACACGCTCGCCTCGCCAATATTCCAGAGGTTTTAGTCGTATCCTTTTTGTCCGACGAACATTAGGTGTATTGGAAGGCATTACTAATTTAAAGGATGAAACAATTCACAGTAAGCATGAAAGAAAAAAAAAAAATCAGAAATGGGAAACTTTAAATATTACCTCCCGCTGTTCAGGGAGTGAGCACTTCCCAGGGGTTATTTATATCACTTCCCAGCCGATATTTATACCAATTTCCTTTCATGACAGGAAAGGGAATCAGGTCTTGCCAGAAGCCTTCTTTTGCATACATCATTATTTCCCTTTCCATTTTCTTAAACAGTCACCATGCTGACTGTAGATTTCATTCAATATACCTTACTGAATCACTGAGATATGGACATTAGGGGCTCAAGAACAAGAAGCAGCAAACATTATAACTATGAACAGAACCCCCTCGGCAAAGGCTAAGAACCCTCCTCAAATCTAATGGATTTCATTAGCAAGAGTGAAAAGGCTTCAAGTTGGTTATGGCAAGAGGAGAGTAACACAGAGCACCCGAGCAGACCCTGCTCTTCCAGATTCTACCCCTAACCCATCTCCAAGGTCTGGAAAAAGAACAATACTCTTCCCAACTGAAGACCCCACGCATTTCCAAGACTTCTCAGGTATGCATCTTCCAACTCATGTATTTCATAGTCTCAAATTTCAGTTTTTCTGATCTACCATATACAGTCAGAATTTCTATTTTAGTTTTTGTAAGGAATAACAAAACACCCCCTTAAGAGTTGAGAGCAAATTCGTCAAGAATATTTAGCTGCTAAAAATAAAAACAGTAAATTAAAAACAAGCCTTGTCTAAATTGTTTTTGAAGGTAGACAACTACATTGTTGTGAACAAAATAATAATAAAAGGAATAAAAAAACCACAAAAGCAGGTTAGTGTGGGATTACAATCCACTGCATGCCCATTGTGCCATCCTATCCTTCCGCAGGATCAACTCAGACCACCACAGAAAGCAGGTAGGTTATTTGCACCCTCAGTTACACTGTGCAAAACCAATTCAAACCCTCTTACTGCTCTCAATGAATAGTAAGCAGTGTCTTGACTCAAAAAAAGGAAAATGTTACAATTAAAAAGATAACTAAAATTATTAAAAAGATATTTTTTAAAAGAATTAAAAAGATCATGTTTGAATATAAAACAAAGAAACAGTATAGATTTCAAAAGTTAAAAAAACAAAAAAAAAAACCACCTTGAGCAGGGTTACATAGTACCCTAAAGAGGAACTAACAAATCTTACCTATGCTTAGTGTTTTTTCCAGACTGTTTTCCAAATATTTTTCAACTTAAAATTACGGGGTTCTAGGGCTCTACATTTTCATGAAGATGCTTTGTGAATTAACAAATGAACCCTTCGCTAGGTGTCTTCCTGTGTCTTCTTCAGCTAAATTTACATTGAGTTGGAACTGCTTTTGCATTTATACACTTACATTAAAGTATTTTAAAATAACCTTACCTATTTTATGTCTGCTTATCTTGTCTGACAAATTTCTTACTTGATAATGCAAGTCTTCAGAATCATCTGAAATTACATTCAAAAAACCATCATAATAGGCATTTATTACTCCTGACTTTTATTCAATATATCTGCAAGAAGAAGAAGGTAATACAAGCAGAAGTCCCAATATCAGTGTTCCCACCAACATTTTTTCTTTAAAGATATACAAAACCCAGGGTAGCTGAACAGTATATGTGGTTTCATATCAAGAATCAAGTATTACAACTATGTAGACACGTAATTCTACTGATTGAAGTGGCTAGGTTGTTCACCTTCACACCCCTCTAGTATAACTTTAGAACAAACTTATTACCCGAACACCCACAAAACTAGATCTCTCAAAAAAGCACTGCACAAACTAAATACTATTTACAACTGGATCTAAAACTAAGGAAAAAAAGACTTTCTGCCCCCAGGGTTCATATTCATTATGACAGGATGTTCAGCTTGCATAGGGAAACTACTTAGAGAACCAAAATATTTTAGGTGAACACGCCTTCATTACCTAGGGCCAGACACTTTGCTCTACAGCGGCCTGAAGTGATCCCATATAGTGCCACCACATGACAACACACCAAATTGGTGTGTACAAACTGAACCTAAAGCATTTGTTCAGTGTTTCGGAAGGACAACTTTATCCTGGTAGGCTTGATGCCAAGCCACGCAGTGCTTGTCCTTCTACAGCCAGCACAACATGAAGCTGGCATATTGTACTTGGGCAGAAATGGGATCACAGCCAGCCCAGTCTGCATTTCTTATTCTGAATAAACCAGAAGAGCAGAGATACAACAAAAATTACTGTACAACCTCAGCCTAAAAAGCTTATAAATAAAATGCAACAAAATACCGACTTTAAACATTACCTGAAGATTCATTATCCTGTTCACAACACTTACTTCTGGAAGTAAATTCATCACAATATTCTAGAACAGGCCCACTTCAAGAAAAGAAAAAAAAAATACATCTGCTTCAATATGTTACCTATCAAAGGAACATTACAGTAGTACAAGGAATACCAAATTTAAGTTTTTTTTTTTTTTTCCAGACCATGCAGTTTCTTTTTCTCCTTCTAAATGCTTTTTTGTAGTGATCAGACACTGAAGCAAAGGACTGCTAGTTAGAAATCACAGGTCTCTTTCATCAGCTGGTCCTCTAGTCAGCCATCAGGCAGACAAACTAGTATTCACATCATCCCTCTAACCAGACCTCCTAAAAATCTCATGACTTTTCCTTTTTCCTCCTCTCCTCTGTAGTGTTACCTTTCAAACAATTTTCTATAGACCATGATTATAAAAGTACTTTAAAGAAATCTTTTACATGCTTTGAGCAAAGGACAGTAACAAAGTTTATAATTTTAGCTAGATGTATTCTGCCATAAAGCCTTCCCCATAACACAGGGATGATTAACGTATACGTGCACCTCCAGAGACTCTCCAGCAATCAAATCACTTCTAACAAGACTTGTCTTTATAGCCACAGCGTAGTACGCCAACCTTGCCTCCTTCCCCATCTGTGGCTGCATTGCATTGCCATTAAATAACATGCCAGTAAAGCGCAACAGGTGAAAAGAGCTGTGCTCCACCCAAACTCCAAAAGGTGCATTTGTTTCAACACTCGATCAGCACGCCTATACCTTGTAGAATCACTTGGTCTAAAATGAAGCCTGCAGTAGGCTCACTTCAATGCAAATACTACAGTTTTCAGTAGAATTACAACGTAAGAATTTAATAAAGTCACAGCTTGCCACTTCTACTTGCTTTAAGGCGCCACTGCATGAAGGAGAAAGTATCTGCTTATCTATGTGCACAAACAAGAGTTTGGAGCATAGCTACTATTCTGTACCCTACTTACCAGCAGCAATGCTACTAGTACAGTTGTTATTAGCTTGAGAAGTGCTGATATTTCTGTTCAAAAATCACACGCTAATATGGAAGCAATCCTCAAAGGAAAAAAAAATCCCAGAAGGCAAGAAACATTGTGACATCTTCATCATGACAAAAAAGAACAGTTCCATTAGTTTATTAACTGTGTTAGCAAGGTAACTCGAGCATGAATCATGATCCCTTTCTACTGAGTTCTATACTAGTGGAGCACAGAGCACAACAATTGCACCAGTATGGCACGGCGGGGGATCGGGATTAAACACAAGTTTTACAGACAAAGGAAATTACCTTTCACAACTCATAACTTTCACAGCTGCAGAGGAATCTCTAGAAGAGAAACAATTATTATGTTTACTGTAAGCCCTTAATTTTACTTACTGCAGGGAACCATACAAAAGATTTTCAAAAAACAAATTAATGTAAAACAAACAAAAAGCCCACAAACAACAAAGACTACACCAAACACTGCAGCTGCTACTCAATCTCAAAAGTACACTTCAAAAATTCCGAATTTAAGTTTCCTTAGGCAGAAGCAGACACTAGATTTTGGAATCCACCTTTAATAGTAGGTTGCTAATTACACCACTTGGTTTCTCTAGTAGCTATTTAACCACTCTGAAACTGACACTTATTTCAACTGCAATTACTGCTTAGAATTAACAAAATGTGTTTCATTATCTATCAAGTCATACCACATTTTTAAGGAATTAAATGAAAAGCTTACTGTAGTCTATGTTGCGCGTTATGTTTTCTTTTGTTACTTTTTATTTTCACATCTGATTGCTTGTGTTTTTTTCTTGCCACCTCATGTGCAGAAGAGCTGTCAGAATCCGTTGTATTTTGAGGCTCAGTGACCTCTGGGTTTGAGGAAACACCTTTATGGGTTCTGTGATTAATCTTTTTGAGTGTCTTTCCTGAAGACTTAACCAACGATCTTTTCTTTTCAGAATTTTTCTTTTCAGAATTCTGTATGCTGTCTGTGAGACGCTGCAGTAGCTCTGCAGCTTTTACAGGAGTTTTGTTATAAACACCACGGAGTGATTCCAATGCATGCAATACATTCTTAGGTTTTTCAGACGAAGCCAGCTTCTGAAGTACAGAATTCTCTAATTTCTGACGCAGAGGTGAGGTAAACATTTCATTCAATTCGACTGGTTCTCTTTCAAGCCCTTCTTCACTGGATTCACTATCAGAGCTCTCCCCTCTTTTTAACTGAGGCTTTTTATTACTACTTTTCTCTGCAGATTTTTTAAGCTTTTTCCTTTGACTTTCTGCCCGTTTCTTAGACAGCTTATCTTTTGATTCTTGAAGTTTCTGCTTAGCAGTGTGTTTCTTGTGGATTGAATGCAGAAAAGCTTTTGAAGCAGACTGCAGATACTTGGAAGACTTCAGATTCTCTTTTGGAGATGGCATCTGCTCTTCATGATGCTCAGCTGAGGGCATTGGTGAATCCTCACTTGGCATCACCCTTTTTTTTTGTTCTTCATCATATCCTTCTGTGTCCGATCCAGACAGTGACAACATCAGTTGCTCAGCTTCTGGTTCGCAGGACATCTTTCTGTGTCTTGGAGAGTCTTGATGAAGTGCATCCTTTTTAGACTTTCCTATCAATACATAAAACACATGGACATGAATACCTTCCGTGCATAAAAACCTGAAGAAAAACCTGAAGAAATGTGTTTACATCTAAAGACAAAAATAAACCAAAAGAATCATACAAAAATGAAATACCAGAAAAAGTTTTTTCCCCAGCACTTAATGTAGGCCTTTCTCTAATCCATAGTATCTCCTGTATCTCTTAGCGGAGTAAGTGCAGAAATGTCACATTCTGTCTGCTTTAGTTTTCAGTGCTTCCTCCTACAAAACCCTTCCAAAGTGATTCATAAAAACTGAGCACTCAGTTTAAAGCACACATCTTAATCTGCTATCTAGGGAGACAGGAGCAAAAGCTTTGTACCCATCTTTGTCTGCTCATAAGAAAAGGCAACACCCCTATCAGTTTTTAACCTCCTAACAGGAAAAGGTTAAAAAGAAGTGAAGACATTCTGTCTCACTGCCTTATATATACCCAAACTTAACTGTGTACCTGAAATGCCAATCAGGACTCCAATTATTTCCCTTATCCTCATTTCCCAACAGACCAACACAAAAATGTTCAGTACTACGATTTGGAAGAAGTCTGAGGACCAGGTAAACAACTTACCCACATGCGTACTGCTTTGCTTTTGAGATTTAAGTCCATTTCCTTCACCTTTAGAGGAGACTGGATCTGACTGTGACGTTCTTTTGAAGTTATGTTGCACTCTGACATCCAAATTGTGCGTTTTCTGTTCAGTAAGTGCTTCAGCCTGTACCTTCCCAGTCTTGCCTTTCTTACCTTCTGTCTTTTCCTTTTCAGAGGACTGAGATTTCGTAACAGGGGTTGCAGAGCCATCTTTTTTGGACTTTTTGTTCTTCTGGGGTATTGAAAACCAAGAATTAGAAGACAGACCATCTGATTCATCGATTAAAAACTCACATTCACTCTCTAGTTCTATGTCTTCATCTTTTACAACAGCAGGTGATAATGATGATATTGAGGCTGTATACCTAAAGAAAGGAGGGACAAAGTACTGACATCATTTGGGAGGAAAAGGTGAGTCTCGATCTTGTAAATCTAGTGATGACTGAGGAACACACAAACATGCTGCAGGACGTTCCCATTATAAAGTCCATCATTCATTACCCTCCATCTTCCAAAAGACCTGTTCTTCGTTGTTTCAGCCCGATATTCATACCTCATTATTTCTCAGGTGCTGGACAGTCAACTTCCTACCTAACCACTCCAATCTGTATTAGCTCTGAAAAAAGACTACTGTGATCACTGCTAGCACGAGGCTGGGAGGGATAGAGGAACATCATCCAAGCAGCCAGCGATCAGGTTCAGAAAGCCAAAGCCCTGTCAGAATTACACTTGGCCAGGGATATCAAGGGCAACAAGAAAAGGTTCTGTAGGTATAGAAAGCTAGAAAGGGACTCTGTCGGAGATTTTAGTGATAGGACAAGGGGGAATGGCTTTAAACTAAAAGAGGTTAGGTTTACATAAGATATAAAGAAGAAATTATCTGAGTGGTGAGGCACTGGAACAGGTTGTCCAGAGAAGCTGCAGATGCCCCATGCCTGCAGGTGCTCAAGGCCAGGCTGGATGGGGCTTTGAGCAGCCTGGTCTGGGTGGAGGTGGCAGGGGACTGGAACTGGAGGAGCTTTAAGGTCCTTCCCAACCCAACCCCTTCCGTGATTCTATAATTCTAACTTCAGAATCATTTAAGATTTTCCTGAATCCTCTAGTCTACCTAATTGAAACATCTCACACTCCATCTGAAACACTTTTCAATAGCTGCATACAGTTTTACTGGCAGACAAATGCAACAAACGGCATGGTTAAATCCTAACAGTGGTGTTAAATCCTCCCTGCACAAAACATTCTAACAACTATTTAAATAAACCCTTTTTCAAGCTGGATTTTTCCAGCAACAAATGACTATCCCAAAACATCCTCCCACACCATTTTTATAGGTAAAGGACATTGCTCCAGTACTTAGGACTGGATCGTTTTGTAAGCAAAGTGCATTTCATGTTAAGCCTCAAAACAAACCTTTTCCCAACTGTCCCTGTTGTTACAGCTGCTAAGAAAGCTGAAGAGAAAGACGACTTCTGCTTCCGTACAGATGACACAGCAGTACGTTCTGCTCTTTGTGTGAGAGTCTGCTCATCTCTCCCAGTTTGAGGTCCTTCCAAACAGACAACTTCTGCACGGCTCTTCACCACAGCAGGAATATTTTGGTCATCAAAATGTAATCTAGGTATGCAAAACAGCATTCAAATATGATGCTATAAATTGAGTGCACATTAAATTGTCTTGTGGATGCACAGATGCTCCCATTTTCTCTTGCTGACAGCACCTCAGTTTTTATGAATAAGCTTTCATTTTGGAATTTGCTGGAACATACATTAGTGGGACCACTCCCCAGGGTAGCAGGAAGTATTCAAATTGACAAAGCAACATGGGGTCAGCAAGGCAACGTGTGACTCTTGATCAAGGCAAGGGCTGCTCAACAAGACAAATTCCTAGTTTTAGAAGAACATAATTAGGAGAATCATTAGGGTTCCCAGACTCTTGGTACACTCTCTTCCCAGAGGCACTTCATCATGCATCACTAGCACCACTGTCATTCCCTCCTCTCTGTGACGTCCCCCCAGAGATTCAGCCCTCCCAAAAAGTTGGGATAACCAGCTACTGCTGCAGCTGGGATTGAAAGTTTCTGAAGGGGAGATAATGACTACAACTGAACCTGTCCTACTTTAGGTAGTATTTGCATATTCAGAGCAAGAGGAAGGATGACTGTTCATCACTGCTTTAACAAAGTTTCTGTTACTTTTAAGGTCAACGCTGTCAACAGCACACTACTGCGCACTGTAAATTCACTGAGAAGTCTAGAGACTACCGATCTGAGAAGCTGTTCATTTAGAGTACTGTACTGGGAAAAAAGGAGTTCAAATTCATTCTGGAAGCCTTGGGTACTCTTTTGGGAATTAACCCTTATCACCAGAATACCTTATAAAAAAGAAAAAAGACAATGATGACCCTTCTAAGCCTAGAAATTGAACTTTTCCTCCAACCTGGAATTATTTGCTTGAGTTCAGAATAGAAACTCATCAATGACTGAAACCACCATGCTAATTTACCCTAAAAGGTGAAAACAACATTCAGCTCTACTTACATATGTACAGGAGAACTTTTTGCTTCCTTCACAAGGAGAGGTGATCCCAAAGCCCCATTATCATCCTCAGGATCCACGAACTCAGCAGGGCTTTTGCATAGTGCTTCGGCATCTTTTAATGTGTCATGAGCCCCTCCTTTAGACAAATGGCTCTCTGTTTTCTTAGAATCAGCTGCATAACCGTGTATTGCAGGCGTCAGGTAGGATTTGTGCGGCCCTCCTGCAACGTATACTAAATAGGTTTAGTTCTTCTACTCAAAAGCTTATAAAATACCAAGAGTTATCCCAAACCTTAAATTAATAATAGTGCTACCAACCTTGGCTACTGACAGTATCTGGTGGTGATGCGGGTACGGATGCTGAAGAAATACAGGTTCTCTTCACCGAGTTCGTTAACCCTGCATTTGACTGCCAGATTCAATGGAGAATAACAAGACAAGCAAAGGAAAATGTTTGACAAAGCAATGGTATTTTGACAAGAATATACATTTCTACAGAAAACAACAATTTTCGTCCCTTAATTCTTACTCATTTAAAGCACAGTTCTGTTTTAATTGAACACTTCAGTTTTCTATTATCTAAGACTTTCTAAGGCTAACTGTAAATTTCACACAGGTGTAACAGCGCGCACACAAAAATCAATTTGCAGCATTGAATAGACATCCTGCCAGCCCACAGGCAAGATATTTTTTCTTTCCAGTACTAATTTAAACAATTTAATTCACCTTTATTATATCAGACTGAAGTTTTGCACAAATTCATTTGAGATTATACAGCATTCTGACATCAGACTGAAGTAAACAAATGCCATTATAAAGACTGTCTGGTTTTAACACTATTAACAGAATATCCGATTTTTACAAAAAACGCTAGAATCCAAGTATTAAAATGAGACTGAATGGGCTGCAGACAAACCAGATTTGCATCATTCTTTCAGCCAATAATAAGTTCATTGATTTGTTTCTACTCCTCCCCAATGTCACAAAGTTATTTTACGCATAATAACTGTTTATCAGGAGCTGGCTTTTCAAAGGAACTAAAAGCTCCTTTTATACAAGGATCATCTTTCAGTTTTACTGTCCATCTGACAGCAAAGAGCTGAGTCTATACATCTGGTAAAGTGACTGAAACCAACTCCAATACAGTCCAAGACAGCCATACCCACCATCAGTTATAAAGCAATGTGCTTCAACCTGAGAGTACACGAAATTTAACTATTTTATTGATCCAAATGCATACCCAAAGCTACACAGTGATACGTCCGTAACTAACTTACCCTTTGGCTCTGTATTGAAGTCCTCGTTTGGTTTCTGCCAACAGGAGTTGAGCAACAGTCTGTGCATGGAGAGCTTATTGTAAGTTCACTATCACAGCCTATAAAGAAAAAGCTATAAATAGGGGATACTTGGAATCACACTGATTTTAACAAGTTACTAAGGTTTGTTACATTCAAGTAAATGTAAACAAGAAAGAAACCAGCTACTCAGGAAAAAGATTATAAAACAGCTTACACAGGTTTACGGGACTGCAAAGGGGGCACCGTTAAAGACTGACAAAAACTTTATTTTAACCATTTTATTTCTAATAATTTACCACTAAATACAATATGAGAAAGAAATTATTATTTAATCAGCAAATTAAGCAAAATGTCAAATAAAACCTTACTTTCAAAACAATCCTGAATGAATTTCAATACATTTTGACCTGGTTGTATATCAATCTTCTTTCTAGAAAGAGGAAAAAAATTAAATAAAAAATACTAAATATCCTTATCCTAGTAATATAAAAGTACATGCAGCAAACACTTCAGTTATTGCTACTTAATATTTTACTTTATTATTTCCACTAGTCCCAACTTCAATAAATCTCATCTGTTCTCATACGCAGATATCAGCAAAGAAACTTGTCTCTATGAGGATTCCAGGAAAAAAAGCCCTGCTGTCACGAAACGTGGTACAAATGAGGAAGTATCTCTCCACAGAAGAAAACATACAAGTATTACAACAATCTTCAGGTAAAAGAACTTTGGGATGAATAAAGATTCTGGCTTGAAATAAATAGACTTTAAAAATCAGCCCTGAAGTAGTATTGCCTGCATGATGATTCAGCCTCAGCAGACCCAGAAAATGAAACGTGTAGTTGTCTGAAGGGGTAGATGTACAACAAGTCACCCTTCGCTTTTCTTCCTATCACTTATCTGCAGTTACTCCATGCTTCTACAAAAGCTTTGGAAGTAGGAACTGGCTTGTGGCATCAAAACTGTAAGCAAGCGAACAGCTCAGCTGCTTGGAATACCATTCTATATTCCCCCCATTAAAATTAACATGGGAGAAGTAATCCAACAGCTGGCCCATGTTGATCAAAACCAAAATAAAATGAAAAACACCATGGACCATTTTTCCCGTAATTATTAGAAGCCTGTCAAAACAGGTAATTTGGCACATTTGGTAAGCTCACGAAACGCATGTCTAAAAATTGACTCCAGTAACAAAAAGCTTGCTGACTTCTGGCATGCCTTTAAAGACTGCAGCACTACACTCAAACTCATCTTCCACATTTCGCAGCAAGGACCAAACAACTAAAGCTGGAACTCTGGGTGGGCTTCGTTTCTCTGCCTCCTGAAAGGCGCAGACTGCTGCTATCGCTGCACTCAGGTAGTCTAGTTAGGAGTAGCTTAGGTTTATCCACACCACAGTCTGTCACTTCAGCAGAAGAATACTGAGGAAATCCTTTCTGCTTTGTCCCCCAGCACAATTTACTCCTCCCACCACTGAGAAATACAGAAAGGTTGAGAAATATTGTATAATCAGCTTAAGATGAACCCAAGAGTTTTGGCATTAAGCTCATACAAATAAATCAGCATAACTTTCCCAAACTATTGTATCTAAGATTAAAACCGTAAGTGGAAATTACCCTCCTCCATGGCAGAATCTTGCTCTGTAGTCTTTTTTGAAACGATCCTGTTAAGAAATAAGAATCAGCTTTTACTAAGCATGCTGCTAACAAGCAAATGACCAGCCTCCTGTTTCTCACGTAAACGAGTCCCGGAAGACTTGATTCATCAAAACTAGTGTAAACAAAGTTATTCGAATAGCAGACAAGACTCTAGCCATCTCTTACCACAACTAGCACAGTAATAATTCAGGTGACAGTACGTTATGAGCCAACAAATGAAATAAATGCCAACAAATGAAATAAAACCTACTGAGCTAGGAACAAGCAAAGACAGTAGAAGAAACAAACAGGAAGGAAGGGTGAGTCAAGATTTAGTGAACAGAGTGCAGTTTTTCGTCAACAAAATGTTTCAAAAAACGTTTAAATGTTTAATGGAAAAAACACTTATGATCTCTTCACACGTGTAAACCTGCTGAATAAAGCGTATGTGCAGCGTGGAGATTGTGTAGCGCTAATACAGCAGAACTCAGTACACTTTAGCCTTGCTGAAAATACCTGGGACCCTTCTAAACGTTTCTCGATATTATATCTCGTGAAAACAACCAAACTGAAATAATTTATTCCAACTTCTCGGCGTAAAACAGCTGGAGGAAAGGCTGGGCCACTCGGGTAACCGACTGACAAGAAGCCGTCGCTTCAGAAACGCCCGGAGCCGAACCACCCCACAGCACGTCGCCGCCTCAGGCTCCGGGTTGCTCCCCGTGAGGTACTGCGCGGTGTCACCGGGCGGCACGCCGCCTTTCACACAAAAATAACCAAAGATGCCCGCAGCGGCTACAAAGTTTTGAGCTTTTAACGAAGTTTAACGCCTTATTCGCGACTAATACACGGCCTTTACAGGCGTCACGCGCCTGACAGGAGGCAGCCGTGGCGGGGAGACGCCCCGCCGGTCCGCCCGCCCGCCCCTCAGCAGCGCCGTGAGGAGACGCCGCCGGCCGGCCGGCCCCGCCGCTACGGACCGACCCCCCCCGCACCCCCTTCACCCCCCCGACCCCCCCGGTTCCCCCGCCGCCTCACCAAGCCCTCCGCCATCCCGCGGCGCCGCCACGACCAAGACGCCGGCCCCCGCGCCCCGCCGCCGGCCGCCGCCCCTCCCCCTGCCCTCCCTTAGCGCCGCCGCTTTCAAACCTCGGCAGCGCGCGCACCCCCAGCGCAGCCGCCTCACGCCATTGGTCGGCGGCCGCCGCGCGCCAGCGGCGGCCGTTGCTTCGCGCGCAGCACTGCCCCCACCCCTGGGCCTTTACCGCGCCTGCGCAGCAGCCCCCGCCGCACTGCCCTGACGAGAGGCGGCGGGAGGCGGCGGTGCCGTGTGCTGCGGAACGGGTGCCCGCGGCGGGTCGGGGCGTTGTGCTGCCAAAGCGTGGCTGAGGAGCCGCTGCCGCAAGAGTTGCGGCAAGTTGGTGGTGCCTAATGGCCAGCCCCGAACTGTGTCAGAGAGTAGTATCTCGAGGTGGAAGGGACCCATAAGGATCACCGAGCCCAACTCCTGGAATTAACATCAGGCTAACTCCTGGAATTTAACGTAATGCTTTTTACCGCACGGTAGCAAACGGCAGGCTGAGTGCTGCCTTGCTGTTGTCAGCCTTCCCCAGGGAAGGCGCAGACAAATCTTTTCCACTGGTTTTTCTGCATCACTCAATGGCAAAGTCAAGTTCTGCCAACAAAACCCAAGTGTACAAAAATCTGCCAACTTTTAGCCAAAACCTAAGAACGTGAACCTGTCCCCTGCCACACTTAGAAATCACACAGTTACTTTCAGACCCCTGTCTTCTGCTATAGCTGGTTGGCAGCTGTATGATCCACCACAGCTCACCTTATGGGTAATTACGTACTCATCTTACACATATATGCAGCCGAGGAACAAAAAAAAGGTCATGAAGTAGTTCAACAAAAACCAAAACACTGATTTGGTGTTTGCTTGCCTTGGTTTTGACAGCAGCAAGCACCAAAACACTTGAGTCCTGTCATCCCTATTAGTTCTGAACGCTACAGGAAGGCCAGAAACCAAGTTAAACATCACTGTTCTGAGAAATTTATGGAAATTTCACCCCTCATTTCAGCAGTACCAATGTTTCACTCCTGAACTACCATCTCCCTTCACATTGTGTTTAAAGGCTTCCGTATATTAGCTCTTTCACAAAGAAAAATCTTTTCCTATGTGCACGTTAGAAAGTTGATTTATCCTTGGCAGCTACAAACAAGTGTAAGCAGGTTTATTTCCAACATCACTTATGGCATCCCATTTCCTAAAGAAATTCCAACTCTAATTTTATAGTCTCAACATTAAAATGTGTTTTCACAGACAAAAAATAAATAAATAGCACTTGGGAAGCAGCTGAAAGCACAGCTTTCCCAGCCTGCATGTAGCCTATGACAAGTCATAAAAATCAGGCTGTTCCACCACCACGTCCTGGTGACATCCCTCACAGTAACAATGCAATTTTGTACCAGTGTGCTCATTCTCCAAACACTTACCCTTGAGCAAACTGAGGAGCACAGTCTTGTACAGCTCACTGGAAAAGGTCCGTTTTAATCCACTCGATCTGGTTCCCCCGACGATTGCACACCAAGCAGAGCATATGCTGACCTAAAAGCAAGCACTGAGACTTCCTCTTAGAGGCGCTGCTTTTTTGCCCCCTCACCAGGACAAGCTCTCCGGCTGACACTGACGCAGAGCAGGGGAGAACAACAGGCGAGGGGGCGAGCAAGAAAAAAAACAAACAACCACCAGCACATCTGATAACCAGAAGATACTGAGAAGCAGCATGGAGCAGCCTGTGGAAGCTCCTCAGCCAGCGCCCCGGCGAATCTCCCAGGAGAGACAGAGGATCACAGGTCTGCCGCTGTACTTCCAAGGTTACCTGTCAGTCCGGCACGTGAAATCCCAGGTAAGGTGCACGGTCCCAGAGAGCAGATACGTTTAAACATTTCCTCAAAATATTATCGCTGCATATCTATCTGTTGATGATGGTGGTGGGAAATGTTTCTCGGTGCTGGCTGATGCAAATAGGTGCACTGAAATAGTGATATCAGCTTAATTTGTGCTTTTATTTGTTTCTGTTCGTATTACTCAGGGGAAAAACAGGAAAATAAATTATGTAAGGTAACCATCAATATCTCCAGGATCCCATTATAACTGAACCATAATTGTAATATTATAATTATATACCTGCTGAAACGTGGATTGATTTTGATCAATTTCATAGCTACCAGCACAGTGAAAAGCTAATGCAATATTTTTAATACTGAGACATGGTTCAATCGCTCCAGTGAATAATCTATTTTACTGAATGCATCCTGAAATCTTCAGGGACGCACCACCTGAAGAATAGATGAGCTGCGCTGCATCTCTTTTTTCTTGTTGGTATGAGCTGATGATTTCACATAGGTGGACTAGCTTGGAAACAAAATAGAGTGTTTTGTTTTTGTCCCGGGATTTTGTTATTATTAAGACACAAACATACAAACGCCTCCATGCTTTTATCTGTGCTACTACTATTTCATCTGTTCAGAGCGTGACCCTATATTAAGCTGATCATCCTTTTTTAGCACTTGATAATGACAATCCCTATACTTAGTGTTACAAAGTAATTTTTACCCTAGCCATACCTACACTCATGTCTCTGTAGGTGTAGATGAAGAAAGTAGAAAAAAATATGAGTTGTGCTGTGCTAAAGGTAGATATAATCAAGAGACCAAAATAGCACTGTGGTTCACAACGCAGGAACAAACAAGTACCACAAAAAACAGGAACTCCAAGAAACAAAAAGTAGACTGATAATCTTGCTGCTAATTTTTCTGCAGCACTAGAAATTATTCAATGCCTTGCCTTGCCTTGTTGTAACAGGGCACAACAATAATACGCACCAATCTGAAGAGATTTACATGGTCTGGGCAAGTTATATTATCATTTATAAGAAACCAGACACTCAAGAATAAATATATTAAAGGCTGTGAAACAATTACAAATGCTCCTGGGCAACTACTACTATGTCTCCATAGAGCAGAAAGCCTACATTATAAAGTGCAGTTCAAAACTTTCCCGTAACATCCAGCCCCGCACCAAGCAAGCATTCACAGGCTTCATTAATTTGCTAGGGACAGATGGTTTAACAAGGTCATTTACACCTTAATAGCACACTGCAGTGCTCAGAGGTTGGGGTCCAGAGGCTGAACACTGTAGAGAATCTTACACCAGCAATTTGTCAGAAAACACCAGAAAGACTAGTTAGGAGCTAGCAGGACAGGGAGCAAGGACTGCCAGCAGGATAAACATTGTTCACTTTAATTCATATGACCTAGTGGACTTCACTAGTTACTTCTTTCTCCATTTTTGTGAATATGTCTAAATTTGTGTCAAAGAAAATCCCCAAACAAAACAAAATAAACACAAACACAAAACAAGTAAGGAAACTGAAAACTAGAACAGAACTTCTGTGTTACAGGTTTGTGTTCCCAATTCCACATCCCATAAGAGTTACACCTCTTTGGGTATCAGGGTTGCAAGAAAATGGAGAAGAGTACAGAAAGCTTTCCCATTACTTGGGTATGACTGTATTAGGGAACAGTAAGAAGAGTCAGACAAGTCATACTTACTTCGGCATGATGTTGCTCTATGAGCACACATAACTTAAAGACAAAGCATGCAAAATACCACTTTGAATACAGGAAGTCCGGTTAATAGGTCAGACTGCTCTCAAGATCCATGATCCTGTCCTTATAGCAAGTAAATTGGCATGATCAAAATTATATGCAAATAGACACTTCAAGGGAATATGTATTTTTTTCCCATTCCTTACCCCTTTTAAGTCCCCTGACAAATGCTAAAAACATTTAATTTAATTAAAATGAAAGCTTTCTAGTTCAATGCCAAATTAGGATAGTAGAGAAAAAAGCCTACAGCTTTTTTTGTTTCTACTTATCAAAAAATATTTAATAACTTTTTTTCATAAAATACTTAGAAAATAAATATATACATGATCTTTAATACACCAGTTTAAAAGTACATGACATTTTTTCTTAGCAGCAGTTCTTTTACTTTCAGCACTTTGTGGAAACTAAAAGATTGTATTGACAAACTGACGCTTCCTCCTCTATAACAGGAATTTAGAGTGTATTGGACAGAACTGAGAGGAACTGTGCTCTTCTTTTATGATGATAAGAAAGCACCAACAGTGAGTAGCATGCTGTCTTTGTAACCGCACGTTGTGTGAACCACATCAGTTATTTTCATGAAGTAATCCCTATGTACCCAAGACACCTCTCGGTGCCCTTTCCCGTCTCCCACCTGCACAGTCCAGAAAATAGTACTCAAAGTTGTAGCAGAAAGACTGAAATCAAAAAAAGACAGTGAAACAAACAACAGCATTTGAATCTGCCTCATTAAAGCAAAAAAGGAATTATTTTTTTGGCACCTAAGCTACAAATGTATCCAAATTGCTCCATAATGTTACTGCATGCTCTTTCCTCAACTGTGCACAAGAGTAAAAATATATCTTGGTGTGTAACATGACTTTCCTCTATGCAGCTGATACAAACTTTGGTATGATCATAAAGCATTGTGGCTGTTGGTTTAGCTGAAGTCACAAAGCAAGTACTTGGAGAGGTCTCTTGGCTTTAATGTGTAATTATGAAGACTAAGATGGGAAAAATCCAGAAGGCATGGTGTGGGTGCAAAGAGCTTTTGTAAGCAGAAACAAGGGACTGAGCTTTGAAATGTCTGTCAGTGAAATTTAATCCAAGATCTCGAAAAACTTTCCATGCATTTTCTTCTAAACAAATTTCTTTGAAGAGCAGCTAGATTTGGGGTGAAAATTACAACCTCTGTTATTTCTCTTTTTTTGCTTCCTTAGTACTCACAGAAGCTAGATATATCAGCTTTGACCTCAGCAACCAATATTTATCCAAACGAAAATGACTCTTCACAGTTCATCCTGACACTGTCAAATGAGGAACTAGAAGTGAAGGTAAGAAAATGAAAGACATGATTTGTAAGCTGCTTGGTGCTTTACCCCATCTGTCATGGATATTCAGAGCTCCATTCTGACACGAGAGTAGAAATGCCTTCTTTGGTGTGGCCAGGCACCAAAAGGCAGCCAAAGAGGGAGGCAGTGCTGAAGAACTTAACACCAGGGAAACTCCCCCTCAAGACATTAGGCAGTTTTCTCTGGAGTATCTGAGAATATAAAGTGAGCAAAGAATTGAACCTAAAAATAAAAAAAATACACAAGAAAAGTCAGGAAGTGCCCCCCTGAAAGGCTTAGGCCATCTGTAAAACCAAGAAGGGCAATAAAATATCTGATTAGCCCCTTGCCACAGCTCAAAAGCCATAATAGAGATTATAGAGCTCAGGGACTACCTTTGCAGTTGAGACTCACCTACCTCCTTAGCTTGGCCTTCCGTTTGGATCCACACACCTTACTCCTTTTACTCCAACAGAGCCCATGATTTCTTTCCTTCTCACTTCCATCCTCTCTCACTAATTGAACTTGGAGCAACTGGGGAAGTGCAGTGCTTCAGGGTGTGATGTAGCTTGGCAGGAGGCTCATTTCCAGGCAAGGTACTTCTAAAGGGATGAAAGTTACCTGAACATGAAAATAATGCACTTTGTTTGCTGCAGTTATTCTTACACTGTCATTCTCTGTTCTCTCAGGCTGATAACTGTGAATATGGAAGAGAATGGAAGGGTTTTATTCTCACCGTAGCAAAGGTAGGGAAGGGTTTTGTAGCTCAATGTCGAAAGCCTGTATAAGGGGTCTTTGTGCATGCAACAAGTTGTCTTCCACAGGCATAAAGCTTGCTTCTAATGCGCTTGCACACACTAAGCTGCCTGCTCATCCCCCGAAGAGGGGGGAAATTCAGGCTGATTTCACCCCAGCTCATCTGCCATGATATTTAATCAGACACAGCTCCCAACCCACTGTTTGCTGTCTGGGGAGGAAAGACTTCTAGCATAAGGCCATTTCCTGCACCTGTGAAAAGGGAGCCTACTCTGAGAGAAATAACTTCTTCAATATTTGATGAAGAAATAAGTGAAGAAATGGCTGAACTGCACACCTGAGAGAACCCCTTGAGCCCTGTGTTTTATTCTACTGGGGAAAAAAAAGGTCAATTTCCCACCAGCCTTCACGTGGCACTTAGGAAGAGATGGAACCGTATCTGATGTTTCCCTATTATTCTGAACAGCTAGCACTGTCCTTCCTCTGGGGCTCCTTTTATTGGTCTAACAGTCAAAACTCACAGCACTTTGCCAGCTGTAATAGTTTGAAAATGGAAAGAAATAACTTAGGTAATTTTATCTCTGGCTTTATTTCTCTCAGTCTCTTTAGATAGCCAAACTACTTTTCTCCCCTTTCTTATATGCATGGAGAGTCCTAGGTGTCATCTACATGTTTAAGAAAAGATTGCTAATAATTACTGTGGAATAACTGTGCTATAATCATTTTATGTAAATTCATTCTTACTCATATGAAAGATCTTAGTTAAACGCACTTTGAAAAGAGCAAGATGCTCTTTAATAGTGACCAGTAGAAAATAAAGGAAATTCCTTCACAGATTACTTTACATTGGTGTAGCTGAATCACTTAAAAAGCTGAGGTGAGCTGAAATAGATTGTTACATTTATGCAGCCTTTTGCAGTATAGAATCCCTGATATTTTGCAGTTGTTCATACTGTTCCCACTTTTATCAGTGCACACCTCTGGTATATCAGGATACAGATGTATTTGCTCTACTATTTTAACAAAAACAGATGTGCAGCATCTTATTCAAAGCAGCATACCCAGACCTTCCAAATTATCACACTTGCTTAAACTGAGCAGGTAAGAAAGAGCAGCTGCATTCTGGAGATTGCTGTGATGGCACAGAAACAGTTGCTCACAACGTTTGTCCATTCTTTTCATTTGTAACTATGCTGTTCCTTTCTAGTTGTCAGTTCCACCAGATGAGTTGTTACTACCTGAACAACTTAGGAGAATGCATGAAGTGCTAGAGAAAGAAAAGAAAAGAAGGATCACGCTTGATGACTGTTCCAGCGCATCCCTGAATAATGAAAGCCATCCCAGCAAGCATGACAGCAGTACAGTGACTGCTATGCCAGCGTAAGCTCTGACAGAAATATGCAAACCCCAGCCTGACTAGAGAGCCTTCCCCTCTTTCCGAGTATTGTTTTCATACAGACGTTCAAAATTCAACTGTTATACAAAGGGTTTTAAAATATTCAATGAACAAAGTCTACCTTAAGGCCTTTTAGAGATTTTACAAGGGAAAGATTACTCCTGCAGCTTTTCCACAATGCCTTTTGTTTTGAAAAGGTTGAGCATAGTATATTGCTACACTTGATAAACCTTTTAGAAAACCACGTGTTGGACTGGTATATCTGCCCTTCTGAGAACATGCTGATTACCCTTCAAAGTAATTCCACGTTGCTCTTCTCACATTTTTTTGCAAGGGTCCATAAAGCAATATAGCTGAACAAATGTGCCACCTCCTCCATGAGAAGGGCAGAGCACTGCTGTCCTGAATTATGCTCCTGTAATAGCATTATTCATCAAGAGTCCTTCAGATGTCATGCCCCTTGGCAGCCACGGCTAATTACCTTGGGTGAGCCTAGCATTGTTAAGAAGCATCAGCCTGGTAGACCACATCTCTTGGCGCAGCTCGGAATGACATGGCCTTACTTGTGTAACTTGCATTCATGCTGTTTCTCCCCTCCCTTCTATGCAGCTGCTTCTATGCGGTATCTCGGAAAGAAGCGACAGAGATGTTGGAAAAGAATCCTTCGTGTGGGAATTTGATTCTGCGTCCTGGCAGCGACAGCAAGAACTATGCAATCACTGTCCGACATGGGCTGAAGTAGGTTGAGTCCATAATATATTATTTCACAACTAGTACATACTGTATTAAAAGCTGAATTCATAATACCCAAAGTTGACATGCGAAGCATATTCTTCACCTTCAGACTACTTTGAACAAGGCAAACGGGGCAAGAAGGGCATGGGCCTGAGACCAATTTGTCAGTTCTCTCCTCCTCCAAAGCCAGTTAGATTAAACAAAGCAATGAAGACCCACCAGCAAAAGCCAGTTTCCTCGGGAAAACACTTTCCCATCTGCTGTCCAGCCATGAAACCCAATCCTAAGAGATCTTCGTGCAGAATGAAAACCGAACAGGCCATATCCCTTTGTAAAATGAATAAAGAAAAATGAAAAATATTTTCAAACAGTAACTTGGACTAGAAACACACCACATTTTAACTGAATCGCCCCATTTTAGCTTTGCAGAGTTTCAGAACAAGAGTCACCTGAGACACCGGGAAACATCATCTGCAATTCCCAGCGTTCCTAAACTATGACAAGAAAAAACATCTTGCCACACCCCTTCAATAGGCTCTGGGGATATTACAAAACACATCCATTGCTCGTCAGTGGAATTCATGACAGCAATGGTACATCATAAGTTATTTCATTTCTAGCAGCATATCAACTGTCATTTCCTTTCCTTACAGTGTCCCGTGCATAAAACACTACAGAGTGATGTCTAAAGAAACAAGTTACATTATTGAATTGGAAAGAAAGGTAAATGAGCAATTCCCTTGTTAAGAGATTCTTAAGCATGTGTAAGAAATATTACTTTATAGAAAGTTAGAAAAGCTACAGTAAATTCCTAACTCTAATTTGTGAGAAAGTATGTATTTTACCTCTCTTTAGCCCATCTTGTCTTTCTTTAGTCTTTTGCCTCTGTTAGTCTAACTAACCTAAAGAAAAAAAAATATCAAGAATTAGAAGAGGAAAAAATACCCACAACCTCTTCTCTTCTACCAAAAATATAATCAAACCACCAACACCCACAAAACACTCAAGATTGTTTTTTTCTTTTTCCCAGTAATTCAGCCTTCAGTAATAAGTCTGAAAAGTGAGCTCTTATTGCAGCTAGAGGAAGTTCAAAGTGCACTTCATATAACTCTGAGAAATAAAAATAACTTAGCTGAGGTGCAATCAAGTGTGTATGGACCTTATTACTTGGTTCTAAATAGTTTTTTCCACTTTCCTTAAGACTCATTTAACCAGTGGCCTGAGAAACATCCTAATGATTTGAAAAAGCATTTGCTGCTAAACTACCTGCTGAAAGAGCATCAGCAGTCATTGAAGAGCATGAAGGTGCACAGAGCTATACCTCTTTTGGTTTGTTTACTCATATGATAGAAGGGAAGGAGTTGTATGTTTGAGGATCAGCCTGGAAAAGAGCTGGAGAAGGCTCCAGGGAGACCTTACAGCAGCCTTCCAGTGCCTAAAGGGGGCCTGCAGGAAAGCTGGGGAGGGACTCTTTGTCAGGGAGCATAGTGGTAGGACAACGGGTAATGGCTCTAAACTAAAAAAGGGTAGATTTATAGTAGATAAAAGGAAAAATTTCTTTACTCTGAGGGCGGTGAGGCCCTGGCACAGGTTGCCCAGAGAAGCTGCGGATGCCCCATCCCTGGAGGTGCTCAAGGCCAGGCTGGATGGGGCTTTAGACAGCCTGGTCTGGTGGGAGATGTCCCCGCCCATGGCAGGGCAGTGGAATTGGATGATCTTTACGGTCCCTTCCAACCCAAACCATTCTGTGATTCTATGATAAAAACATTACCAGATGTTGCAGGGAGCTGTCCTAGACCTCACTGCATCTAAATGCTAGATGCAAATCCAGTACCAATTGTTCAAAGAACATTGCTAGGCACACCAGCCTGCCAGCATGTTTTCAAAATGTATTCTCTAACGCATGCAGTATGATTTGTTTGGTGTTTTCTTTTTGTTTGTTTTGTTTTTCTGTGAAACAGGTGTCACTTGCAAGTCTTCAGGATGTCATCAATTACTTTGTGACCCAAACCCAAGGAAACCTGAAACCATTTGTCATGGAGACATGCCACAATGCTCTGCAGATGGCCCACAGTTCTGAAAGCAAAACACGGAAAAGTCCTGCTGAAGGACAGAGGCACAAGGAGGAGCTTACAGGAACTCCTCTATTACAGCTAAGCTGAAAGCATTTCCCAGGCTATTATGTCACTATTTCTACAACAGCCTTGTTTATCCTAAATCAAGAATGTGATTCAGGTTCTCCCAGAGAAATTTATGAGATCTGGGGAGAACATCATAGTAGCTCTCAAAAAAAGGGAAAATACTGTACATCCAAATAACCCCAACTCCTACAGAAAATTAAACTGAAAAAAGTAAAAAGAGTGAGGGAGAGGGCACATTGACACTGCAAAATGCATTGAAAAAATATTGTACCAAACTGAGGCAGACAGCGTACGTGGGCTCAGTTCTGTCACTGGCTCACAGTGCAATAAACTCTATATTTAACAAACTTGTTTCTTTTCTATTCATTTGCAAGAGAATCAGTGCTGTTTAACCCATGTGGACAGCAGGGATGTCTCACATCTACTGGGACTTTGAGCATTGCTTTAGAGGTGCAATACTGGCCAAGCAGAAAATACAAGCCTGGATAGCCTAAACTGGAGGTTCTTGGTTCTCTGCAAGTTCACACACATCCCATCCCTTACAGCATCTTGAACATTGCAAATGGGGCATCTCACATGTTTTGCAACTGGGGGAGGGCATAAATTCAAGCACACTGTGACATTTCCTGCCTAGCCGTACATTCCCACCCCTTCTACACGCTAACAGGAGCATTCATCTGATCCTGCCATGAGCTAGCTCAGGGAACTAAACACAAATTAGCCGGTGTCCCTGCTGGTTAAGCTCTCCGAACCACCTCTCCATGGGCTGAGGCAGAGCACAATGAAGAAAAGAGCACGCAGCTGGTAATGAGGGAAGGCAGCAAGCATGACAGACAGATCATACCGAGCAGGTGTGGAACCTCACCGAGCCTCAGCCACAGAATCCACCTCGAAATTCCTCTCGGAAATTGGGGATCCAGCCTTCAAAACAAGTGACTGAAGTGATCAGCAGTATGATCCGAGTGTGATATTTTTAGCCTCTAAAGTGTGTCAGGCAGCTGGACCGAACAAAGTGCTTCCAGGATGGAGTATCTACAGCTGAGCTACACTCCTTTAGCTGATCCTGGCTTTTTTCTTAAACAAACCAACTCCTGTAGCACAAGAGGTAGAGGAACAATTAAGTCAGTTGCATTTGGCTGAAATTCAGTTCCTTTCTTCAAACAACTAGCCACAATATTTCCAAAGATACAAGGAAAGGTTAAAAACATGAACTTACCTAAAGCCCTTACCTCTGTTTGATACAAGCCAGATGTACATATAAACATTGCCTAGCTGAAACCTGTGTTATTTTAGGATGCGAGAGACTGTGATGAGATGACACGGGTGTTTCAGCATTGGTAGAAACTGGGGCCAGAGTTTTCTTTCTATGCAGTCATTATTCTTGAATAGCACTTTTTCTTTTAATAAATGTTCACATATTTACCACATGTATTTTGAAAATGGAGATACAAAGATGAAAATGTGTACTTTTTACTCCTAAATCCATCAAGAAGGAGGCCAGATCTGTCAAAACAGCCTTATTAAGAGTAGCATGATCTTGACACAGAATCCTCACTACTCCAAGCATTAAAGAGACATAGAGCCAGGTGCTAAATGCCTTGTTTTGCATGCATGAACATTCCTGCAGCTATTTAGGAAGTAATTTAACGTAAGAAATTAAGGGAAAGCTAATGTAAATTTTGAGCAGACTGTAAAAAAAAAAAAAGCATGAATGAGAAAGATCTTTAACGCCGATATAAAATTTAATCTCTGCAAATCAACTGCTCTTGCAAAGAAAAACATTTTGAAGGAAAGGTATTCAGAGTGTTCTAGCAGAAAGGCAGTTGGTTCTTCATTGCTGCAGGGAGATGGCTAGCTCTAGCTGCTGCATGAGAACATAGCGTCAAAAAATCCTAGACACACACAAGTTTTCATCACAAAGCCAAAAAGCAGTTCTGAGATTCCAGGTGGTGCAATGCACCTCTGCACTGCTAGCACTGTACTGGCAGTACTGGAGATCTGGAAGACCAGCAAATCCCCCCCAGCCCAAAGCTCACTTGGCCAGCCTGAGTTGAGCCCTTTTAGCATGATCCTGCTGAGCACCTGCTGGGACTTCAGGTAAAAAGCAGCACTAAATTGAAAAATGGACTGTATCAAACACAAATTAATGCCAAATCTGCTCACTCCCCTCTACACAAGCTCCAACATAAACACATTCACCCCCTGTATCAGCAATTCAGAAAATCTGAAAATATGAAAAACAACTTTAATAGTCACTTGACATGCACAGTTCATCCATATGAAGTCCTCTTACGTAACTACTTGTAAAGTGTTCTCTAGGTTAACTTATATCCAGAAAATCTTAAAGGTCAGCTAAAAACATTTATAGACTCGTTTTGCATTTTTGGTTTTTCTATCACCAACTGTTAGACTGAGAGGAACCCACCCATAGAACAGACATGCATCCAACAGATACACACAATAAGAACAGCACAGAGATACAGCCTTATCTGTCAGTTCTGGCCCTGATACTTGCCATCCTCTACCTGGAATTTTTGCCAAGGTTCTCACAAAGCTGTATGCATTGTCATTAGCAAGAGCCACTCTGTTACTTGTATCTGAAAATTTATTTTATACCCTGAGGGCCGTCAGATGGCCTTCTAGCAAAGTAGTGAGACTAACACTATTTTTCTACGCTGCCTACTTCAAAAGAAGCATGTTATCACCACGCTAATGCACCAGAGCATACTTACTAAAAATTTCATTTCTTTCACAGCTTACAACTGTGAGAGGTGACACTGCTCTTCATTTAACCTAAACATTCAAGTAAGCGATCCTTAGTACTAATTACTGATTTCAGTTTAGAGTTTAGATTCTAATACCGCCACATGGAAATATATTTTGGTTGTTATTTAGAAGTGAAAACTTACTGTCTGCTTGTGCCTTCTCTACACTGTAAGTGTAGTAATCTTTTCTCCTGTTTCAGAAAAAAAATATCTATAAGAAGTTATTTAAAAAAAGAAATAATTTAGGTAGTTTAAAAAGCACTATTAATAATCTAGAAAATATCTATAAGCTATACTGACCGTAAAACTATATACACCTTTACAGAAGGTATCCCGTATGTATGAACAAATCCCATATACTGAAATAATTGTGTTGATTCCAGCTATTCAGTTCCATACATCTTGCTGTTCAAGTGCCCAGCCTAATAGCTATTGTTCCTGACTACAACTACCTGAGAAGGGGGCGGGGGGGGGGGGGGGTAAGAGACCTAACCAATAATGTTCATTAAATGTTCATCCCTAAATCTTAACAAAGAATAATCAAGGATAAACAGTGAAGTAGTTAATACCTTTTGCAACAACTACAGGATTTAGAGAAGGGCATTCACTGTCTCTAAAGCTTAAAAATATTAAAAAGTTTTCCAGTTTGTAGCGTTGTTGTTGTTGTTTCTTTTTTTTTTTCTTCCCTGATCCCACTTCACTATCATCACTGGGGAATACCAAAAAAAAAAATCAACCCACCCTCCCCCTGCCACATGAACTATGAGCTACACTATCCAGTGTTTAAATGACAGAGATGTTGTTACAGATGCTTCTGTAATACACCTCTGCCTCACCACAGCGCAAAGCAAGTCTCTAATTATTTCCAATAAGCAGATTCTTTATACTTAGATACCCTAGTAACTGAAAAAAACTCAGTGCAACTCAGACTCATGCTGTGGACAGCTGTACAGCATAACCATCCACTGTAAGGAAATGGTACCAGAAGGAGCAGCTGAGGAAACAGTGTTTGCTGTGACAAACATCTGCAGCCATTTGCCTTTACCTCCTTTCAAAGTCATCTCTTGCTACAGTGCTCTCAATTTGGTAAGGGCAGAAAGGCTCAACCACACTGAACATTTTCTCTTTCTTGAAGGCAAAGTTTTATTGTTGAAAGTGTTAACTCAGCTCTCCGATAGGGTTCCACTTTCCCCATATTGCAGTATTCCCCAGAGAACAGTCTTAGTGCAGACAATGAACAATTCCAGGTGTCTTGACTTCAGGGGAGCTATGACAATTTTTATACCTGTTCAAGACCTGCCTCCCTCTGTTTCCATGTGGAGACTGACATTAAGATAGCTGCTCTGGCACACAGCATCACATACAGTTCAGAAGAGAGCACCAACAACACAACAGAGCAGCTCATCTGCTTTTAAGTGGAAGTTTAAACATTTTGGATGGATTATCCCTCATGTAGATGGCAAGATTGAAATTCTCATTTGAGAAGAAAATAACACATGAAATGGATTTGACAGGAGTATCATAAAATGGCAGTTTCCCCAGTTTTTGCAATCTTCTCTAAGCAGTGCTTAAATTGCACATGGGGACAATCTGTTACGTTCACTGTTCTTCTTGCTTTCTTCAGCTCCCCACAAATTAAAACATATCTTTGTCTTTAAGGTAAGGACTGTACTGGACATTCCATCTCATGGAGTGACCAATCCTCCCTTGAGTAAACAGGTTTGAAGGTAACAGGAGATGAAACAAGTCCAGTTTGTCTTCAGTGCAAAGCAACTGACTTTCACCATTTGTTTTAATTAAGGCTTCACCAAAAAAAAAAATATAGTACCATCTTTAATAGCTGAAAATTAGCACACTCCTTTCAAAACAAATGGTCCTGGAGTGACTTTTGCATCTCTACCATCAATTGTCTTCCTGAACAAAGTAGTATCTCACTGGTGGCCCTGGCAAGTCTTCATCTCCATCAGTCTCTGGAGCAAATGATACTGTCAAATCCACATACTTTTTATCAGCAGATGGCTTCACAAGCTTTTGCATCCTACAAAGAAGCAAACAGTTTATTGAGGTAACAGAAGAAGGATTGACAATGGGAATTCAGAGCCAGACTAGGATAAATTTCACTACTAGCAATGAAGCCCAACATACCAGAAACCACACGAAAATGGAGAATGAGCTTTCTTTTAACAATGGACACAAATAGACACAAAGGTCATTCCTGTCTGAACTATTGCAAATGGCATTCTACTTCTCTTGACACAGTCCTCACCCTGCTAGTGAGCTACTACATTGCTCACTAACAAGCGCTCAGAAAAAATGACAAGAGAAAATGGCCACTTTCAGATGGGATTCCTCACCCATGTGACTTCTCTTTCGCATCCTATTAAGGCACAAGATAGAAGTAGCTTTCTGTGCAGCAATTTGGTCATGAAGTAGGACCAAATTCTTGGTCTACCAATAATGGCTGGTTTTAAGACTTTATTAGGCAGACCCCCTCCAATGCAGACACTAGATACGCAGTTCTCACAGAAAGCAATTCTACTGAAGTTAAGACTTTCCAAGTCCTTGAATTTTGAAAGTGAACAGCTATGAGAGGGAGAAACAAAAAAGATCTAGGACTTATTCTTCGGTGACCACAAAGCAAATTTAAACTAGGCAAGCACGTCATGTTTCAGTACTACTTCCCCTCTTTGCTCTCTAGAGTCTTATCACTGCAACATAAGCAATAGCTGCACCTTGGAGACTTAAGTTGCACAAATAATTACTTTGATCAACGTCACATTCATTGCATATTTCTGGATGTCTCAAAACAATCTTTTTTTTTCTCCAACTTGGAGCACTGGTTCACGAGGCCAGCTCAAATGCTAGGAGGCTTGAGGAACACGTTTATTTCTATTCCTCACAGGACACATCAGAGAAGGATTTTACTTCTGGCTAAGCCTTAGCACACAGGACAAAAAGCTGCTTTCCCCAAAAGTACTTGTTCCCTCACAAGAACACAAAGCATTAGACTCTTCTTAGCAGAGATACTGACGTCACATCCATTTGCATGAGGAAGCCTCAAGTTACAGAGCAAGGTGGGTAAACGTCTCTAAAACCTGCACCTAAGGACTATGCTTCTAGTCAGTGCTGTAATTCTGAAATGAAGACAGCGTTTTGAAATGCTTGTTGTCCTAATATAGCAAGATTTTAAACACCTGAAGAAAAAAACAAACTTGCAAGCAAGACCTGAATTTGCTGTGCACATATCTTTCAAAGCTTTTGGGACCATCTGTAACAGAACCCCACAAGCTGTAACTACATGGAAAGCTTGAACAGTCTCAGGGTTAATAGAAAATCTTGATCTTTACACAGAGGCAGCTTCAAAGCAGGCCTTTGACTTTATTACAAACTCTACTCACTCAAAATGATTTATACAGCTGTAGGAGAAGGAATATAAACAATTGTTCTGAGGTGGGCTATAAATTCACATCTTGGTATGCCAGGCACCCTACAGGCAGCACCAACAGACTCTTCCCTCCCTGGAATTTGCCCACACAAGTACTACTTTCCCTGAAGTTAGCTACTAGCAGACTACTGATCAATGCATCTACTTACTTGTAAGCACTGACCAACGAACACTTCAGAGGAGTTGTGACGGACAAATTTTGAGCTACAGAAGTTCAATCGACACATAAAGTTAAATTCAACTTGGGTCAGATGTGGCTATTCCTTTGCAAAGGTCTATCAATCAAAAAATAATAATAATGGCCTGTACTCAAACCCTCTCAAATTTCTAGTTTGTTATACCCTGACATCCTGTCAGTAAGCTTCACTCACAAAGTCTTGCAAACTTCATTTTTAAAAGGCCTAAAGTAAACTAGAATCTAAAGGAATTACCACAGACTAAACACACTACCATTAATCTCAGCTTGCAACCAACACATTAACTCCTTCCTGAATGTCTTCCCCTACTTTCAGAACTAAGTTGCTAAATATCAACATTAGTTTTAAGCCTGTTTAGAACGGACCACTTAGTATTTGTTTTGCTTAAACCAAGCTATATTCTGTCTCCAAAAAGTTACTGTCATACTTCTTTGGGTCTCTCATTCTGGCATTCATCAGTTAGAGTCATTAGAGTTGCATTTTCTAAGTCTCCTGTCCTCAGCACAGAAGTTAATTCACCACAAGAATTAATTCACTTTTTTTTTTTAAAGGAAGAAAGTACCTTTTTTCTTTCCCAAATATAAACAACTAGAAACCACTTTGGGAGAAAATAGGGCCGTCAGACACATTCTTATGATACAACCAGTGAACATAATTTGTAGGTGCATTCACATCCCTGGATCCATTTTCCAGTTATACTTACGTCAGCTTTAATCTTTTAATATGACCTGGCATCACAGGAACATACAGCATTTTGACTCCCTGTACAACCATAGTTGGTTCAATTCCATATTTCTCCTGGAATTCACAAATTAAAATGTATTAAAGGACTATGACAGCTACAAAACCCAGCAGACAACTACAGTTATTACTACAGCTAATTATTGAAAACCATAGGATTCCAAACAGAAAAGGAGATAATACACGGATGTTGACAGAAGTTTTATTAAGATACATTTTAACAAATCAAATTAAAGAACTTGAAAATAGGCTTGGATGTGTTAACTTACAAATTTAAGCTCCCATTGAAATTCTTCCTATAATTATTCTGGTTAAAACAACAATTGACAAGGGCAAAAAAAAAGAGCCAACAACCCAAGACAAGAAAATGCTTTCCTCTCATCTTGCATTAACACAGTGCAATAGATTTCTTACTCTGACAGCATTTATGAAGTCCAACAGTGTAAAATCCTCTTTTCCATAAATTGTCCACCTGTCCCAGATTGTAAATGATATCCCATTCCTGTTTTAAGAAGAGAAAGATGGTTTGTTACTTTAGAACAGACATTTCCTTTACACATATATCGAAGAATTGCTCTCTCTTCTAATGACTTGCTGTTTTATCTCAAGCAAAAATCTCTTCTGTCTCCTGCCATTTCTCTAGCCCTTTCACCTGGCTAAGCACAAGACACAAAGCTATAACTGAGTAAACATAATATCTGGCAACGAAATTAGTGAGTTTTCAGACATACTGAAAAATAGGTTTTGTATTGACCAAGATACAGAAGTGTATCCAGTCTGAGCAGACAGGATGTTTATTAATAACTGTGCTGCATATCTATCTTGTCTAGATTTTTAGAGCCTAGCTACCAACAGCTTCCACTGAAAACAAAACTAAGCCCTTAAAACCACTAGCTTTAAAATTAGGACAGAGGAGCGTATGAGCTGCATGTCCAAACAGGAAGTTGAGTGATGCATTATGGGACACCCTTGGCAGTAGTATATGGCTAATAGAGCTTGATAGCAAACACAAAGTTATTCATCATCTTCCAAGTTTGAAGAACGAAAACAACCAACCTTGAATATATCTGTATTTTTAACTGGAGTATGACCATGAACTTTGGTTCCATTACACTTCTGCTATAACAAGCACATACGGATTTAATCTGATTATCTAGGTTTAATAAGTACAAGTCTCGCACATGTAATGTCTCACCAACTTCTAAGTGAGAGACATCAGGTTTCCAGAATACCACCTTTCTACCATCACCCTTCCTACCTGATTTCAGTTCTTCTTACTTCAGCAGTTTCTGTAAAGACCATTATGGGAATGGCTAAGTTCAGAAAACAGTTCTTGTATGCATCAGCTGGGTAACCACCCACAACTTTGATGAGTTCCAGTGCAACCTGCAATACATAAGAATCACTTGCTTCCGTAAGACCCACATTAATTTAATTAGGAGGCCACACAACTGTAGGATAAGTTGTTGAGGAGATCAGCCTTTGTGCAATCCACAAAGTAAATCACGTTAGATGCAACCCAAATATACCACAGAAATAAATCTACTGCTGCTGCAAGTATTTAAAATGTTCAAAACTCTTCCTAATGCAGGACTCTTACAAAATTCTTCAATTCAAGACACCCCCCATAAGGCTTGAAGTTCTGTTGAGGTGCGTGGATGTGAACTAATACTGAATAGATCATTTCCACTCTTGACACTGCCACTCTGATGGTAGTAATAACTGCAAAAAAACAAACCAAAATGCTTATCTTCAACTCCTCTTTCCGGTCAGAAAACCAGAAATAAAAGTACTGAGGGCTTACCACAGCCGAAACCAAGAGTGACCTTTTGTACTTGCACACAAGAGAATAGAAGAATATGTCCTGGTTTCAGCAGGGGTAGAGTCAATTTTCTTCATAGTAGCTAGCCTGGTGCTGTGTTTTGGATTTAGGAGGAAAGTAATGCTGATAACACACTGATGTTTTCAGTTGTTGCTGAGCAGTGCTTACACTAAGTCAAGAACTGTTCAACGTCTCACACCACCCTGCCAGAGAGGAGGGCTGGGGGTGCACCAGAAGCTGGGAGGGACACAATGAGGACAGCTGACCCAGACTGGCCAAAGGGATATTTCGTACCACATGATGTCATGCTCAGCAATAAAAGCTGGGGAAGTTGGCCAGGTACCTCCCATTGTTTGTAGACTGGCTGGACATCGATCTGCGGGTGGTGAGTAATTGCATTGTGCATAACTTGTTTTGTGGTTTGGGTTTTTTTTTTCTTATCAAACTGCCCTCATCTTAACCCAAGAGTTTCACTTTTTTCCCCAATTCACTGCCCCATCCCACTATGGGGGCGTGAATGAACACCTGTGTGGTGTTCAGCTGTCTGCCAGGTTAAACAACAGCAGAATATAAGTTTGAAATGAAAGTATTTATGACATATTAGATTGATAATTATCATTATAGAATGAATACATTGTGATCTTAAATAATTAAAAAAACCTTTTCTTAGATGATGCTCTGTCTGGGTAGCATTAATGAATATCCAAATAATAGTGGTTTTAGGCAAGGAACAGCAACAAGAAAAAAAAAAAACAAACATGCATTTTCAGAATTTTAAAAGCATACTTACCAGCCCTGAAACTGCAGCAGTAGCCGTTGCAATTGCAGGAATAATCTTTCCAGCAATGCGCTTTGTTTTGAACCGATCCGCTGGTTCGATGTTGTACATCTTGGCTCGTAAGTTTGATGCTGCTGTTATGAAATCTATATGTCCATTAGTATCGTCATCTTTTTCAAAAGAAATGGGCTTCATTTGCAAGTCATCTACTCATAGAAAAAAAAGAGCAAAAATTATTGTTAGAAAACGGAGGGTGTCCTAAACATAAGTTACAGGGAAATAGAACCTTAACAAATACACTCAAATACTTTTTTTTTTATTTTATTTTTTTAATGTTCTGGAGCTTGGTGCCATACTTATAACTTACTTTTCCATGCTAGAAGGAAAAATGTCCCTATCAATATTAATGATGACTGTTGTTAGAAGTGAGTAACTAAATAAATAAAGAGGTCCAGAATACTATTTTCCTTGCAACACCAAGAATAGATTTTGGATAGTTCTGTGGGTATTTCTTACTAACCTCTACCGTGTTAATAGCTTTTCTACTCTGAGAATTCCATATAAAAGCTTTGTTTATCTGTTACCATATTGGTATGAGCTCAGTAGCATGGGAGACAGAGGTTTGAGTCAACTCTCCATAGGATGGGTTAGAGCTGAAGTAATCTTTCTCCTCTGTGTCCATGGGCTAAAAATCTATGCATGCAGTTCATGCCCAGTGACCACTTCGTGTTGCCAAACACAGAAACAGAATTCAAGTATCTACATGTTAACATATCTAGAAGATGCTGATGAAGACTCTAACAGGCTTCACAATTTAGGATAATTTCAGACTGTTTCCTGTAAGAACCAGCTCTCAAGTTTCTCATACCAGAATCACTTTCAGTCCATCTGGGATCTAAGTCAGGACCTCTTCCCTCTTTAGAGGGAATACCCTGCTACCTTCTCACAGTTATCAGGGCTGCATTTGTGTGCGAGTATAACAAAGAACCCTATACTTCTGTATTTCTGAGATTCTTGCAAGTTTTAAGGTCAAGCAATATGGACAAATTACCTGCATGGTACCTTCGAAAGACTTAGTAATCAGCTGTCTAATTCTTGCAGAATTACAGAACTTTTTTTATCCAAAGACCTGAATGTCATGCTGCTGCAGTGCAATTGCAAGATGTTACTCATCTATAAAGCTAGCTTGTACTACTCACTTTCCAAAGCTTCATTGGATAGTATAAACTTCTCCAGCTGGAAAATAGCATTTCTTTCATCCTCACTGCTGACTGGAATATGATCTGGTTTTCTTGCAGTTTCATCGGTCTGTACAACCTGCAAGTGTGTACAGTGTTTAAGTAATAGAATACATGAACTTTGTACAACACAAGCATACTAAATTTTCTGTGTTCCCTGCAGTCCTCCCTCCCAGGTACAAGAGGGGCATGGACTTCCTAGAGCAAGCCCAGCCAAGGGTCACAAAGATCATTAAGGGACTGGAGCATCTCTCATATCAGGAGAGGCTGAGAGAGCTCGTGCTGTGCAGCTTGGAGAAGAGAAGACTCAGCAGGATCTTATCAATGTGTGTAAACAGCTGATAGCGGGGAAGGACAGAAGGTGGGGCTGAACTCTTTCCATTGGTGCCCAACAATAGGACAAGGGGATATGGGCACAAACTGAAGCATAGGAAATTCCGTAAGAAACATAACACTTAAAACCAATAACAAACAAATAAAAAAAAAACCCACACACCAAAACAAACCACAACCAAAACCGTAAGGATGGTTGAACACTGGCACAGGTCACCCAGAGTGTCTCCAGTCCTCGATGGGATTCAAAACCAGATAGGACAGTCCCAGACAACCTGCTCTAGCTATCCCTGCTTGAGCAGATGGGTTGTACGGTCTACAGAGTTCCCTTCTAATGTGAACCATTCCGTGATTCTGAGTCAAAATAGGAGTTTTGTCTCATGAGACAAGCATTCACGAGACAAACATTAGCACTGGGCAAGAAAATATGAAACCACCCTGGGATATATTGTTAAGTGATGACAAATGCTAGCCACTGCAAAACAAGACTTAAGCTATTTTGAAGTTAACACTTCAGAAACAAACAAAAGTAATGACACTTCCTTAATACTACCTAGAGAGAAATAACAAATCGACTCTAGTCAAGGATTGCTTTGAAGTTGCTTATGAGTGACATTTTACTACTTTAATTATACAGGTATAAGCTTGTGTAAACTTAAAAACATTGTAGACTTATGATCACACCCGTGCATTGAAAAGGCTACTGCAAGTCATTTACAAAAGCCCCATAGAAAATCCACCTTGCATTTAGTGGCTGGTACCTTAGCTCTATTCAAGTTAAAGCAGTCCTGTATGTCACTCGCTTGTTTCCCAAAAACGCATTTTTATTCATGTGTATTTCATATCAGCATCAATGCACAGAGTAGTGGGAGATGTATGACACTGTGTGTGGATTATTTTTTCTTTAAAATTGAAGTCATACTTACTTTGTTTGAAGGTCTGAACTCTGGTACCTTCACAGATGAAGTTATCTTCAAAATAGTTTCCTCTGACAAATCCTATTATGGTTTTGAAGAAAAATAATTTAAATTCATAGCAACTGAAAAAAGCCCCCCACCCTCCAAGAGACTACGTACGCAGGAACATTTCAAAGAATACCAAAACCAAAAAAATCCCACAAATAGTTATCGGTGTTCCAATGAGACATCAAGTGAGGTTTACAATGCACAAGACCCACAGTGGTATGAAGTGCCTAGCACTAGAAAACTGAACAGAATTTGTGTGTCTGTGAAATAAGATTATTCCAGTAGCCTCTTTGCTATAAAGAGACAAACACATATTTGTCTATACAAATGCAAGATTTGCAAGAAATACAGAAGAGTGTCAACATTGATAGGGATTCATGGAAAAATAGGTATCAAAGTTACATCCAAGCTTAAAAAAAACAGTATATTTTATTTGTATGTACTTTAAAATGTCTGTACTGTGTTTTGTTCAAAGAGTACTGAAGTCAAGTCAGACATCCTGAGGCAACATAAATACTTGTTATCATATATCTGATTTCTGTAGATCTACCATGAGGGAAGAGGTGCCATTTCTTTTATCTGGTGTCTGCAGCATGAATGGCAGGGTAGTTTTGCATTAATTGGAATTTTGCTCTGCAAAGCACAGCAACTCTGACTGGCCTAGAATCAGTCAGTCTCACTGCACAGCACCTGGATCCACATATATATCTGAGGTCTCCTAATTGCACATAAGGGAGGCATTACTCATAGCACAATACTTGAACTAGTTCAGCAGATATAACTGTGACTTGCAGGAAAATTCAATTAGAAAAGACAAAGGGTAACAAGAAAAGCAAAGGATAAGCAACAGAGAGGCTGTGAGTAGTAATTAACAATAATAAAACACCTCACAAGATAGCTAAGATACTTAATCAAAAAATGCCTTAAAAAGATCTTCTTTCAATTCAGTCATTATATTACACAGGAAACAGGTCCGTCAAAATCAGGATTTAAGAGTTCAGAGCTTACTGAAAATACCTAATACACTAGTCATTTGTTTTCCTGGCTAGTAACTTTAATCAAAAAGAATATGTATAAACAGCTGCTGGACAACCAGTGCTGATGGATAGATTACTTTAAGAACCACTTTAGTTATCAGAAAGGACTGGCAACTAGAGACGAGACCAAAACTGAATGTGTATATCCAAGTTATGAAATGGGAACACTATTGCAATATGGATTACCTTTTCTGTGAAGGGAACACAGTACACGGTTGCAAAGAGTTTTGCTGCGCTCACAATGAAACCATAGTGCCTGAAGAGGAAGAGATTTTTTTGTTGTTCAGTTGTCCACATGAAGTTTTGCAACCATATTCAAAGAGATCTTGAGAATGCACATTGAGAAACAATGTCTATCCTCCAGAGCACACCATCCAAAACAGACAGATTTTGAGGAACTCCAAAGTCCTTCCCAAAACTAAGTAACCTTTGATGAGCAAAGTTATTTAATGCTAGGATTAAATGCATTTCCTTAATATCTGCAATCAGGAAGATCTCTCACATGACATCAATGGAAGGATAAAAAACTTCACCTCAAAACTACTCTGACGCTTGCAATGATCTCAGTTTTCTCCCACACTAAGAATGGGGATACAGACAGTTTCTCAGAGCAGGTGTAGATATGCAGCAGATCAAGGCTTTTTGATGATTCAGCCACATAATTTTTAAAATTATCTGTAACACTTAAGCCATCTAGATCAGACCCAAATCATGATGAATGAATGACCTCCATTAGGTCATTTTAGGTGGTCAATTTAATTGGGCATATTCTGCATTTTATAATGTGGGCTGATAGGGATAAAACAACAACTTTGTAATTCCGTAGCCACACAATAAATGAAATGGGTTGTTCTAAGCCATTTCGTGTTAAATATCATCAGAACTTCCTGTAGCATCCTCTGATCCTATGTCAGTAAGTTCTATTACCTGCAGTGAAAATGAAAGACAGTTCTCCCAATCTGCCACAGTGTAAGACTATGCACGAGCCTCTATTGAGTATTAGTCTAACTTGTACTGCTATAAAGCCACTGTCTTGTATGTCCTACTATGGGGTGAGCTTTATAGGATGCATTAAAATGCTGAGCCATACTTACAAAGGATCATTAAATTCAAACTTCACTGGGAAAGGTGGCCTCTTTGGTGACTGCCAGAACAAACCTGGCAAGAAGACAGACGTATGATGAAATCCTAATGAATCAGGAACAGCAATGTATGATATATGGCATGAATTCACAGGAGGCATGAGACAGTGTCTGTACTTACTTCCATCTTTTAATCGTGTATCAAGGGGAAATGAATGAAGAAGCTGAAGAGCCTAGAGGAAAAGATATAACAATTTACTAAAGTTATTCTATATAGACTGACACAGCTGCACAAAATCATGCCTTCTTTTTAGCAACGATGTGAAATCTTGATACAGCTTTTAAGACACTCCAGCGTATAGCTGACGCCATTTAAAGAGCTAAGAAAATCTGAAGATATAGAGAGAGCTTAAAGACATAAATACGTACAGGCAGAGTGACTTGCTCATTCATTCACAGGATGAAGATGACAATGTCACCTCACTTGTACCACGTCCAAGCAAGATACTTCATCCAACAAGCAAAGAGTTCCCCCCCACCTTGTTGTCACTTTAGGATTCTGGCATACCAATTCACAACTGGGAAAGTAACATTTTCGTAACGTGACAACTGTCATCACAACCAGGGCTTCGATACACATGGATGTGATATGTTTATTAATACACAACATCCTAATCACTTCTTTCCTACACAATTCCTCACCACACACACATACAGACACTTCAAGCAACACTGTAGATCAGACTTTCAGAATGACTTGCTTATATTTTAGCCAACATTTCTGTGACAGCTTTAAGAAAATCAGGGATATGTATATGAAGAATTAAGTAACAAAGTTTAGTGGGAGAAAAAAAGCTACTGTCCTTGAATAAAAGGCATCTGATAATCCAGCTGCTCTGGAAAAACAAAATACCTAGTCGACTGGAAAAAAATGCAAACAAAACTGCATGGAAACTACTGAACAAAGCCATTAGGAATTCGTTAATAAAGCAGTCTAAAAAAAAACTCTACCATAAGAAGAGGAAGGGATGCAGCATTTTAAAATTTCAAGTAAAGTTTGTTATTTATGAAGAAAAGATGGAAGTGCATGCAAAGACTTGGAAAACTAGTTATTAGGGATAAGTTCTCTAAAATCCCTATCAGTTAAACGCTGCCTTATTTCCACATCTTAGCTACCTACCTTATGGCTAAAATATTTTTCAAATTTTACTCTTGCTAGTTCCACACACTGAGTCCAACTTCGGGGTCTTCTACTGAGTGTTTTAATAACATGAAAACAGCCTTCTAAACTCTCCCCTGATTTTATTCTCTAGATACAAAAGGAAAAACAAAAATATTATAACAGACAAGATTCATCACAAAATGGTCAAACAGTAAGTTTGATCTTATTAAGTTATAGGCAAAAGGAAACAGAACGTCATTTGTGAATATTAACCTTCATGTGGTTCTTCCCTTTTGTGTTTTTCCGCAGAAGCTGTGATCTACTTAGTTTTATTTCCACCCAGTCCTACTGACCATTAGCCATTATAGACAAAAAATAAAAACAATTCAGCTGTTAAATCCAATCTATCATGTAGTTAAGTTCACTTGAAAGTAAATCTACCCATCTTTTTTCCCAGCTGGTTGCACATGAGTGATACTCACTAGTACTGTTGATAACAACCCCTCAGCGTTTCTGATACTTCTATATCATGTACAGAATACACGAACTAGGGAAGCATACCATGCACAAGACTTTGACTTTTATTAGAGAGTAGAAATACTGTTCCTATGAAGGATCTACAAATGTCTTGGCCAAATAAGCCTTCAGATTTTCTGAAGAAAGTCAGAAAATAACCCAAATCTTACTTAACATAATTGGGAACAAAATCCAGTAACAAAAGCATTAGTTGAACAAAAGCATTAATTCAAACTCTGGATTTTAACCTGGCAACACTCTCCTACCTGTAAAACTTCTTCTGCAGATGGATAGGTTTGCCAAAATTTGTTAAACAATGAAGGCTTATGAGAAAATGAACTTTCAAACTAGAAAATAAAAAGAAAAAACATAGCATTTTACAAGAAGTACTTCAGATCCCCCATCCTTCCAAATACACAGCAAGTTGTGTCAAAAACCTATAAACTTATTTCCTTACCTTATCTCTTGCCCACTGTATCGTATGTTCAATGGCAGCTGGGAAAGATTTCAAGGTACAAAAAGGTATTTCTTCTTCTGGTGGATCCCGCTATATTTAAGGAGAATAAACGTGGGCTTATTAAAGCTTATTGCTAATAATAGCACCAAGAATTTATACACTATATACATTTAGAACAAAGTTTGGCTTATGTTTATTTGTTTATAATGAATAATCTAAAAGATGCCAGAAAGTGAAATTCAGCCCTAAAGCATAAAGAACAGAAGAAGTTATCAGCCAGTTTTTCCAAGATATGTAATTCATATTCACATACACTGACAAGATGAAATATGCCCTTTCACTCACGGCCAGAAAGAGTTTTCTTCATTGACTCCTGCAAGGCTCTAAGGATGGTCAACACTGAGGCTACATTCCAAGTGGCATCATTTCATGGTGCCCTCAAACAGTGAATTTCTACCTCAAAAGGTAGTTTCACAGGAACTTAAATTGAGGGATACTACAAGAGTTTGAGTATCCAATTCAATCAGAATTAGTATGTATCCTTATGGAAACAGGCAGACTAATGCCTACTACAGAGGCTTGTGTTTCTCCTACCTCCTTTAGAGATGATAATCACCAGGAACAGAATGAGCTAGAAGAAGGCAGTTCAAAGAAAGAAAACCACAAGCAAAAAAGCAGTTTGAAATCACGCTGTGGGACTGTATTCTTTTTCAGAAGTGAGCTTTCAAGGAAAAAAAAAAGTCAGTCCGTAGAAAATGTTTAAGAATTAACACTTTTTTTTTCCCTCCAAAGTTCTATTTTATAATCATTTTGTGACTACAGGAGGGGATAGGCTCCCTCTAACTGAAAACAACAGTCCACAGTTGTTACAAACAAGCATGGGAATACTGCAAAAAGGAAGCCCTTCTTTGGCCTTATGTGGTACTCATAACTTGAAAAAACTCAAATTTACTTCAACACAGAGTTCTATTACAAAATAACACATGCAGCTGTTCAAAAGAGGGAGTAACAAGGTTTATGTTTCATCACTCATAGAGCAGTTGGTTTTGATTATTGGCCCAGGTGTAATCACCAGCTACATAAAGATTACATAAACAAATCTCCAGTCTGCTCAAATTTAGTTTCCTGAGAGCTTTTCTTAAGAATCCAAGGAAATAATTATTTCTTAATAGGACTGAACTTCAACAACTCAAATGGGTCACTTATTTTAGACAGATACACAATTACAGAATAATAGGTTATCATGGGACTAGCTACAGAAGCTAAGTAATGGTCTTAAACCACTTACGTGACTATTATATGACTCTGTCAGATGAGGCACAATAACTTCCGTGTGTCCTTTCGTTCCCATAGTTCCAGAGTCTATAAGAGGACGCAGGTTTGCTACGCAACGGCTGACATGGAAAGACACAGACTATCAGGATACAGATTAATCACTACACTCGCCTTGCAGACGTTACCAGACCGTAACCAAAACTGACTCTAGGACCTTTCAAGAAGAGTGGAAAGCTTAAACCAAGAACAAGTTAAATAAGAAGAGCTACTTCAAGTTAGACTGGGACAGCATAAACCTGAGCCAACCTAGAATTCTTTTTAAACGTAAGCATCCCTACTTAAAAACTTAGGGGTACATACACCTACACGTAAATAATTCAGCCTTAAGACTGCCACACTATTATCCCCCTCAAACAGGCCTTGACAGCTGTTCATTCCCAAGAAGCCAGTCAGAGGCTCCCTCCCATGTGAACAGCAGCATTTGCACAAGAACAGAGCTGGTTTTCACCACGAGTTTAAAACTCTTCCTCCTCCCAGCCAGCATCTTTGTCAAGGAGCAGAATAAATTTGAGTAAAATGCTATCAATCTTTAGGTAGTTGAAATTCAAGAAGACTAAGAACAGAATAATAAAATTATTCTAAAATAAAAATGGGAACAACAACCCTCACTTCCTTTTCACAACCTACCTATCGATGTACCTCCTCGCCTCAACATTGTCCAAAGCAGTCACAATCACATCTTGCTTGGTGTAGAATTCATCACTGTAAGTGTTCTCAGTGGCTGGACAAACTTTATTAATATATGAGTCAATCTTTAAGTAAGGATTGATGTTCAGAGTTGCTTCTGCTGCAGTATAGCTTTTAGGTTTCTGAAAGTGTAAATATATAAATGTATATCAACAATATTCAAATAAGGAACATCTGAGTCACAAGTATTGACTTCATTTGCTGATCAGACAACAATTCACTTCGACAGAAACATTAGCATGCAAAATACACAATAAGGGCAACTCTTTAATCATATACCTCCCTCACAAAAATACATCTTAGGTTAGTTTTGGTTTTAGTTTTATTTAAAGTAGTGGGTCAGAGACCACAGTGCTTGAATGGTGCAGCATAAATGTATCCTGTAACTGAAACAAATGCATGTGCTGCCTCTCATGCTCTCAAAACGCTGTAAGAAAAGAGCAGTTCATGACTGTCAGAGGATAAAACCATCAGTTACTGTGACTTTGACCATGCAGCACAGACATCAAACACCTATGAATAATCACATTACTGCAAAGTATTTCACACAAAACTCATTTCAAAACCTAAACTGGAATAGAGTTCTTAACCTGCCTGACACTTTTAGCCACTTTAAAACACTACATTTGATTATCTAGGGATCTCCACTCAAAACACCACAACTCAAGGCAGTGTGTCTTCTGAAAGCTTGCAGAGGTCGCTTTCGATTTATCTATCCAACCAAAATATAATCTATTCCTAGATCTGCTCAACAAATAAGAGGCAAAGATCTAGCTGCTGGGTTTTGGGCAGGGAAATCCCTTCTCCCCACTGCTGTCAACATTTGAGCTGCTTTTTAATATTTTGTGCCATGTTTGCAAGCACAGGGATACTCTCTCTGCTTCTAAGGAATTAACAATTCCCATGACATCCATTTACTGAACATACCTATTTTTTTTTCAGGCTATTTACCTGCTTAATGAAGACTAAATTAAGACAGACTGTAGTATTCAGCTAACACTTAGGAACTTAAGGAACTTAAGTTCCTTTAGTAGTAGTAGTTCTATTGAGAACAGACTTCTGCCAGTGCCGTCCGTTTTATTTTATTCTCCCTGAATTTCAATGGTACAGAAAAGCATTTTCTAGCTTCTTAGTTCATGGTGGTTTCTTACACAACACAGCATTTGTCATCTGATTCTTTCTTTGCAAGTTTGAGAGATTTCATTAGTCAAAGACTCCAGTACAAACGAAGATCAGACCAGCCAAGTTTACTCAACCAACACCAGTGATAAGTGGCATGCCAGCATCGTCTGGCTATTGTTTTAAAAGATACTGAACTTCATTACAGCCATTAAGTCCTCTGTGGACAGAAGAACATGCACTCACAGTGGAGCTCTCAGGGAGGACACAGGACAGGAAAACACAACAGTCCAGGAAGTTTACTGAACAAGAAAGTATACCTGTATGTGATGAGGTCGAAAGAGAAATTGCCTGTTCAGGTTGGATTTCTCTATCAAGTCTGGATCTGTAATTGTAACCTACGTCAGAAGGGGCAAAAGCGATAGCTTAAGTTATAAATAAAGTGTAGCACTAAGCAATACTCTTGAAGAAACCTATACAGAAATGTGTTAAAACAAAACACACCTCTTGTCATTCACTATGGCTAACAGCTCTGCCTATATTCATACCGGCTGATTAAATTTTGTTTTAAAATCGAAATATAGCAACTCCACTCCAAGTGTTCTGCCTCTAATTGCATACTACTTCCACTTCATATAGAAACTATTCGCCCCTAGGCCCAGAGATTGACCTGAACAAAGGCTTTGACTTTTTACTACTTTTAATGTAGTCAAAGTATTTAACTATTCCTTGCTACATTACTTTTTCAAAAGCAAAGTGGATGTACGTGACTTACCAATCCTTTATCTTGCCCAGTACCAACACCAAGAAGTGCAAAGTTTTTTAGCATTTCACAGCCTATTGCTCCACAGCCAACCTAAAGAAAATGACATTTTTAGAACTGTAAACTTCTGTGAGCTGCCCCCGAGGAAGATTGAGGAATTGATTATTCCCCTTTACTGAGCAGCCATTAGACCACACTTGGAATAGTGTCCAGTTTTGGGCCCTCCAATAACAAAAAAAAGGTGATGAAAAGCTTGGGCAAGTCCAAGTAGGGGGCTGGAGCACCTGTCCTATTAAAAGATTACAGTGGATCCATACTTCCTCAAGATGGAGAAAAGAAAGTTTAAGGTGGACCTAATAGCAGGATTCTGATTCCTAAGAGAAGGTTACTGCCAAGGCAAAGCCAAGTTCTTTATGGAGGTGCACAGCAGAAGGATGAGAGATAATGATCAAAAGACAGACAAGAGACAGAGAAGGTTCTGACTTGGCATAGGCAAACATTTTCTTCTGTAAGACTAAACAGGCATTGGAACTGGTCCAGAGATGTACAACCTTTGTCCTTAGAGGTTTTCAAGATTCAAGTGGATTCCTAGACACAAAGCTAGCTCCAGAAGTCAAGCACTGCACAGGACACCATGTGCCACACAGCTTAGGACTTGTCTATTATATGGGTGTCTATGCCAAGTTTGGACCACTTGTTCTGCAGTGGCACAAGTAATCAGGGCTAATTTATTATTTTTTTAATCTTTGAGACAAGTGACATTAGCTGTACTAGCAGAGTATTTGCAAAAAGCCTAACAGTTTCAGGCATACTCACCAAAAAAACATTCAAATTATGCAGCTTCTGGCACAGAGGGTCTCCAATACAAGCCCTCAAGGCATCATACCTATCTCCCCTACGGAGGGGCAGGAAAAAAAAACAGAAGAGTAGCAAGCTGACATTTATCATGCTAGTATCATTGTTGCCAAACTGCACTTCGATGCAAATTAAGAAAATGAGACTGAGCCCCTGAAAATCCCTATTCCTCCCACACTCAAATAGGACACACATTCTTAAACCTAAACCTGTCCTCCTCCAGAAGGCTGCACTGAACTCCTGATTGAGACTCAGATATGGAAAGTACATAAAACAGCAGATTGTATTTATATTTACCGTGGAAGAAATTCTTCAGAGCCCATCTTTTCCAGAGGTGTAACGATGTCTAACATATCTATGTACAACTGTAAAAAAACAAAAATAAATTAAAAACTGAAAAAAATCACATTTAGTTTAAAAAAAATAACGTAAATATTTTCTATGCACAACAGAGTCAAGAAATTTACAAGTCCTGAACTTTTATTGTCAATGGAAGACTATACAGCATTCGGTTCGTTACAGTTCACTACACAACTTTAGTGGACAGGAAAAAGTGCCTGGACACAGAGGAAAGCTCACCGAAATCTGAGGCACAACCTTTTGACTTGTGATGTTTTTAACCAGAGGGTTGTGATTCTCTAAATTGGACTGTGACTTTTTTAATCTAACTTTATTCTAACACTTGCCCTGTGGGTCCTGAAAGTACAGTAGCTTCAGCAGGCTTCTGCACCATAACACACCTTTGCAACTCTGTACTGACAAGCCAACACTTGCCTTGCTTATAGAAAAAATAATATGATGTCTGAATCCCAAATATGAAAGTTTTGGTTAAAATTGCTGCACTTTCATTATAGAAACAAAACCTTCATTTTTTTTCCCCTAAGTTCAGTCTCAAGTCCTTTTTTTCCTCCTGTTAGAAAGTTGTTCGAGCTCTTTTGATCATACAACATTCACATACAACCGTACATTCATTACATCACCATCAAAATAAAGCTAAAGAAGAAAAACGCCTTACCCACTGCTGTAATGGAGAAAATTTTCCTGTTACTGCTTTCAGGACTTCCTGACTAGCAACACCACCCACTGCTGCAGCCAGAGGAGCTAGAAATCCCTGAGCAGTTCTAGACAGCCATTTCACTATATCTCCATTTACCTGAGGCTGAAAAATAGGACACAGTAACAACAGATTTATCCCATCAACTGAGCAAGTCAGCACTTTACAGTGCCATAGCTATTGATCTATAGCAAAATAAATTACTTCACTCTGCCTAGAAAAATGATTTCCAGCTAGGGCAGATCCACTACATACCCTGAACATCGAACAATCAGTTATCTAGAAACTGGATTCACATAGCCACATGGATTCAACACTCATGTCAGGCAACCATTTGGTTGAACCAGTGTTGATACACCACTGTATCACCTTGTGTGGCCTTTATAAAGTCAGCATCAGTCATCGCTGGATACAAAGACCAGAACAAGGGCCAAAAACCAAAGCACAACCTTTAGGCAACTAAATGAGTGCATCAGAAATTACTCACAATGACAGTGATCTGTTACTCACTTTGTTTTCCAGTGTTTTGCTTACAGACATGGCTATTTTCAGCATTTCCTCAGCATCTTGAAGGCATCTAGACACCAGAGTAGAAACAATAATGATCACTTAAACATTCTATAGTCCTAAAAACATAATCAATGGAGAATGAGCCATTTGCTACAGCAGGAAGAGTTTGGAAATTTGTATTGGCTTTAATATTGATCATTAAAAAGCAGTTTAAATGTCAAGGTTGGCTCAAGAATAAGAGTGTCAGTGTAGAAGTCCATATGCAAGTCAGCTGCTGAGACTTACACTTTGTAAGTAGCTTTGTCTAATTTGCTTCAAAATTATGCACGTAAAGAGCTACAACTGAAAAAAAATTACTGATAAAAACAAAGCCTTCAGATTCTTAAATCCATAAGCTGCAGGATAACTCAGGAATCACTGAAACAACTTTTCCAGTTCAACCTTTAAATGTGAAGAAACTGGAACAGAGAAGGACTGCTTTCAGAAGGAAGTGGTTGGATTTTCTGTCTACCCAGGCCCAAGAAAGTGCCATTGCTACACTGAAAACACCTTGTTCAAGCCCAGACAGGTACCATTTTGCATCTAGATTTCAGCTTTTCCTTTCTATGTCATCTCTTAAGTACTAGACAGACAAGGAATGCTGCTGCACATCAAGCCAGAGGAGAGATCTGATTGAAGACTTAGCAAACACAAGACTGCTACATTACCCAATGTTTGGCATGCGACCAAAGTTCTCCTGGAAGTGGTTCAAGGCAAGCATGGCAACATGGATCTGCAAAGGTGCCTGTTAAGACAAGAATACACATTGATGAGTTACATACTCAAACTGGAGGAGACAAAAGCAACTGTTTATTTGAACGGTTCTGCTACCTTTTCACTTCCTTGTTTCTTAACTGTACAGCTCCAAAAAAGTTTTTGAGTAGCATTAAAAAGCCAACTTGAGGTATCTTCCGCTAGCAATTTTACAAAATGGGTTCATAAAACATTGCTCAGAAGTAACACAATATCCTTCACACACATTCAGCACCCACTTCAACCAACTTCAACTACAGAGTCCACCAAAAGAATTTAGTACTGAAATTGGAAAACATGGTAATCTTCTTTTACCTAGACGTTAGAATGTACTGCATTCTGCCAAACCTCAATATCAAAGCCCAACAGTAATGATCAACAGCAGAAAATCTGAACAGACAAGCTAGATCTTACATTATTAGACAAACAACAAAATCACTAGATCAACCTTTTTTTAGCGTAAGATTTTAATGGGGACAAGACTTACATTCCTTGAATATGAATAATACTTCAGTAAAATTGTGTTAGAGGCAAATACGGGTAGCTTTCTTTTGGATTTTAAATACTTTTGAAACTTTTTTTCAACGAAAAAATATATTCTCACACTTAACTGCAGTTTCCTACAAGTAATTTTTCTAGATTATCCTGACTTTGGCGTATTTTTTTAATCAACTAAAGATCATCGATAAAGAAAAATCATTCTCTCTTGCAAAATTAATACTCCCATGCATTAAAGAGTTATGAAAACCCAAGATTTTAAACAGCAGATTTACAGAGAAGTGGACAACAAATTTCTACAGGGATCTAAACCATAACATACGTTCTGTGTGAACACACAAACTGATATCCTACTCTCATTTCATACTTTAAATTCTCATTTTAACTACTGCAGAAGAGTTAAAAATATGTTGTTGTACATATAAAGCTACAGATCACATTCTTTGTTTTAGAGTTAAAACATTCCCATATATTAATTACCTCAGGCTTGCTAAAGTCTGCAACTAGGCATAATGGATTTGTTAGCTGCTTCTCCAACCGTTCCTGGAAAAAAAGAATGCATGAAAATAACAGTTACTGAAGGACATGATGGTCACTGCTATCTCACAAGACAATTCTCTTCCTGAAGAGACTAAGAACTGAATATCCTTTCTCACTAGCATTTTTATTACCGTCTTCATTACTAATACCTGGAAAGATGCAAAAAATAATAACATATCGCAAATTTTGTAAGTTAAAAGTGTCACAGAGATGTTTTACATTGCACTGGCAAGACTCATTTCCAGAACTGCTCTATTGTCATCTACCAAAGATTTCACAACTGGTAGTGTGCTTGTAAAAACTTCACAATCCAGCAAGAAACACGAAGCCACTGGTTTGCAGAGACAAGACACAGCCCACACGCTGAGCTGGGCACTTTCATACCACCAGCAGCTGATCCTTACTCCCAGCTTTTACCAGGATGTTTAAAGGCAGCCAAGATTTATTTTCTGTGGGTTCAAAATGGATCGCAGCACCATGTGCCTTGCTATCCCTCTCATACAAACTCATCCACTCTTGCTTGTTCTCAGAAGGCTGCCAAGAAACCACATATTCGTAGACTTTCACGGACTCCCCAGCACTACAGGGATAGGCCACCCCTATTTCCCCTCCCCTACATTGGCCAGTAACTTTGAATTCAAAGTATTTCTTATTCTTCGTGTTTTATTAATAAGTAACACTATCCTTACCCAGTAACTGTAAACCTGTATCATGTTTAACAAAACATGTATCTCCTGAACTCTGCTTTCAGTGCTTAGACTGTTATCACTGAGGAACCTGGTTGTGTAAAGGCACACTTACAAAGTAAAACATCTTGGGGGTCTTCACTTGGACAGCTATGCCACCATGCAAGTAAGGCTCCATATCTGATGTATCACCAATGCTGAAGGAGTAAGGTGACACCACTGGAAAGAAGAAAGAATAAACACTGTGACAATGCATGTTACAGTTCTACAAACAATAAAGAGTTATTTTTTTTCCCCCAGTGTTTATGTTCTAATGTTTTAGCACGCAACTTTGCTTTGAAACTGTGAATACAACTGATCCTCCTAACTAATGGGATTGTCTCTCCCTGCAAGGTTCTGGGACAAAGTATTACTCTCACATGATCTGTGATGAAATAAGCTTTTTAGAGTAGCAGCAGGTTTAACAAGAATTCTGATGACCACAGCTCTGTAACAACAGTGAAATCATTCAGTTTTATTTGGACTGTGCACAGCAGTGTCCAATATACCAGTCAGAGTAGGATTTTAGCCCAGTGACTAGAACCACAAGAAATCAAGAAAAATGCTCCAGCTGCCAAGCAAAGCAAGTTAAATCTTGTCTTCTTTTACCACCTGGAGCATCACCGAGATAAAAGAAGACAACATACAAATGTTTTGGTACCTCACGGGGCATGAAAGTTGAAACCAAAAGCTGGGCCATGATTAGGAGGAAGAAATAGCATCAGAACTAGCTAAACAAATAAATGAGTCCAGAGAAAACAGACTCAACCACCTTTTGAGGGTACAATTTTTTATCTCAGACCACAAAGTACTAAAAAACAACTGAACAACTCCACAACTCCTAATACCCATTCTCCCTCCTTTTCAATTGGGTGATTCCCCATCATCCAAAATGAACTGAGTAGTAGGCCTTGAGACCTACACGATGAAGATGAAAGCAAGTTAAATGGCAGTTCATGAGAAATATTTCAAAAGCATGCTCGGAAACTGAGTGATGTCAATGCATCCCAATACACTTACATTATCACCCAAGAAACTACAAGGCATACAGTGACATACACAGTGGTGTTAATTTAGTCCAAAACAGGTTTTACAGGGCCCTCAAAAAAAACAAAACACAACACAACCCCAAAAAATCAAAAGTTTTGTCAGTCACCTCAGAGACTGCCAACTAGTTTCTACTAGCTGGTAGTTTCTACTACTTCTTAAGGAGCAAGACGAGTTTAGAAAAGCTTCACAAAATGGAAATGAAACAACGCTAGAAAGACCTCCATGCCAGATGGCAATTTTTCATGTGAGCTCTGTACAACCCAGAACTCTTCTGGCTACAATAACAGTGCAGTGGACTAAAAAAGGCCAAAAAATAAGTATATTGCAAATGAGTCAGAAACAATTTACCTGTTATTTGGTGTGTGGACCCATTTAAACATGACATTCCGTTAACTTCACGAAAGGTTAAGAACTGTCCAGTTTCAAGCCTGTGTGGACGATTTTCAAGGCAAGTGACAATGCCAGGATTTGACTGAAAGCAAAAATGGCAAAGTTAGGAAGGAGAAAGGAGTCTTGTATAAAGGAGTCATGCTTTATCATAGACAAAAAGCTTTTTGTCTATTGAAGCTGCAGCTAACGCTTCTGGTGCCTCATTTCTGCCATAACAAGGGATTTATTCAAAATAATATTTCCACTTCAGAAAGTGGAAGCAAGGTACAACTAAACTCAAGTATCAGATTATCAATTAAGAAAGAATTTAAGAAAAATATATTCCTTACCCTGGCATGTAGTTAGGACAAGATGTGAAACAACTGTGTACAGTTTATGTAATTAATGAGGATCAAATCATTCATTCCACTTTAAAGACACCAAAGAACTGGCTGCCCAAATCATCGTGTCATGAGCTTTAATTCAGATCAAATACCATTTGTTATACAACCCCTTCTATCTTTATTATTGTTACATCTAGAGTGGAGATATGACAAAAAACTTGCTACTGGATGAATAAGGTTCTTGTATGGACTTCCAAACAGAGTTGAGAGGAGCCAAAATCGTTTACATTTACAAAATACAAGATCAAATAGATATACTCTCCAATATTCTCCACTGAAAGTGTTATTCATAACATCCTTTTCTTGCTGCCTTTGCTTTGGGAGGTTAAAACAATCAACTCTTAAATTTCTTCTCAAAGCAGGCTCTTGATCCCCTTGATCATTCTGGTGGTTGTCCTCTATGTGTGATGTAGTTTCTCATAAAAAGGGCTAGTTTCATGACTGTTCTAGTCACGACTATTTTAGTCCTGAAACTCGTTTTGAAGACTTAACCTATTCCCACAACAAGGCTATATCTCCTCTACACACTTCAACTCTTTCTTTCAACAAGAAAAAAAAGCCTCAATGTTATTACGTTACATTTCAAGCAATGACAAGGAACATCTGCATGCTCTCTGATGTCAGCACTCATCACTGACTGTTTTTGACGTAGACACTATCGAGGAGCTTGATTTGCCTCTGCTATGCAGTTTTCAACTGCTTACCAGGCTGGTAACTTGAAATGCTCTGCTTGGTCATTTAGACAATAATGAGTCATAACAAAGCAAAGTTATACCAGCACAATAGCTTCTATCCCTTACTTGTGTAATATTTGAAATGAAGATTTCCTTTGGTTCCTCTCCTGTTGTATCCAGCACTTCAAATTCATCACCAAAGTCACAAAACAGACGTGAACATATTCCGTACACATCTGCACTGATGAACTGCAAGACAAAGTAAAAATTGTAAGTATCCCTAAAACAGTATATACCAAAGGAATGAACTTTCAACATCCAACCTTGTCCAAGGCTAGCAGGTGTAACTTCTGCTCTGGTGGAAACCTGTGACATACACCCAGGTCACTGACTCTACAGCACAGCATTAATGACCTATTTGAACTCACATCAGCATTTCAGAACCTCTACACAAAAACCAGGAGTCATAGCAATAGGCAATGAAGTACTGCCATTTCTACTACTGCTATATTTGGTCTCACCCTGTTCTCTCATAACAGAAGTTTTGAGCTAACAGTGAAAACTATTTATTCACCAGCAGATTCCCTCCCCTTCCCCCCCGCCCCCCCCCCCCCCCCCCCCCAAAATATTAACCAAGCTGCGTGTCTGTTGTTACATGGGTAACCACTCACAGAACAGAATGGCAGCAGCATACTCCCAAAAACTCATTCTGCTCTGTCATTGTGGTATCTGCATAAAACTATATACCTCATAACCCACTTTCTCAGTTTCTGGATAGAACACGCTGGAGGTGTAGAATGCTTGCTGTATGGATTAATTGTGTGTTTAAGTTTTCTGTTACCTTGATGGGTGGCTGCTGAGCATGACAGAAGTCATTAATCTTCTTCTGTAGCGATAGGCTTACTTCAGTCAGTATGACACACTGTGAACAAGAACACAAATAAAGCTGAGATACTGAAAGCAATCAACATTTTTAGGGTATAGAAAAGCTAGTATTAACAGTAAGTTACTTTGGCACCCTGAATGTCCAGAATTCCTTTCCCTACTACTCCCAACATAATAGAGAAAGCAGTCTCAAGTCAGTTTTCTCATCAGATAGGTTACTGCTCCACAAGTTCTTGAAGCAAGATGAACGGGACCAGGAACAGCAAATTCTCACTTTTTAATCACAACTTTGAAACTCCAAACCTAATTACAATACTCACGAAAACAGTTACAGGTAATTTCTGAGAAAACATAGCTCTTGAATTTCAAGATTAAAGTACGCAAAACAAACAGTAGTGCCAGTGCATACCAGGAGGTCTGCACAAGATTCAAGTACTGGTGTTCATTCAGTTGCAGACATAACACAGTTTCTGCAAGCATTCTTTTCAAGTTCAGGTTAACATTGGGTTGCAAAGCTTACGCAGTGTGTCCCAATTCAGTTATACACATATCACTGTAGCTGGGGCATTCGGAAATTTGGTTAGCTTGGGTGTAACCAATAGCCACGCAGTACAAGCCGCCAACTTATCCCAAGCCATGCACACAGGCAGACGACAGCTGACTGAACAACTGAAAAAATCCTCCTTCCACTACATTTCACTAGATATACAGATACATACATAAACGACCTAATTAAACAGCCTGAGTTTCTACTGCATGGAATACAATGTACAAAACACATGTAGGACACTGTGCAATATGACTGTTAAAAAGTCAGTTTTGTCTTGCAAATAAGAAAACTATTGTACAGCAATCTCAACTAGCTATTTGTTGTCATAATAAATTCCATAAGTGACAAAGTAAATTGATAGGAACAGTTTTAGCCTTGAAAATATAAGCATGACCATTTCATTCATCGAAAGACACGTTTCTTTCTTTCCATCATCTCAAGATACACTTCAAAGTTTGCTTTCATTTTATTTACTTATATTAAAAGCTCTGAGCAAAATACTGTGACATTCAAATTAAGAGTGACATACCTGGTACTGCTTTAGGAAAGACAGATCTGTGTTTTCCTCTAATGGCACAGTTGATGCTGCTACGTGGACATATGGATTAAGTTCAGCAATACGATGAAGTGTGGCCTCAGCCCTGAAAGAATTTTCAAGTTGTTTTTTTTAATGCATTTACAAAATTGTATTTTCTAAACCAAATTTCATACTACAAACACCCTACAGGTGTCCTGTAGAAAGTATCCTGGTGACAATCAGCAACTCATTTCTTCACACTTAATTTCCTAGGAGGTCTGAGGAAAACAGCTCTGTCCAACAGACAGTGAGACATTCTAGTCTTGCAAAGGTGGCTGAGAAAGTCTAAGAAAAAAATACGCCCTGGCCCTCACTACTAAATTAACGTTACAAGCTCCCAGCTGCAAGAAGTGAGATATTTGACTCAGGATTCCAGCCCCAACCTAGACTTCTCATGATACCTACCTCGGCACTGTACTCAAAGCCAGCAACTCCAAAGGAAGGGGGTTAACAAGTACCTGATATTATTAACAGCTCTTAGACAATGAACTGCTATTTTTGCCACTGATCAGACTGTTGGTCCTAGTCAAGTTCAGTCCTCCCTCACCCCAAAGACTTCACCAACCTGTTCCTTTGACTAAGTATGTCATCTTCATGGATGAAGAAATTGATCCCTAAATCCCATTTTGTGCATTGCTTGGTGTCATGAACTGTAAGAGCCTAAGAAAGAGAAAAAGCATTTACTGGAAGAAGTATACATGGTTTTAGCACCCAAAATGATGGATTAATCCCCATAAAAAAGCTGGTGGACTAGCATTGCAGAAGACCTAGTTGTACCATATATAGGAACGAACTCCTCCATCCCCTTTGCCAAGAAAACTCTTACTGTTTGAGAGAGAGGAGTGCATCTGAAAGACGCATTACATTAAGTATTTTCCTTGCAGCTTGCAATGATGAGAGTATGTAAATACTGAGGATGATTTTTGCCACACTGCAATTAAAGCACAACTGCAATCTGTAACTGAACAATCTCCCAAAATTATAAATAAGCGGATTTTTGTGTGTGACTGGAAGAAACAGCCTTAAAAGGCTTCTCTAATAACATTAATTCCAGCAGCACAAAAGCAGTTGTCGGACTAAAACACCCAACCATTTTAAATTCTATACAAATGGATTCTGGCAGGTGACAGACTACGATAACATTTTGAACAGATTGGCGTTTCAGTTTATATCACTCCATTTACGAGTGGTGACTTTGTCAATGAGTTTTGTGAATTCAATGCCTGTTGAGCAGCTGGATGAAATACTACATGAGGTATTTCATGGAATTGCAGGACGGCTTGGGTTGGAAGGAACCTTAAAGATCATCCAGTTCCAACCCCCCTGCCATGGGCAGGGATGCCACCCACTAGATCAGGTTACCCAGGGCCTCATCCAGTCTGGTCTTGAACACCTCCAGGGATGGGGCATCCACAGCCTCTCTGGGCAACCTGGTCCAGTGCCTCACCACCCTGAGAGAAGAATTTCCTCCTAACATCTAATCTAGGTCTCCCCTCTTTTAGTTTAAAACAATTCCGCTTTGTCCTATCATTATCTACCTGAGCAAAAAGTTTCAGAATGCTTCTACTAAGAATCCCCAAAGGTACAAAAACTCAGATTTCACACTAAAGCAAGACCCATACCTTACTACTAGAACATTCAGACAAAGTTTTTGCTCTAGAGTCCTCATTTTTTTTGCAATCCTCCCAGAGAAAGACAGTTTCAGAAACTTAAAATTAGTTAGCTAGTGGTGTTGTCCCCTTCCCTCCCACTCACCTAAGAATACCCAACAACAGAACTGTTTTACATACCTTTACCCCAGCCAGAATGATATTTTTGGCTGAAAAAAAGAAACACACAAAAAGAGAGAGGGACTGTTGCAGATTTTTTGCAAAGCTGTAAGTGAAAAGTTATGTGGGTGGACAATAACAGTATGTCACTCCTAAGAACTTCACAACTTAAGGGTTTGTTTTCTTTTATGTTTGGTTTAAGTATTCTACAGCACGACTGAAAGCAGAATAACATGAGCAAGGTTAAAAGGGCTCTCTACATTTGTCGTTCACCAGCTGTTCATCCCACAAGTGTGATTACAGAAACACTAATGACAATAAACAGCAGAACTTGATAGATCAATTCTGGCATCTGGTGCAGAGTCCCATCAAAGCCAACTGAAAGGGTAATACCCCAGGTACAGACAAGACTAGTCTTGGCTGGTTCTTAAAGAGTAAAGGAAATGGTTATTGGGGTCTCTTGCACTGGGACAATTATGCATTTTTCACCAAATTGCATCTGTTCCCCTACGCCTTCATACCCCCATTTCCTACACGGGAATAATTCAGTCTATGGCTATTCCTACATTAGGTTCATCGACACTGAAGCCTAAAGGAATAACTTGGATTATCCAACCTCAACCTTCACCCAAGACACAAGACACTGGGTAAAGCTATCTGGCCTTTGGAAGCATATTTTAAAATAAAATTTAAAACTTTGTTCTATTAAGAAGATAATTTGACAGAAGCCCAAGATCTTTCCAGCAACTATGTTACTTACGTGTCATGAACATATATATATTCACTCAGATTTTACAGATGTACTTATTACATCCAAAATAAGCTTTAGAAGTAATCTCAACAGTATGTTTACACACACTTGCTTCTGCTTACATAAATGTTGCCTGAACTTACCAATCTCCACACCAAGACCACCTATACCACTCAGGAACACGTGGGACTGAGCCATCTTCTGCATTGCTGTGTCTCCAAGAACATATCTCTGGCGACTACATCAGAGATAAATTCAAATAAACACAAGATACAAATAAAATCAAGAGCAAGATAAAATCTTTTCATTTTTAAGTAGCTATTCCTTTCCTGCTATCAACCCAGTCAGTTTCTAATATGCAATATGTTTCTAATATGCAATAGTTATGCAGATGAACACGTCACTAGTGACGCATGCACAGCTATATTTACCACTCCTCCATTCATCAAGCAACTGAGGATGTAACATACATGGATCTGACCTGTATAGTACTTTAGGAAGTAAATGCATATCAATGGTAATATTTTCACCAACAATTGAAATAGCAAAATGCATTTACTATAGTGTTTCTCAATGTTGGGTTTTAGAGAGGAAGAAATATATATATATATTATATATAAAAACAGTGCAAATTTTTTCCAGGACAGTAAAAAATCACTTCAGAATTAACTCTTGAAGAGACAAGCAAACTAAAAAAATTCCTTGCTACCAGAAATATTCAAATCAGAGGGTGCAGCAGCTTTTGTAGTCAAATCCTGAGCTCTGAAAGACTCTCAGTTTCTAACCACACAATTAAATTAAAATCATTTTAAGTAAAACTTCCTGATGGACAAGTATGACTTCCCTACGATTTGTGTCAAAAATCCATACAAGTGCTGAATTCGGTGCCTCATTTGTCCAGCATACAGAAGATGTGAATTTATTTATTTTTAATAAAGAAGCTTCTCATGTCACCATGTTTTTCTAGGGATACCATTTGTTCCAGTACAGGGTCTTTAAGCTATTGTCATGCCAAATGACCTCAAGTCACTTCTAGATAACAAATTTAAAAAATAAAAATATAAAAAATTAAAAGCAAAACTAAGGTCCAGTCCAAACCCAACACCCTGATATCTGGAGGATAAGAGAAATACTGATGATATACATGCAGACAGAAATAAATGAAGTAAACAAAGTAGTAGGTAAATTACATAGCATAGAACAGAAGGGCAAAAAAAGACTGTACTGAAAGAAAATGAGGAACAAATAAGAGAGGAATATCTGCTTAGTTAAAGGAGAAACACGCTAGAGTCAGGAAGAAAAAGAATGCATTTCAAACAAGAAAAGTATTAGTCCTGGTTTCCAAAAAGCACTCATTATTGATACTGTTAAAACTGTGTTCAACACTGTAGTACATAACTACGTTTTTACTGGAAAAACACTAATAGTCAGAAAGCACCTGTTAGGATACCAATAAAGAAACAGTTTTACATGAAGATGTGCTATATCTGCAATCCAATCAGTTCTCATAACTAACTGTAGTTTAAGAAACTTTGCAGGAAGTGGATTCAGTTTCACGTGCTGGACATTTCGCCCCTCCGCTTTTAAAGTGAGGGACAGAACAGTTCGAGTACATACACCTGGACCTAACAGGCAGCAGATACTGTTTTCAAGTCTTGTCTTTCACTTTAATGGGAGTAGATCCATGTGTTGCTGAAGCACCAGGAGTAACACATTCAAATCAGATATTCTTACCTATACAAAGCATCATCAATTTCCATAGAGTCTGCCGCCATGACCCAATGTGATTTGTTTGCACTAGAATGGCACTACAATACAAAAAGAAAGAATGGTTACATTGGATGCAATTTCAGTTTGTCCCCTCTCCCTATCACCATTCAATTCTTTAACAGAAGAACTGAAAAACACAGAAAGCGGTGTTATGTAAGAGTTACTTTGAACATTGAGAAGCCTGCAGAACAACACGGCACCTAGGTAATTAAAATACACAGGAGCCAGAAGACAAGAAACCTCAAACCTTCAACACATGAACTCAAAATACAGAGACATATTAATTTCCTCACTGAGGAGACACAAAACTTATTTCTTGTATTTGCCACAGTTGGATTTAGTAAAAGTAAAATTTAATGTTAACATCTCCAAGTCATTTAATTTGGTTCTGCTTGTTTGCTGCTTATTTTGAATAGAAGAAACGCGATCCCTGAATGACTAGGAATAGTTATTTATGCTGCACTATTTTTATATTAATTGAAAAAACTCAGGAAACAAATTACCATTATAGCTAACTGAAGAAATCAATATCCAAAAGTACTTTAAAAATCTATGATGTATAAGCTAGTGGAAAGTACTCAAGATGTAATAACATTTATTTTTAAATTTACTTTATAAGATGTAAATTAATACAACATTTAACTAAGACATCAAGTTAAACACTTCAGTAGGACCTCAGTATGCGCGCAGTTAAGGAGTTCATTAATTAGCAAAGACCTTTTCATTGTGAAGTTACCTGAGGGATAACTAAGCACTAGGATTAGGAAGAAATTCCATCACTGGGCAGGCTGTTCTTTTGTTATGCAGGCTTGGAATTTGTGCTTTCTAGATCTGACAGGAACCACCACCAAATACAAAAGCAGGACAGTCCCCACACTTGACCCAGAACATCAGTTCTCACCACTACTAGAGAGGTGCACATCTTAATACAACTCCCTACAAACAGACTTGGAAACAATGAGATGTTGAGACAAAGGCTGACAAACCTAAGAGATTGCGTGTAAAGGCCTAGATATGCTAAGAGTACTAAGGAGTTTTCCCTCTGAGATCATGGATGCACAAATATACTCTGAAACAGCAGTAATACTGCCCACAGGTTAACTCTTACTTACCGTTCAGATGCCTTTAGTGCATATTGTAATATTTCTGATGTGCAGCACCTACACAGCCTGGCACAACTTGGGACCAGAACATTTTGATCTGAAATTTGCCCACTTGTTTTCTCAGACCACAAGGTAGATAGCGCTGCAGTATGGCAGTGAGGGACAGACAGGGTTACACTGGAAAGCAGGCCACAAATCTGACCAGTTAAGCTGCTCCACAGTGTGGACACTAAATCCCACACGTAAGCCAACAAAGAAAGCAGTCAGCATGCGGCACCTCCATTGTATCTGCACAACCAGCCACTTCAGCACAGCTCCCATGCCTTTACACAGCAAGCACTGAAAATAACCAACGCCAGTGTTACTACATCATCCTGGGATCCAGCTCTTAAGGCAAGAAGTAACAGACCTTATCTGATGACAGACTTGAGTCCCTGCTCAGGTAAAAGCCTAAATTACATCCTCTGTGTGGGTGACAAGACTGGAAGTCCCCTCAAGACAAACCAGTGCCGTCTCATTGTGGCCCGGAGCAGCCATCCCTGAGCTGTTCTGCTCCTCCACAGCACAGGCACTTTGGAACTGCTCAACGCTAAATGATTTTGGCACACTCAGGTGGGGAAGCAGGTGAAACACACCCGCCTTCCTCCCTCACAACCCCCCAGCTACTCCTGCTGACAGCCACCACGTGTGCTCTCCCCGACAGCCATTTGTAAATAACGAGGACGTGCGATGAACACACCAGAGGTTTGCCACCTGCATCCCAGACCCATTTGAGAAGGGCCTTTTCAATATGCTTATTGACTCCCAACTCTCTTCATATGGCACACAGCTGCTGCCAGGTATATCACGTTTGGCAAAACATGGTTTCTCATGCCAAAATAGGTCTTCATAGTACTATTATCTAGTGGCCAAAGGACAAAACTCTGTTAACATACTCCTGCATCCAAGTTGTATTTCGTATTACCTCACCTCATATTAAATCTGTCTCAAAGAATGGCACATAATACGGGGGGTAGGTCCTTCTAGTTACTATCAATTGTTCAACATTTATACGTTCACTTCCATTTCTTTTTAGCCTCAGCTGTTTGTGGGACAGCCCAGGGACAAACTGAGAAGCTATGTCTGACAAAGAAAGGCTAAGATATCCCGAACAGCAAAGGCACCGAAGCCGTGGTGTTTGGCTGTTTTCATGGTCCTTCTTACCTCAGAGTTAGCACAGGCTACAGCAGAATAAGTCAATTACTTGCTGTTCAGCAGGCAGGCCTGGGTTCATCCCACCTACCCCCGGTTTCCAGAGGCAGCTGACGCAGGCTCCCTGTTTGGGCAGCAGAGGGAGAGGACGCTCAGACCCGCTATTAGCCGCCCCGCCGGGCACCGCCGAGCTAAAACCGCACCTCGGCTCTCCCCTGGGGCTCCGCGGCGAAGCCAACCGGCGTCAAAACAAACTCGAGCCGCCTTCGGCAGCCCCAAACCCGGCCCTCCCCGCGGCCCCAAGCCCAGAGAGCAGCCCCGCCGCTACCCCTCGCCCCCGGGGAGCCGGCCCCCAGCCCCGGCCACCTCCCCGCTCCGGGGCCCCGCCGCCCGCTCTCACCGCGGCGGCCCGGCACTATGAGCAGGCCCGTGCCCTGCCGGCGGTGCCGGAGAAGAGAAGGCAGGAAAGGGGTGGGAAGCGGCAGCGACGCCGGTGCCGCGGCTCTTCCCCGCCTGCGCCGACATGAGGGGCCGGGCTACGGCCGCCACCTCCTCCTCCTCCTCCCGCCGCGCCGCGGCATGGCGGCCGCGAGGGACGGCGGTGGAAGTGGTCCCGGCCATTTCCAGCTCCGGGCACCTTCGGTGTCGCTCTCCTCCGCGACCCAGGAGGCGATCGCTGATGCCGCAGAGACGATTTCTTCGAGGGGCTCCAATGTTTTTTGGGGGCGCGGGGCTCGTCAGGGGTCAGCGGGAACCTGGCCCTGAAGCTCTTTACCCGAGAAGCAGGGCCGGGAAGTCATGTTGTAGGGGCTAAATTTGCCCCAAGCGCCCCGGCAGGTGTTTTTCGAGATAGTTTTCTTCCAGCTTCCGGCTGAATTTGGTGATTTGCAACTAAAAGCTTGTGAAGTCAATTTTTGAAGACAAAATCTGTGCGCTCAGCTTTTCTTATGCTGCAAGCACCGTGTGGTTAAAATAAATTAAAAGTCCTGTTACATTAAATTGTTACCAGTTTAGACAATAGATTATTTCTAAAACATGCCCTTGAGGTATCATCTCCCCATCATGCAGGACACGGTGTGGCCTATCTCAAAAACAGACACTTTTACTAAATGGGTGCTAGGGAGTGAAATTTTGGCATCCCAAGCACAAATGCTAGGTGGCATCTAAAGGCATACAGGAGCACAGATCTGGCACAAAGTGGTCACACAGTCAACACACAACATCCCACACTGAAACAGTATGGGCTTGCAGAAACTTCCTTTGTTTTTTTGGTGCCATTCGACAAGTGCTGATCAAAGCAAGCTGTGGCAACTATCACTGTCTCCACAGAGTTCTGGCACCAGCAGCTCCACATCCTCTATACATATTTTCTTTGCAGCCTCCTCCCATTGCCCAGATTCTGGTTAAGATCCCAGTACTATCAGGCAAGTGGAATTTCCAACGTAAGCCCTGCCTTAGCTTGTGCTGTCCCTGACCATTGGGTTAGCTGAGGTAAATCTGCCTTGCTATCTCTGACACATCTTATTCAGATAAAATGGGAGGGATACATTGTTGCATAGCCAACAATGATGGAAGAAGTGTCATTGCATACAGTTTATACAGAATAGTCACCTTTTATTTTTAGATTTGTTACTCTTTTTTTTTAGAAAACTGCATTCTATATTACATGAAAAAAAAACCGCAAGTCAGCCTTTTCTCTATCTTGATTGTTTTTTGGGGGGGAACTTCACAGTATCACAGTATCACAGATTTCTAGGTTGGAAGAGACCTCAAGATCATCGAGTCCAACCTCCGACCTAACACTAAGTACTCCACTAAACCATATCGCTAAGCTCTACATCTAAACGTCTTTTAAAGACCTCCAGGGATGGTGACTCCACCACCTCCCTGGGCAGCCCGTTCCAATGCTTAATAACCCTTTCGGTAAAGAAGTACTTCCTAACATCCAACCTAAAACTCCCCTGTCGCAACTTTTGCCCATTCCCCCTCGTCCTGTCACCAGGCACGTGGGAGAACAGACTTCTAGAGAATTCTAGAGACAAGATGTCCCAAGTTTTGTCCTATTTGTGCATGCATGTGAGCATCTACTACATTATTTTAATTATTTTAGCATTTTTATCTCGTATGACTGGAACTAAGAGAGTCCAAAGGAACTTCCAAGTCTTCATCAGGACTTACACCACAATCCCAACAACGCACGCAGGCTTTTGTACTGAATTATTAACTAAGGCTAAGAGAAGCTGGACAGCATTCATCTTTCAAACACAGGCTATGGTTTGGCAGGATCAGGGTTGAAGTACTTGCCTACTAAATGCCTTTTTAAAATTTTATTTATTTTTTATTTAAATAGAACACATGGAGAAGATGAGGACAAACTTCACAGATCCACTAGAGGCCACTAGAAGTCTAAAATGCTGGACTCCAAGGCGGGTAAACAGAGAAAGCAATACGGGATGAAAAGAACGCAATTCGTACTAGTAAGGCAATTAATATTTAAGGCTGGTATTTGCTTTCTGTCTTTTTCATATAATAAAAAAAATCAAAATACACAAAAATATAAAATTAATTCTGTTATTTCAATGACTCAAAGAGCAATGCACATACCTGATGAGCAGAATTAAACAGAGTCCCAGCTATAAAGGGTGAAAGAAAGCAAAGAAAAGTTTAAACTAAGCCAAAAATGTCAGCTTTGGGTTTGCCACTTTGCTAATTTTTCCTTCAGTGATTTTTTACCTTTAATTTTGTGGTTTCTTTCCTTAAAATTCGTCTTTTTCATTTTATTTTTTAAAGATTAAAATAAGTTCTTTAAAATAAGAAGCTTTATCAATCATGCTGTGAAAAAAATTAAAAATCTGCTCCCTACCCTCTTCCTGTCCTGGCTATTGAACACTTAAGAATCATGGAATAGCTTGGGTTAAGATACCAGTTGCTTCAGTATGCAATCATCTTACAGTGAACGCTCAAAAGCTCTTTGCCTGAATGGAGAAATCCAGTTAATTCTTGCCCAGCAGTTTGGCAGGAATAAAGCAAAGACTAACCATCAATGAAGCTGTAAATGTGGACATTCTAAGACAAATTGCCAAATAAAGCATGACAGGTTTTGTTTATCCCAGCGGGCAAAGAAGCGGGTTCTCAAAAGCATCAATTATTAGCAGGTATACTAAGGAGCCCTCTAGGCTGATGGTACCAAATCAAAAAACATACGGGTTTTGTGCTTATTTTCCAAGATTGCAAAATTTGAAACATCTGGAACCATTCGACTTGTTTCTTTTTGCCCGTATTCTCCTTTAAAAAATATATGTATAAACCTAAGATCTTAGTTATAAAAAATAAAATATTAAAAAAAAATCCCGATTCCAGAGTTGTCATTCTACTAAAGTCAGCTATGGCATTTGAGATTGGCAAAAGGTACCAAACAAGGCTGTCAGCTTCCTGACTTGCTAAGGCCAGTCAGTGGTACATTGCTGTGGTCAGAACAACATTTTTGTACTTGAGGCAATTCACACCCTAAATCCCTTCGTGACTTCAGTTCACGTGTACTATTGTAGATGCATTCTGTGTGCAAATATTGAATACATCTTTAAAGCCTGTGTCTGCAAAAGGAGCTGAAGCTGATAGCTGCAAATCTCCCTTCCACCTGCTGTGAAAATCCCAGCCGTTAACACATTTAAGTCTCAATTTTTTGATTTCCAGGCATGATTTCACATTCTTAACGAGGACTCCATAATGGTGATTTGGGGGATGTGTTTGCTTCTCTGATTTATTATTTAACAAATTAGCTGACAAACCTTCGTTTTCTCCACAAAAACATATTCTTTGACAGTATTATGGCCAACGCAGTTCAGTTTAACACACAGGCCTGTGCAGAAATTACCATAAATCCACATCAGCAGTGTTCCTTCAATGGATTTTCAAATATCCTGCCACAGGCTATGGCTTGCCCTGGGCTCTTAAAGCAGTAAGGTGCTGCCTGGTAAGGCTTTAATCTCCTTTTTTTTTGCAGGACAAGCAGTGTAGGAATGCTTTGCTAGCGTGTTTAAAAGGCCTCCATCTTCCCCAGCGGGGTGGGATAAAGGATCTTCTCACTTAAGGCTGCTCTAGTAAGTGACACCTTCCTAGAAAACACATTAACAATGTTCTTATAATCCTGCTCCAGATAAACAAACGTACTAATTACCCAAGCTGATTCCAGGCTGACATGCATGAAAGCATTTTCAAAAGCAAGAGCCAGTTTCTCCATGTACATGCATCTCCATCACAGGCTGCAAGTTGCCAGATAAATATTAATTGGCGTACATAATATCTTTTGGCTCTCAGCTCTTCTAATTTGTTAACAGGAGCAGTAGATATGAAATCGGAGTTTCTTCAAGCTTTACTTACATAAGAAATCCCAGTGACTGCTTGATGTCATTCAGCCAGACCTCCTCATGTGGTTAGGCCTTGTGCAATCAGTTTCTTACTTGCTTCCTATTTGTGCTCCAGGTTGCAAGTTAGTATTGGGCAAGCCTTAACCAACCTGATTTGAATAACCTAGAGTTCGGAAAATGTTTCTGGAAGCCGTAAATCTGTCTGGGTAATCTCAGGAGAACTGGTACATCAGCTGCATAGAAGTCCCTACGGTGGAGTGCCAGGAAAGCCAAGTTAGAAGGACAAGGTTTTGCAAGGCAACAAGCAAGGCGGTTGATTCCAGGAAGAAGGTTCAGGTTCATTTTCAAATTTACATAGCACTAGCCATATTGAAATTCACCTTAGAGTATTTTTAGAAAAGTAGGTGTCTCACTTTTGTCACTGCAGAAATGTCTGTAAAGCTCCCATCACTGTTAAAAACAAAATTCCTAGAATTGGGAAGAGAAAGAGCTGGAGTTTTAGAATAGTTTTATACCAAACTAAATATAAGTCTATTTTGAATCAAATACACATTTTTACCTTGGCTATTACTAAACAAACAAACAAAAAAAGACAAAGAGCAATTTTTTAAAATACATTTAATGTTATGAAATATATTACCTTTATATCATTTAAATCCTTGCTAAATCTTAACAATAATAAAAGGTTTTTAAAAATCCTTTTCCTTAATCACACAATATTCTTTTTTATCTATTGCAGAAAACAGAGTTTTCATAAATAAAACACTGACATGGAATATAAGACAAACCCAGGCCAGACAGTTTGCTAAAAGTTTGTGAAGAAAAGTGCATCTGGCTGGCTCAGGACTCCCTGAGTAAAGTAGACATTCTCCCACACGCTCCTTGCCTTTTGGCCTCTCACTATAAAATCTGAAATAAAGGCTGCCTTTCTCCTTTTAAAGGTATCTTATGTGTGTCACTTTCAGTGTGAGGTAGGAACCAGTTTATAGGGATTATAGATAATCCGAGCCTTGCCCCCTTGTTGTTGCCTCTCCATCTGGTAGGCAAAAAGATAGATCTAAGTGCAAAACAAAACTTTAGCTCTCTCTGAACGTGAACTACTGCTTACTTTCAATTGGAACTCATCAGTTGATTATAAGCAAGGGCATTCACCTTCAAAGCAGTAAGTGGCACAAAAAAAATGGTGTTTTTTTTTTTTTCTTTCCAAAGGATACCTTTAATAAAAAGTGGAACCTGAACACTAGAAGAAAACTGTGTTTCCAGGTGACCTAATCCAAAACTCTGTACAGTCTCTATTTTGTAATAACCTAGCCCAGAGTAAATTCTTAGTTTAAAAATAGCAGCAACTCAAAAGTGCATAAATTACAAACTTCACCAATAAATTAAGAAAACAGATTTGCTGCATCTGACTATCCTCCTAACTGTCCCAAGATCCTTTTAATTTTTAAATGGACAAATGGACGTGGAAAATCAGAATGAAGATACTATTACATCAAAGGCAAAGCTAAACTAAAGCCTTCAATTATTTCTGAGATAAGGTATCTTTTTTTTTTTTAAACTAAAATTCAAAAAATATGAAAAAAGAGTGGAAGGAGCTGAAAAAATAAGACAATTGCTTCCCCCTACACCACCCTGAGGCTTCAGTGTAGGTTTTTCCATCTGTGTGTAGACTTTTCATTCAGGGTCTGACTTTTCTGGAAATGCCAAGCATCCTATTCCCACGGATTCTGATCATTACAGAACATGCACAGGAGAAGAGCTGAGAGACCCAATCCTGAGTAGAAGGGGAGTCAGGATGCTTCGGAGAGGTTTTCTGTTATAAATTCAGCTGTGGGGTTTGCAGATTCTTTCATGTCTCGTACAGACTCCTGCGAGTCCTGCGTTCACAGCCTAAGCAGTCTGGTGGCCACTCAAAGACAGCAGAAGGAGATAGTATTAGATTGTCACTTTGGTTCCTCATATGGATGGCCTGGGCTGTAGGGGACAGCAAAAGTCACATCACTGATCCCCCTTCGACCAGCAATATACTAGATGTTCTGCACAGAGGTAGGAAAAGTGCTCAGTCCATGTATAAGGATAGCATTTACTCTGAAGTTCTCATCTGGACTGTTCTTTAATATGAAATGGCCTCATAAAACAGGATCATATTTATTCGTGGCAGAAATGAATCCATCAGTGAAGCAAGACAGTTTGTCACTGTTTACTTTCTTTGCAGTGAGATGGCTTCTGTTGGCTGGCATGCCCTTGGAAAAGCACACAGTTTTGTGACTTGAAGTAAAAGGTAGTTCCAAGTTTGTGGTGAATAATTCTCTTTCCTTTAGCATGACTTTAAATGCTGGGTTTTCTTCCAGTGAGGTTGTTCATGGAGACATGTTACAAACAAATGTTGGTAAAGCTAGCATTTCTATATAATAAGAACATTGCGAGTTGAACAGACTGTCTAGAAGGGCATTGGTACAGGGATATTGTGACACTTGAAAATGCTATTGTAGAAGTGCTGTAATTTGAACTTCATAAAATCCTCCTTTTTTTTTTTCTTCCCCTGTTAAAAATGTGCTTAAAAACAAGAACATGAAGCTTTTGTCTTTTCTCTTCCAACTTGCTGCAAGCACAGAAATCCTCCTCTTCCTTAACTAGGACCTTCTTCTCACTCCTGGCTGACCCGTTTTAGCCACCAAGACCACCAAGCAGAGTGAGTATCCAGGTCTTGGATACAGTCGGTGCAGATGATGCTCTCTAATACGAATAATAAAGAGTTCACTTTCCTAGAAAGTCAGCTGTGACAACATTTGCTTCAGCTTCCTCTATGCTTAGAGCGTGGACATCTTCAGACCTCAGCCGTGGCTGAATGTTTTGTTTTTGTTTTTGTTTTTTTTCTCCCGGAAACTGTGTTTATAAAGGAGGTAAATAGCTAGCTTTTAAATGTTAGTTTAATTACAACAGTTTATAATTTCTAAGTGAGAATGCTTCAAAGCTCAAAGATGAGGACAGCAATCTCATATGCTTAGTATAAATTCACAAGGGCTTAGGATCTCTGACAGAAAAGATAGTGCTTGCTGCGGGCAAAGTTTGCTTTGACCAAAACTACATAGGAATGTATATACTAAAAAAAATAATTTTTCACAATTACAGACAAGTATGAGTTACGTGTAACCTATGTAGTTAAATCCATTTTTGATTTTGGAATTAGATGCCAGTTTTTGAGGTAATCCAGTCACGGAAATAAGTCACTCGTGTGTAAACTCCAGGTTTATTTGGTTTGGCACATTCGTCTCCCCAGCTCACTATTCCCACGAGGTACCACATCAGTCTAGAATCGGGAGTAACCAGTGGTCCCCCAGAGTCCCCCTGGAGAAAGAGGAGGAAAAAAAAATAAAAAAGATTTAATTTTTCAGAAGGGAAAATATAATTCTCTCCATAGATAAGAGGAAGCATCCAATAAGAGAGGAAAGCAAGTAGTATTTCAAGAGCTGCCATTTGTGCAGAATTCAATCTGCTTATGAAATTTGAGTCTGAATTCACTGACTTTTGCCTGTCTGCCATGGAGTCTCCTGACCTGTGGTTGTACAATATCCTTTAATTAAAAACGAATGAACGAACAAACAAACAAAAAAAACCTTCTCTTCCATTTTATGAAACATTCCTCACACTGGCTTGTCTTCCTCCTCATACAAAGTAGGGAAACACAAATATATACGTCATTCTAAGCCAACAAGAGTTGTGTTTTGTTTTGTTTTTTTTCTCCAGTAACCACTATCCTTTCAGCAAATTCTTTCAGTCACTTGCAGCAACAACATTTCAAAAAGAATTTCCTCAGGAAATTGGTCTTCTAACTAGCTAATATTTCCTTAAGACTTTAGTCACTCTCAAAGGCTGAATTCAGATACTGTTAATAGTATGACGCAGTGATAACCGTTAGGTTTGAAACCTTGCAGTGCCAAAGGCAATCCTCACAGAACAGAACAAATTCCCCACCACCCATCAAAAGACGTAACTGAAATACACAGCAGTTGAATCCTTCTGTTCAAGTCTCTTCAATGCTGAGCAGGACATGAACAGAGGAATTAGGTCTCCAGGACTTATCCTGCAAGGAGTTTTGCTTAAATCTGTAGGACTGGGATCCTGGAAGGGGCCTGTTTTGAACCAGCACTTACAAATATATTCTTTATAAGTAATATTAATAGAAATTGCCTTATTAAAAGTTATTGTTATGGAAATATTTTTGCTTGAACATAACCATTGCTTTGCAATGTTTGCAAGTCTGCATCATACATGTATCCCTACTATTCAATTTATGCCTAGCTTTCTTATCTTTGTTTCACAGTTTTCCTTGCGCTGATCCAAGTCTGTTACCAAAGATTGTAACAGATCTCTGTTAAAAGATGATCCTGTCATTTAATTTCAATGTGCAATTGTGCATTTTTGCACATGGCTTTTAATTAGTTGCCATAGTCAGCCCCTGCAGAACGATTTGCTGAAATCAAGGCACACGTACACTGGCAGAACAGCCTCTAGTATAAAGGAAAATGTAGGGGTTTGCTGTTCAGTAAACAAGCAAGGGGTTTGCTGTCCAGTAAACAAGGGGCTGGTGTGGAACAGCAGCAATGAAGGAGGAATAAAACATCAATATGGAGTATCCAGGTGGTATTTTTGAAAACAAATTGTTAGATTTCACAGAAGATACTATGAAAAGCAAATGGGTTCATAGCAGCTATTTTGAGTTACAGAATGAAAATTCCACTTCGTGCCATGAAAGATTTACATTCTGAATATTATACACATTTAGCTCTCTTAGTATAGGGTTTATTTGCTAAGTAACATGTAATAAATGCTATTTCATTTTACATGTTAATTCTTGTTTGAACAGAGCCCATTTTAAGGACTAATAAACTGTCAGTTAAAGTTTGATCAACCAAATACTGGAATCAGCATTAGAATAGTTTTCCTTTCTAATTTTCAGCTATGGTTACCTGGCAAGCATCTACTCCTCCTTCCAAGTATCCTGCACACAACATTCTGGGTGTTATGTCCCCATCGTACACTTCCTTTTTGTTGCAAGTATTCGAGTCAATAAGTTTCACTGTTGCTTCCTGAAGAGCATTAGGAGTTGGACCTGAGGGAAAGAATAGTTTGAGTAAATGCAATTGTGTTGATAAATAATGTTATCTTATGGAGGACCAGCTTAATTTTGTTTAAAACCAAGGTACTGCTTGTTACTTTCTCTAGGTTAGGCCTTAAAGAAAGTGTACATACTCAAACTCATTTAGAAACTGTACTATTAAGACAGAATTAATGATTGCATGGTATATAGTGCCCAAAGTACAACACTGTATTTTACAGATGTTCCATCTAATACCATGGAATGCAAATTACCTAGCAATTTGGCTAGAAGATATGAAATCAAGACAGCTTGGTTCCATTGCTAAAGGTACTCACAACTTGGCCTGATAAGAGCGTGAGCTTGGGCAAGTCACTATATGCAGCTCACTCTGCACATTTTCTTGAAAGCCTACAGAGTTATCTGCTTCTGGCTAGAGCTGGGAGAATATTTGCTCAGGCATTATATAAACACATGCATGGCTAGACTACCTGTCTTAAGAATTTACAATATGAAATGGAAAGCCTGGAAAAGGAGGTCATTTCTGCTATATTCTGCTTAAGTGGATTGTAGCTCTGTCTTCATCCAGTCTAAGTTTGGAGCAAGAAACTGCTGCTCACAATTAGAGAAATCTTTGCTTCTAGACAAAAACTAGGCTTGCTGCCACACAACATACAGGCTACACAAGTGATACCAATTCAGTAGCAGATCAGCACCAGGGTTCATGCAACACATGGGTTACCTGGTAGACTCACCATCATTGGTAAGTGCTCCCCAGCCTGTGATGACAGCATAAATATTATATGGAAAAGTCTCAGATGGCTCAGGCAGACAAACGCGGTGTATGTTACTTGTAAACTCAACTTGTTTAGAGAGCTTCACAAGTGCAATGTCATAATCATGCTCTGGGTAGCGGTACTTTTCATGAATAATAATAGTCTTGATTGATCGTTTTAAGCTTGGTGGCTTCAAAAGAGCTCCAAAAGTAGCAGTCCACTTGTGAGGGTGACTCATTCTGAAAAAGGTAAGAGTGCTGTAAATACTTAGCTGTAAATATAAGTACCTGGGGCTTTAAACTTGGCAAACACCTTTCTCTCATAACCCCTTCAAGCAAACTCCCTTCTAGATTCTTAAGGCGTCTGTCACTTCCCATAACACTGTCCCCCATGTAATTTTAGATTGTTTCTAGAAGAGAGCAATCTTACATTTCCTCCTCAGCCACAGTCTCCTACTCCCTCTGACCCCTCAACACTGACCTAGCCAGAGTGTGGCCACAGGGTATAATCAGGCCAAAAAGCCCTTCTGCTAGAAAACTCATCTCCTTTACTCTTTTTCATGTTAATAATTCGTTCAAGCAGCTGTTTCATCTTACACGCCCTGCAGCTTCACAATTGCCACAGTTGAAACAAAGAGTGCTGGCTGGGAGAGCATGGCTGAATGGAAAGGGAGGAATGTGGTTTTATAACTTCTGGTAGCAGCCTGAAGCTGCAGCAACCTAGTTATAACACCGAGGAAAACCTTTAGAAACATTCTGGGTAACAGGAAACAAACACTATCATTTCAGTCACATTACCTTTTCTTCATTTTTTTTTTCCTGAATGTGCCAAATGACTATAGATTACCGTTTGTACAATTCCTAATTCTGCTCCATAGACTCAGTCTTTAATATCTCACTGAAACAGACAAGTGATGGGTCTGCTCAACCCTGACTTTTTTCCCTTCCAAGGCAGAGAACTGTTCTCCTGGGTAGTTAGGGTTGTGCTGGAAATCTGGAAAGCCCCCCAGCTTGATCCAAATGGTGCACATTCTGCTGCAGATTCTCTCTAAACTGGGAACTTACTCTCTGAAGCAGTGAGCTGCAGATACAAGCCACGTATTGCTGATGAGTGTCGCACCACAGCGATGGATATTATTGTACTGCAAACTAGCTTGCCATGGCCAATCCCCAGTCTCTGCAGAAGACAATCCGCCGACTATTCGCAACGATGATGCTTTTGCTATTGACTTGACTGATCTATTCTGCCGTAACCCACAGACTGTCAGGAAGGAAAAAGAATGCATTAGTTATTCTTCCATTTAGTAAACATGCCTGCCAAGGGCTGCAGGTACTGTCGAAAATGTACATAAAATCACACACCACCTAGGTTCTCTAAAAGTGTAACATCAACACAAAAACATACTTTCCACCAGCCCCCCAAAACTGAGATCCTCATGCACAACCTATTCTGTTAGAAGCCTGAAGGAACAACTAACTATTATGGTAAGCCATGATGGTCAACCTTTCAGGTCTAGCTTCATGAACAGCTCTAATCAGGAATCAAAAACCTTCACCATACAGCCAGGACAATTCCCAAATACAGGGATTGCCAGCTCAAATGCCCCAGCTGATTTGTCACAAGGATAAAACATGAACAAGGCAAAATCTAAGATGGCAATGATCCAAGCCACGGGTTTTTACCAAGCATGCATGCAGATTGCATCAGCAAGATGTCTCCTGGAATAAGGCAGCTGCGCATTGCACAAATGGCAGCTGGCAGGTGGACCTTGGGAGCTGCTCAGGCAAAGAGCATTGTGCCAATCCAAGCCACAGGTGACAAAGGCATGGATACCTCCAACACAGTGTGCATCCATGGTAAGTATTATCCTCCAAACCCAGAAAGGAATGGAAATACTCATGGTTTTAGCCACTAAACAGACATTCAGGAGCAGCTGAAGCTCTCCAGTAGCTTTAGAAACTTCCTCAATTGAGGGAGCTGCTTCAGCTGTCTTCTCCCCTTCAACCAGTATCAAATCTGTCTTACCTGGAACAAGACCCACTAGACCAGGTCCTGATTTCAGCTAGACATTAGGAAAGTTGGCAGACAGAACTATCCCAATCCATTGAAAAAGAGACAGAGCTAAGAATTATTTGCATAGTGACAATACAATCCAAACTACTGCACTGCCTGTCTCCCACATACAGTGACCCAGAGGGGGACAAGGTGAAAATCTGTAATACCTCACTGAAGAGCTGCAAGCCCCAGGCCCCTTGAAGTCCTCAGAAGAGAAACACTGGAGCCACGCAGAGCATAGCCTCTGCCCCGTCCTGCTAGGATCTGCACAAGGTGATGTTAATAGTACCTCATAATGAAAAGCAGCAGCAATAACTCAGCAGATTGAAAGCTGTTCGTAAATTTGGAAAAAAATATAATTGTCACACAATATTGAGAAGCTGATGCGCTCAGTGTAATGGCTGCCCTGTACGGAAATTTGTAACTGCAATGAAGGAAAACAGTGAACTATAAAGATATGGATACTTGTCCAAAACTTTCTACTTGAAAGGATGATGAAAGATTGTACCGTAACTGATAAGACTGTCTGTACTAGCATGTTTACCTCCTGAAAGCTATTGGTAATCCTCAATTACTGGGCCTAGATCTGTATAATTCAATCAACCACCTGAGCGGTCAATGTTCCGAACACGGAGAAAAACACAGTTCCCTCAGTGACCCAGAACACCAGCACTTAATCTGAAAAAGCAGTATTATTTAATCTTCCATTACTTTACATTACCTGCTAAGAGATCAAACCTTTCTAGAGGTGGAAGAAATCCATTCCTGGAGTGCATTGGGAAGAGTGTTGCCAGCAGGCCGAGGGAGGTGATCCTGCCCCTCTACTCAGCCCTGGTGAGGCTACATCCGGAGTGCTGTGTCCAGTTCTGGGCTCCCCGTTTCAAGAGGGACATGGAGCTACTGGAGCGAGTCCAGAGGAGGGCTACTAAGATAATTAGAGGGCTGGAGCACCTGTCGTACGAGGACAGGCTGAGAGAGCTGGGCCTGTTTAGCCTGGAGAAGAGAAGACTGAGGGGAGACCTCACCAATATTTATAAATCTCTGAGGGGAGGGTGTCAAGAGGATGGAGCTGGTCTCTTCAGTTGTGCCCAGTGAGAGGATGAGAGGCAACGGGCACAAACTGAAGCACAGGAGGTTCCGGCTGAATATGAGGGGGCACTTCTTTACTGTGAGGGTGACAAAGCACTGGGACGGGCTGCCCAGAGAGGCTGTGGAGTCTCCTTCTCTGGAGATACTCAAAACCTGCCTGGATGCCATCCTGCGCAATGTGCTCTAGGTGATTCTGCTCGGCAGGGGGCTTGGACTAGGTGATCTTCAGAGGTCCCTTCCCCACCTTGGCCATTCTGTGATTCTGTGATTTGTAAGATTTTTTTTTAATGACTATTAAGTCTCCAAACAAGCTGACTTCCTTCTCTGAAAGCTCAAACATCTCTAAAACGGACTATCTCGACTTACCTACTACCTACAACTGAGACTACCTACGACAATACCTTTAGAAGACTGAGCATTGTCTATTTCCACAGCATTTTCTGTGCTACTAGTCATCCCCAGACCCACAATATTTTCATTATACTCACAGACCGACTTAACTTCTACACATTGCCTCATTGTCCTTCCTTCCTTCTGATATACACAAAAGAAATGTCAAATTCCCAATTTCTAGGAGCACACTGAAAGCCACTATTCCAAACTCTTTCACGTGCCCATTCCTGCCAGCTTTCAGGGGCACTTTGCATTCACAGGGTGTGATACAGGTCTCTGCCAGGCTGCCGTCCTTAAAGTGTCAATTGAACAGCATGCTGGTACACAGCCAGGTGTAAAACTCGTCACTTAGAGCATATATGACAAAATAACAGGTGACAAGGTGGAGATGAATTGTCACGCTACAGCATCAAGGACAAGCAACAGATCCTGCAGTTGTTGCTCCAAGATGCAGAAAGAACTGACAGTCCTGTGCAGGCAGGATTAGACTTGACTAGATATTTAAGTACATGTTTTAATCCATTTTTAAAGAGATGTCAGACTTCACCTTTAAGATACACCTTCCACACCGGCACTGCTGGAGGCAGGAGCATGCCATGGGCAGGTATCAACCAGGGCGTGCTGCTCTGCAGCACACAGCAGCAGAACCTGAAGATCTCCTCTCTGCTCAACATTGGGTATTTCTATAGAACCATCAGCATTTTTTCTTTTCTCATCATGTGCTCTTTTCTTACTTAATTGCTATTACTTTTAACAGGAGGAACTATAAACACTATAAAAACACTATAAAACACTATAAAAAACACTATAAAAAACTATAAAAAAAACTATTAAAAAAAAATGACCAAGGAACTCAGCAGTGCGTGCAAGACTTTTTCTAAAGGGGATTTTCACCCCATTTACACTGAAGACTTTCAAGCCAGTTACGATAGTCTTAAAGCATCCTGAAAGGCACTGACAAAAGACTTCTCTGTGACTGAGCAGGATTTCTAATCCAAGCAGGATTTTCTCATCTGTGTAAAGTGTAAGGTCATGTTCAGTAGACAGAAGGAAAAGAAAAGGCTTTTAAGGGCCAGGAAAAGTGCTCAGAGACTCTTGATGCTAAAAAAAATAATAGAGGTTTCCCATGTTTAAAAAGCCCTCACTTACTGTCATTGAAGATTGCTTCTGCTCTTTTCTTCTCCACATCTGAAACAACAAAAAAAAGTCAGTGTAAGGTCAGGACAGCACAGACAATGTTTATCTCCTCCATGACCATCCTACCCTATGGCTGCTTGAGTACCGGGCATCACGAGAGGCAGAGCAGATGGGGGCTGCTGTAGAAGCCAGTGCAATTCATAAGTGGTCACGATCTTGCACTGGGTAGTGCATTCCTCTCTGCTGTGCAGTTTGCTGTTCTGTGGCCAGCCAATATCCTCTGGAGCTACCATTCTAGTTGCCAGCAATCCAGGGGATAATCACAGTCTTAATACCATTCTTAAATTGTACAGAAATTCTTGTACAGCATATACAACTTTGCAGTCTGTGGCTGGAGCTTTCCTCAACAGATTCCTGTCCCTATCTACTTTCTTGATTTTTATTTTCTCTTTGCAGCTACACAGAATGTTATCTAGCTTTGATCCAAGGCCACACCAAGCCAGGAGGAGTCTCTTTTGAATGCAAAGGGCTCTGGATCATACTTGTTGCCTACCGTGCTCTTGCAACTTGTGTTTTGCTTGTGGGCTTGACGCGCCTGGTATGCAAGGTGAATTGCATGTTTGCAATCCACCATTACTAGATACATACTCCATCATTTCCTAACAAGGCAATAAGCAGATCGTGATATAAAAAGGAAGCAAAAAGAACTGCAGTGTACATACAGTATGACTGCAGGGAATGTTACAGAGGAAAGGCAGCGGTAGGGCTGACATACATGCATCCAACTGCTGCTTTGTTTTATAAGAACAGGAGATGAATTATAACTGAAAATTTATATAGTGACGGTCTTATTCACCATAAACGGGAACTGTCCTCATGATAAAGGTTTACTGGTGGGCAAGCAGCAACTGGTGAGGTCCCCTATCAGTAGAAGTGTTCACTTGCACGTTCTCAACTACTGTGACACAGAATGGAGAAAACCCTAAAGTACAGGTAATTCCATGCTTCAGGAATGCTTGTTGTACTCCAATAATTTCCATGTATAACATTACTGTCTGTTGCCAATATTCCTTAGATCAAAATGTAATAATATCAAATAGTAAAAGGTAGGCCAGCAAGGGGATTCAACGGTGCTACAAATTTTTGTAAGTTAAAAAGAGCTGAGCCATGCTAAAGAACTATCTGCTTCACCTATGTGGTTATACTGGCAAAAAGTGCTTTGGAAAGAATCTGGCCCTCCTTATTTATTTCAACCATACTAAGAATCCAATATTTTCCTGGAAATTCATACTACATTCAATACTAGCTCAGCACTTGGGTCATTCTAATATTGTATAGCTGGAAAATGGTAAGAAACCAACAAATGTAACCAACAATGGAAGCACACCTTTTGCCTTTGAGTGCAATATTGATGATTTTTATTTTTATTTTTTAACTCCTCTCTGGGTGGAGAGACATTTACCTCATAAGGCCTAATTATAAAGCCTGCAGTCAATTATTAATACTTGCATTATGTTGCAAAGCTAATCAAGAAGACAAAAGAAGCAACCAGCTGGTTCCAGCGCAGTGCCGGAAGCAATTCAATCGGTATGTTCTTGCTGCACTGAGTTTTGCTGTGAATCACGCAGCCATTCTGCAAAGCACCTGTCTATATCTCTATTGGCTTTTTTAAGAGGCAACTGAAATAAAACTAAAAATCTCCTGTGGGCAAAATTCTGTTCTGAGACCTAGCCACTGCTTGTAGCTGGGCTATACTACAAGTATTTGGAGAAAAAACTTTTCCCCACACTGTAAGTCTTAAATAGGATGGCTGTAAAGCTTTGAATTTTAGAATATTTTATCAGCAGTTGATGTACTCTCATATCCACTCACTGCTGTAGAAAAAAGCGCAGTGACACTTGTCAATAATGAATGCTATATTCATCAGGGTAGGGTCACAGCTTAGCTTTAGAGATCTGTCAGATGCAGTGCCCTAAATGTGTATCCAATACTGGGAGCTGGGACAGAGGTATCAAAGAAAACACCACAGTGGGGAAAACAACAACAACAACAACAAACGACCTGGCAAAAGCAGGTGTTAACAGACCTGGGAACACATCATGCAGATTAGGACAGGTGAAATTAAGGACTCAAAATTAAAGACACAGGACTCAAAACCAAATTCAGAGCACATATACGTCTTTGGAAACCAGAGCTGACATGATTTTCAGATAAGCTGAACCCACAGTAGGTACCATCAAAAGCAGGGAACACTTCAGGTTACATGATATTTCTGGGGGAAAAAAAAACAACCAACCAACCAAACAAACAAAAAAACAGGTTTCTTGCTGTCTTACCTCACTAGGGGCTTGCTTTCATTTGCTACCATCAAAAAATGTTGACATTTTTTACCTGGTCAACAGCACAGATATTCATTGTGCCAACCAACATGCTGCAAGCCCTGCCTTGAAGCAATCACTTGTAAGGCACGAGATAATTTCTCTGCCCTGCTCATTTACTAGTTGCCCTAGTTGTTTGCACTACCAACAAAAAGCATCAATTAGTAACAATTAAAATGTCATATCTCATCCCAACCACATAGGGCTGCAAAAATAGTTGTTTGTGCTGCATTTAGGGAAACAGTGTTCAGGCTTCCACTGTAAACAAGAACAAGTTAAACTTGAATATGCAAACCTACCTGCAAAATGGAACTTGCTATTAAGTTAAAGCTTGCCCAACTTAAGAGAAAACTAATGGTTAAATTAAAATCACAGCAATCCATTGAAATATGGCTTAGGGAAAGCACCTTTCAGAAGACGGCCCTGTTTTCCAGCTGGATGATCAGTTAAAACAGTTATTTTGTTTACTCAGTTAACTAAATTACCTTTGAACACACCTAAGTTATTGGTTTCAATTTCCTACGAATGAGAATAGTGACTTGGTACAGTTACTATTTGTTATTAATATTAGCTAATATCTTATTTTTACTGCTGAATATACATGTTTGAGCAAGCACAGAAAGAAAAGGAGAGTAACTAAAAACAGGAAAGCTGCCTGATTTTGGTAATTGTCTATATGCAATAGCCAGTTAAGGCCAGGATTCCTAAAGGAGTTCAGTGCCCAAAGCCTGCATATCTATTTGGCAACCATCTAAATGTTGGCAGGTTTATACTTAACTGCAGAGTGAATGTGACTACTCCCCTCCAAGGGACTCAGAGATTCCTACAGAAAAATGTGCTTGCATTGTCTTGCCTCTAATTAACTTCAGTGTCACAGCATCAGAAAGGTTAATCTTGTGTCCACTGCCCTATTTCACTTGAGTTACAGAAACCAGTGCTTACATTAAAGGGAAAATAACAGTCAGAACCCCTTAATGACTCAAATGGAGCAGACATTACATTGAAGAAGTTCAATCAAGGCAAGCAAATGCATTACTAGAGGATACCAGGCATTTTCAGCTTAGAAAGGGCAAGAGAGCCCTTCAAAATTAGAGGTGAGAAAGCTGCTTCAGAAATCTGATACAGCTTTACCAGGACAATTGCCTAATTTTTCACAGATGCTAATTTCCACAGGCAGCTTCATTTTCTTTAAAGGCTTCCAACTGCAGGTTTCTATGTGCCATAATGTAACCACTAGCTTCAAAGGCAAACTGCATGGTCCGCGTTCATCACATAAGTAATGTTTAAATTGTTTTCTCCCACAGAGAAGACAGGGTAGGGATTATCTTAAATGGGGTAATGAGAGGAGAAGAGGATTTAAAATGTAAAAATAAATAAATAAATAGAAGTCAGTACTAATACTACTTCAGTACTAATGCTATTTTCTTGGACATGCATTTGAAGCAAAGCTTTGTGCCATGCATCAGAGGAAGCATCTTCTACTGCCCCTTGTCACTTTGATAACATAAGTCCTTCAAAAATACAGGAAATTACAGAATTCTCAGGTGCATCAGAAATAGTGGGATCACCTATTTTGATGTTATTTAGGGTAACAGCAGTACATGTAGCCAAAAAAGGATCTCTGACAAGTTTCAGCAGTTCACCAACCTTGGGCAGCCAAGAGGAGTGCCGCAGAGTGAATCTGTCCCATAGTGCAGTCATAGAGAGGGATAGTATCTCTACCCTAATGCTCTTTAATTACGTTAAAGACTGCAAAGGCCCCAGGTACTGGGGCGAAATGGGAATTAGAGCAGTCCTTCAGAGTGAGAGGCTAAGTCCTGTTCCAAGAACTGTACCTGAAAGGAAACGCAGCAGTTTCCTGAAAGATTGCAAAACACAAGCACTTTGGGCTCAGCAGGGAAGTCTCACTCCTCTGTGGTTACATCGTGCACACAACCTAAAACAACTTCCTACTAATATTCCTACATTCTCTCCATTCTCTCAACAGGAATTACCTCCCTAGGGTTAAGCACCCTTGTGGAAGTAGGTACCTGGGTAAGGTAGGGAAGCATAGCTTAGGTACAAATGATGCAATTCTCATTCCTTCAGTAGGGGAGAGTAACCTGGTAGAGACAAGACAAAAGCTGTATACCTCTAATTGTCCCTGTCACCCTGCCCTTCCCTCCCTACTTATGTCCACGGGACCTGTCCTAGCATGCATGACTTCCCCCCCATCTCCACCTTCAATCACAACTTAATTCCTCTCCATTTCCTGATTAAGACAACAATACCTGTCTTTCATGGAAATTTGTAGCTCCAAAATTGGTAATAATCATCCCCTTCTGAAGGATGAATGAATCTTTAGTTCAATAACATCCCTCCCGTGTGAGGATAACATGCCATATGTTGTCAGACGTCCAGTGAAGACACTTGTATGGTGATATGTAAGTGCAGATCCATCAACCATTAACATATGCTGGAGTCCTCCTTTACAAGTCAGGCCCTGTGGCATCTCCAGCACAGCATGTATTCACTTTGATTTCATCACATCCAAACCAAGTATCAACTTCATCACTATCAATGAAAATAGTGGGATTTTTGTGTGTGTGTTTTTCAGTCTGCTGTATTGAGCCAGGAAGCCCCCCGGAACTTCAGCTCCATTTAAAAGGAAGATGTCTCGCAGTGCTTTAAATCTCTAATTCTGGTGCCAGCAATGGCACTGTGGCATAGCAGCCCTGTTACTGTGCACGATCAGACGCAAGCCTAGCATGAACAGAGGCTGTGAAGCCACACTATGTGAAACAAGACTGTGAGCAATATTGTCACTGCTCAGCAAGGACTAACAGCTCCCGTCAACCCGCTCCTTACTCTGCCTCAAGTGCTGCCTTCCTCCTTCACACACACAGCTGAACCCACCACTCATGCAGATGAGAGCTGTTTTATTCCCCAAGCCTTTTGGGGAAGACAACAAGATTGTTGCAAACACTGAAACGTGCCACCTTGTGCCAGGGTAATGGCATCAAAGTGGGGGAATATAGGATCCCCGCTGTGTTTCTCAATGTGTTGATACATGTCCTGTTCTACTACCACAGGCTGCTGTTGTGGCTTGTACAAGTGGCAAGTACAAAAGAAAAAGCACAGACTGCCACACACATTCTTTGAGCCACAACTTGATGAAACGTACCTCAGTAATCCAGGTCAGACACTCATCTGAATGTCTCCCAAAGACGACTTGATAAAGAAATGAGAATCCATCTCACCAGGTTCTGTACTTTGCAGGGAGCTTTGGCAAGTACCAGGTGCCAGATAAACAGAAATAATAACAGTTGACTTGTTGATCAAAACCAATTCGTGACTCATTGTTCACGGTCAAAACCCTTGGCTGTGAGACAGATGGGAATACTTCCTACTCACTATGAACAGTGCCAGTGATCTTGCAACCAGTTTCTTTCTGACGTCAAGAGTACATTCCCAAAAATACCTTTTGAGAGACTTCCAACCTACCTGGCAAGGGGAAAGAGGCTGGCAAGCTGCTCTACACTTTGCCTAATAGGGACGCAGGCTCTGAGGTGACTACTTCTAATCAGGAAACCCTGAGGAAAAAAAAAATCAGCCTTGTAGATCTCTTTAGTGCCAGAACTATACAGAGGACAAACTGTGACACCTTCTTTCTATACAAGTGGAAGAGCAAGTTCTAACTTGGGTGCTTCTAAGTCAACTGCAATTTGACATCTTATTCTGCCAGCCTTTCCATTGGTCTTGGAGAAGATAGGACTTTGCTAGTTTCTCCACTGAAAAATATTTAGGTGGACAAACCCAACTGGAAACAAGCACAGAGATCTCCATCACCTCCCATTTTCTATCAGAGCTATAGTGGATGTATAGAAATATCATTGTTCTTGGCTAGTAGACTAAGTAAACTATGGCTAAACAAGAAAGTAGGGACTTCAATAATAACAACACACCTGAAGACACCCCAATAACAATGTATTTTTGCAGCTCTGTGTAAAGGACATCAACTGTTTAGTGATGATACAAAATAAAGACAATATTATTTTGCCTTTTTTCCTTTGTTTTGCACACACTATTTTTCCACATCTATGCTATCCAACTTCTCTGGTTTTCACCCTCCCAAAAAAGAAAAGTGAACTCGTAAAATATCATCAGCTTAGATTCCATCTCCTCAAAGCTCTTTATTCCCAATCCTCTGGAAGGAACGGGCAAAGCAAGATCCTGCGTTGGCAGAATACTTCTGTGCTTCTGCCCTGGACCACAGCCGAAGATCCCAAGTGTTGCACCCAATTTGAAGGTAGTTTGTTGGAGCTGATCCCCACAGCAAACACTTTTGAGTGAAGTGCAAGTTGAGACATGGTGTTGAACAACAAGACGATTAGATCCTGGGAGGAAGACTTACTCATTCTCCTTATCAGACCCTCCTAGCATGCCATGTAAATAAGTGCCTGACCTGGATTTGTTCAACTAGTTAGCTGTGCTCACCTAAGGTAAGCTATATTATTGCCCCCAAATTAGAATCTTTTGATAAGGGGATTATAATGAAAAGGTTAATGTTTTTTTAGAAGCCATCATGAAAAAGTTCTGGGATTGCCTCAAGATAAATAGGGATTCCAGTTGGCAAAACTATGAAAGTTACAATGAAGCAGATGTTAGAAAGGTTCTGCAGAGCATGGAACAATCTAGGGCTTCTCAGCTTTCCTTGGCTTAAGTATTAGTGCTGCACAGGATATATTAGAAGGGAGAGAGAAACTGGAAATGCAAAACCTAGATCCCTCTCTGGACTTCCAGGACCTGTTGTAAGTTGTCACTTCTACCAGGTGTGGGGAAGAAGGATGAACTTTGTAAGCTGAGACCTTCCCTTCCTCAGAAAGTACAGGAGTGCTCCATTCTGTACTCTCTACCTTAGTCAACCTCATTTTCTTAAATGGCACTGCCAACTGGAGCTTGCCTAAACCTCATAGCGCTGTTGAAATCCTTTCAGCAAAGAAAGATCTAAATTTTATTGCTGTCTCCTAGAAATGGCAAGATAGTGTTTATGTTCCTTTGTGTCATGGGTAACAATTGCACAATGCTAGTCCTGTAGTGAGTAGCAGACCTATGTAGTCAGTGTTTTATGGTTAATGTGGGACAGCCAAGAAAAGCAACAGGAAGTTTATCATACAACTTTATCAAAGTAACACCGAGATGCCATCTTTTACTGAAACCAAATATTTAATAAAAACATAGTGATTCAATTGTATAAACTAATGTTTTAACTAGCAACTAATCATAGAATCATAGAATATTACTGTAACAGTCCTGGTGCAGTTCAAGGTCAACTAAAACATCTGTGAAGCACTTCCCTCATTTACCAGACTGAATATAAACAACTAACCAGATAACTTGATGAGATCACAGTTATTCTTAACAAGCATTTTTGTACTTCTTCCAGTTTTATCCTTTAACCAAGGCATCAAATTAAGATTCATTAAGCCATGACCTGACCAGCATTAAAAAAAAAAAACACAAAACACTACCACCGAAAACAAACCACAAGTCTTTCAGTCTCTTTGGTTGATGGCCTCACACTATTTCTATCTGGAAGGAAACAGAAAAGTGGTGCTTCTTTGCCCAGAGGGATGTTATCCATTATCCTGAGCCACCCCAATGGTGGGATGGTTTGACTGGTTGGGCCATTAAGAAACAAAGGTCGTTTGACAGCTCATATTTGAGTTTCCCTGCACTGCTGCATCTTGCGCATTTCAAGCACCAAGAGGTAGAACAAGGGGTTGCTCCTGATCATTTCTGAGTGGGAAGAAGCCTGGATCCATCCAGCATAACATTTGACCTAGGATTCTCGTTCATTCAACACAGCTGTCTGGTCTCCCTGGATCTTTGCTGGCTTAAGTGGTCTAGGTGGTCTTAAGTGGTCTGCAAGGAATTTTGATCCCCTCACCAAAAATTATTTTTTCCCAATGCATGTACTGTTTCTCCACAAAGACTGTCATCCATGCATAGTTTCTGCAATTTCAGGCTCCTCAAAGATGGAAGGACCTAAGGAGCATGTTTGTTTGCATTGCTGTGTACTGAAGCACTGTGGTGAGGCTCCTACTCTTTACCCTGACAGGAGTGTAAGGTTGATATTGCAGTCGGGAGGAAGAGCAAAATTGTACGGAGAGGCCACAAAGCATCTGCTCCTGTCAATCTTTATTTAAAAGACTTAGGTGAGCTTTATACAGTGCCATTGATTTTGTTCCTACTTAACATCAGGAAAGACTCGATCTCAGTAACAGCCATCATCATAAGGGAAAATCAAGTCCCATCAATCAGAAGAGCACAAGAACTAGATTTAAGAGAGATGTAATATACTTACTTGAGACCGTAGAAGACCTGACATTTATTCGCAGGGGTCCAGTGTATTTTCTCAGGCCCCTTCGTAAGATCCTTTCAACTCTTTCTCTCAGTGCTTCTTTGCAATCCGTGGAGGAGAACCAGAATGTGAGCAAAGCTTCTGCCACCACACCATCAGCATCTGGACTGCAAACCAACAAAACAGTCTGGTTACCTCCAGCCTATTTTGGCATTTCTTAGTTTTCATCTTAGCTCTTCTAGCAATAACAATGTAGCAAAGGATTAGATACATGCTTGAACATTTCGTACATTTTTAAGAGTATGAATTGCTAAAAGAAATCCAAGCATCTGCTGAATTGTCTAATGTTCCTTAGGGTATGACAAGGCATGATGTTTTCTGTAAGTGGCCAGACCAATGTTATAATCCTGGAGTCTAAAAAGCGGTGACTGATTACATGTTTGGGACGCAAGAAAAGGATGGAACGAACTGATTTGATTGCAATGAAAAGCCGGATATGCAGTACTTCAGAAACATAAGGCAGATGGTTAATTGTATCTGGACAGACCTTTCCAGGGTCCTGTATGTGCACAGAAGAAAAATCTTAAATTGCCATTCAAAAAGGTATTTGAGGAAAGGCGAGAGACTATGCAACTTAATTCTCGCCACCGCAGCCTCATGAGAGATGTGAGTATCTGCTTGGACATTCCTGGGAGAAAATGTGATTGATAACCTCACATCATGCAACAGTGAATGAAACTCAGCAGCATCTCCCACAGTCTACTTATCACAGTCCAAAAGATGAATAAAAAAGGAGCCTTTTACATCTCACTGAAAAGCATGAGCTGCAGTCATGCTGGGACACACGTTTCCACAGTGGTTGCTGTAAATCCCACATGTGATCAGAAGAAAGGAAGAAAGGAATATAATCTTACAAAGGACTGAATTCATCCAAAAGTAATACTTATTTCTCCTTAGACAGAGCACCAGACACTGCAAGAGATGGAGTGCTAGACTACAAACACTGAAGTGTCTAATCTGGCATATTAAATCTTGCTCTACGCTTGCAGATGGCTTATCCTTGGTCATTACACAGGGAAGATAAGAATGTGTACCAAGAACCTTCTTTCCTCTGTTTCTTTCTACCTGAGCCAAGAATGGCACAACCTACAAGAGACAGAATCTCAGTTACTTCGCATTTCATGGAGAGTGAGCTAAAAGTGGGTTGCTCTGTCTTAAACATCATTCAAACAGGAAAGTGAAAGAGAAGCACTTCCAGTTACATCTCACTGCCTTGGACAGTTGTATTTATGTAGAGAAAAAAAATTAAAAATAAAAATCAAGTAGCTTATACACATACCATGTGATCAGCCTTTGATAGTAGAAAAGAACGTGCACCAGAACAAAACAGATATTCCTGTATTGCCAGTGAAGGGCAACAAAAAGACCATGGGTTATTAGCCCACTGTAGTATGCAAAAGTGCTTCATAGGTGAGCAGAAAGACACATTCCTTGCCTCAAGGATATCGTATTTGAGACCGAGTAGCTATATGTGAACTTTCCAACAGACTGTTTTTTCCCTTAGTGCCAATTTCAGCATGACTGCCACTCCATTTATTTTCCAGATATTATCTGATTCAACTGTGGGTGTTGCTTTGCATTTCTGAGGTGTTCCCTCACCTCTCCCCCCACTCCTCTTCCTGTGCTGTGCCACGCTGGAATTACCATATCAACTCTTGCAAGCACACCACACCTCTCAAAACCCTCAGGTAAGTACAGACTGCCTTGAATCACTCACTGTATAACAAAAGTCCAGAGCCAATGGCACCTAGTCAAGACATATTTTGGCTTTCTTAGTAAGCGGTGGGGATTCTTACTAATGTATTGCTTATGCGAAACAAAAAATACGCACAGTGCTTTCCAAAGAAATTCACAGCAATGACCCTGATTAGGAGAGCTTGCTTTCTAATCACCTGAATAGCCATGAAGCTTGTAGTAAGAGATCTCTCTTATTAGGCCAAATGATATACCGGAAGAAGCAAACAAGTTTTAGCACATACAAGTCTTGCATCCAGCACAACAAACCTCACAGCAAGTACCTCAGTCTGTTCTTGGGAACAAGACGTTATGAAAGATACTACTTCTCCCTACCGATTGACCTGTCAGATCTTTAAACCACTTTGTCTGCACTTACAGCACATCAGTATCTAAAACATTCCTAAAGCTACATTCAAATAACAATTTGTATGATTTGCCTAAGTGGGAGTTAAGCCAAGATAGAGTGGGAGCCCGGATTCCACAAACCATGGAAGAACAAGGAGAAATACATTCACAGCAATAAGATCTTTGGGGCTGCTGTCATTAGTCTTGCATCTTTGATATGTGATTATTAGGACACAAAGCTCACTTGTGGAGTGATGTGCACTCACTCAGGAAAAAGACCTTAGTATTACAACAGGGATTTCTATGAAAAAGGTCACTTTCAGTAGTCAACAGTAGTCAAAAACACAAATCAAAAGCTAGATATTACTGGCAAATAGAGATAAAATAAAATAAAACAAGAAAATAATTGCAATATCATAATCCCAGTGATGGTTCTGACCTCTTCATCTCAAAGAGCAGGGGCAGATTCAGAGCAAGGTGACAAGAAACAGTTCCTGCAAGGAATGGCTGAGCAGACTGGAACTTTCAACTTAAAAAAAAAAAAAAAGAGAGAATAGCTCATAGGGTACAGGAATGAAAAGAGATATGAGGACATGAGGGAAAAGTCTGATACCACTAATTGCTTGGAGAGGAAGGATAGAAACCTACTTTTCACCACCCACCTCTCCCAACACAAGAACTACGGGCCATCAAATGATCCAAAGGAGGTGGTTCTTTGCAAGAAACTCCTTACTGAAGGATGGAGGTGCAAGAAGTTCAGGAGTCCAAAGAGAAAATCATAGAATAGTAGGGGTTGGAAGGGACCTTGAGAGATCATTGGGTCCAACCCCCCTGCCAAAGCAGGTTCCCTAGAGCAGGCTGCCCAGGTAGGCGTCCAGACAGGCCTTGAATATCTCCAGAGAAGGAAACTCCACAACCTCCCTGGGCAGCCTCTTCCAGTGCTCCGTCACCCTCACCGTGAAGAAGTTCTTTTGCATGCTGGTGCGGAACTTCCTGTGCTCTATCTTGTGGCCATTGCCCCTTGTCCTGTCCCCACAAACCACTGAGAAGAGGTTGGCCAAATCCCTCTGTCTCCCACACCTCAGGTATTTATACACATTGATAAGATCCCCTCTCAGTCTTCTTTTCTCCAGGCTGAACAGACCCAGGTTTCTCAGTCTTCAAAAAGAAAGAAAAGAGCTCCGCGGGGGTTTGCCAAGCAGACAAACCTTTCAGGAAGTCCCAAGTGGTAAATAGCTGGTAGGAAGCATACGGAGGAGCAGTTATCCTCCACAACAGTTCGGTTGTATTGCTGCTGCTCCCTAGGCATCTGCTTATGCACTGAGCAGAATTAAGATTACACTCAGTGGGGGATTATGCTCCAGTCATACATAAGATCCACCATACTGAATCAGATCAAACGTCTCTCTAGCTGGACCTGGTGCCTGGTGAGCATTTCATGACATCTCAATTGTATGCCCTTTTCTTTTTTTTAAACAATCTCACATACCTCACTCTGACTAAGCGTGAACGGACGTATTTTTTCCTTAAAATGGAATTGTGAAATGTCTTGTCCATCTGTTGAAAAAAAGAAAAATACAAATTAACAACAAAAAAACAGGGGGGAGGGATGCACTGCTGGAATGAGAATTCAGAAAAAAAGCATTCGGTTACAAAATCACAGATTACAGAACCACAGAAACACAATCCAGCCCAACCTCTAAATAAGATTTGTCACAGACTTTCCTCTGCTATTCCCCATTTTAGTTGAGGCACATCACAAAAAGTTAGCTTGTTTTTCCTCAATATCCTATGGCTACATCAGTGTTCCACTAGACTACCATCCTATCCACTCCTAGGCATAATTAGGGATGTTTATAAACATCTGGAAACATGCGAAACATGCTGCAGCAACCTCCCCAAGCATATCCTTCTCAAAAAGGCTTACAGAAAGGATACAGCATGCTGTGCTCTGCACTGCACCTCTCTTGTAGACTTTTTTTTTCTGATAGGACATTTATCTTTGCTTTAAATTTCTATAGGACTAAGGATATCAGTGATCTCAAATTGCAGCCCTCCCCAAACACCCTTGCTATTTGCCACATGCTATTCTCATCTGAAATAGGAAGCCTTGGACTTGTTTTATAACTTCTGAGTGTTAGGAATCAATGCCCAAATGACATCTTTGCTGGTATCTGCTTAACCACATCCTGCTTAAGGCTGAATGTTGTCTCAAGATTGCGTGACCAGTCTGAGACAATGCAGTGTAATATAACAGGGCAAGAAATTCTGCCAGGAATAGTTTGGGATCACTGAAGTATTGAGAAACAGCAAAGTCACAAGTGAGTTATGCAGTTCCTTGTACCAGCAAGACCCAGGAAATCTAATGCATACACCCTGTAAACATCAAATGTGTTACAGGAAAGAAAGAAACAAACAAAAACTTAGAAATGCTTTACAAAATCATGTAAGTTTTTTGTTTTGTTTTGTTTGTATTTTTTTAGCACATATAGGCTCTTTGATTCAGAACCAAGTCTTCACATTTTCAGCCCTTAAAAAAAAAAAGTAGAAAAGAATAATCAAAGTTATGGTAATGTCTTTCAGATTCAGAAACAAGTAAGAAATCTGGTGTGATTCTCACAAATCTCCTCTTTTCAACCTTGGCTTCTGTAAGATGAAGCCTGACATTGCTATGTATAGAATAATTTCAAGATTGAAACTGCCTTATTTTGAGTGGTTTTAAGGTGAAAAGCACACACTAGGGGGAAAAAAACATTCTTGGTCACACACTGGGCTGATATCTTGCTGTTACGAACAGTTATCTGGAATTACTAAGGAATTCAGAAGAACAGACAAAACTCCATGGAAAAAAGATATAGTGGACATATCAAGTGCAACAAGCTACTGTATATGCAAAATGCATTTCATACATGCATTTAGAAATTAAGAATAGGCATACATTTAGAAATTAAGAATAGTTTTATGTTGCCTGTAATTCTGAAGCCTGTTTCCCTCACCCCTCTCTCCACACTTTGGATATTGGAAGTATTTGTCCTCAGACAAAATGAGATTTTTTTTTTTTAAATATATGTCATACTATTTGCTTGTATTTCCTGTAACAATTTCAAATGCTTCACTGATGACTGTGTTAGCAGAAGGACGCGCTGCTAGCTTCGTGGCGTGCAATGGCGCGTGCTATCTTCGGCTGCACTGCCTCCAAAGACTTAGAGATCTTTGGGCCAGAGACTTTGCAGAGCACAAAGCACCGTGCAAACGAGAGAGAGCTTTGAGCTGTGCTGCTGTACATGTCAAGCCTCTACATTGCAAAAGAGAAAAGCAAAAGCAGGCTGATTTTACACTTAGGCAAGAATTTGCAATCTCTTGCAAGGGAGGGTGAAGTTAATACGACATGTCTGAAACCTGTATCTCCTCCTGGTGATTATATTTTCAATCCATCTGTATTCTCTCATCTCAGAGAATGCGAGTGTTTTTGCTACACTTGCCACTTGCATTTCTGTAGCAGAAATGTGGATCCTTGCTTCTGCTCCCCATTCTCTTGCACACATTTGCTACAGCCTGAGCAGTTCATGTGGTTGTGTATTCTTTACTCTTGACACGTTCAGCTTTCTCCTCATCCTGGACCACTTCCTAGATGTTCTGTGCAGACTGGTCAGGAACACTATGTCCTGCGGCAGAGTGATTTTCAGTGACATCAGAGAAAAAACTATTACACACAACACTTTTTTTACAAAAAAAAAAATCTAAGGAGTCCAAATGCAATTTGGACTATCAGCAACAGATACTGTTTTCAGGAAGTTCAAAAGGGATGCTGGAGTTATTTTATGGAGGAACAGTAAGTGTTTGATTTAAAATGATACCAACATTACTGGATTTGCGTTACTTCCATTCTCTTTCACAATTTCATATCTCAACGAGAAAGGAACCTATTTTCCTGTTACACACAGTCACTAATTTTCTCCTTCTTAGGATTTGCCTTAGTTCTACATCACCAATAGATCAAAAACACCAAGTGAAGAGTGTTTGTCTCTAGTTATTCTTACAGACTCTTTAACACCTTCAAACCTGACCAGGAATTTTTTTCCACTTTTGTAACCTGCCATATCTTATTGGGAAAGGCATGCTAGCCAAATGTCTACACTGTGGCCCCTAACTCTCACCCTGCTGATAAATTAACTTGACAGATATGAATCTGTCCCAAATGTACTCTTTTATATTCATACAGAGTTTACATTAAGAGGAAAAAACTTAGAGAGATGCCTTCTGATAATAGCTCGCAAAGATTAATTGTCTATCCCACATTTTTACCATAAATCATCTGGTAAAAACTTTCACACCCATAGCCAACAATAAACATTTTTCTCCAATGTGCCTATAGCTTTCTTCTCAGCCTGAGTCATAACCCTGGAAGCAAAAGTAACTAGAACTTTGCCCAGTAACTAGGTGGGACCCAGTCCTGCTTGGGTGAAGCACCTACACTCATTTAAAGCATTTTGTTTTGATTGCAGCCACTGAAAAGAGATGCTGTCATGTCCAGATCCCTTAATTTCACCTCTGATCACTTGTTTTCCTGGCCATTGTCTACCAGCTGCTGGATGGTGACTACTGCTTTAAAAAAAAAAGAAAAAAAAAGAAGAAAAAAAGAAAAAGAACACAGCTTCTCTCTGTGCATTACATTTTCTAAGACAAACGACTTCACCCTTGCACTCTGCTTGATCTACGCTTCTACAGTATTTAGTAGTGGCCAGTAACAAAGACACAAGAAGAGGGCTAAACACTCCCACCTGTACAAACCCAGCCACAAAGGAGATTTCTTCCTTGTTCCTTGCAGCCAGAAGTTTTACACCTTGATGAGCAAGACTTGTTTTTCTATTCTGCCTCAGGTGACTCTGGATCTCATCATTATCCTCTTTTTCTTGTGTCACACCATGTCAGCAGGGCCAGCCCTCTGAGCCCCCGGAGCAACCTACCAAAAGCTTTTCGTGATGTCAGGTTCGGCTGATACACCCTGCCTCCCTGGGACCCAAAAGAAAAGCAAGCTCTGTAAGTGGGTCACGTGCGACAGCGATCACGTTGCTCCACTGTGGGACGAAGCTGACCTGGGCTGGGATTGTTCAGATGTGTAGCTGGGTCTGGAAGTGACCCGGCAAGGTCGGTGTGCCTTGCTTTCTCCCACCACACATGGTTCTGTCACTGCACACAAGGTAAAGATTCATAAAAAAAAGTTCTTCTTAAATCTAGTTTGACAGAACTTGTGCGAGATACTTGCTGAACCCACTGAATTACGCATGTGGGATGTTGAAAGGCATTCGTTAGGTTTGGGAGCAAATCCTCTTGTTGCTCAGTACTATCACTCTTCTGCCTGCCACCAGTTTAGTCCTTCTACAGCTATCTTCATGCTAACACTCTTCCCTTTGCCTTGATAGCTCCTTGGGAAGTAAAGCCTATTATCAATGATTTTTTTAAGTTTTCCAACCATGAATAACTAGAACATGTTGCCTGGTCCAGTGAACCCCTCCAGTACTTTACAGTAACAGTACAACACAAATTACTACTAATCAGTGGGGTTAATTCCCTACCATCGAACTCAGTGGCCAATTTCCAGCACAGTCTGCTGAGAGATCCAGCAGCTGACTGTCACATAGTAGCAGCTTGCTTGGGAGCCTGGTATATCCTCTACCGTTTCAATTGAGGGGTTAGTTGGGAACTCTACCAAGGACTGAAGGAAAAGAGGGCAGGAAGACAGTTGGACAGGGACAGCAAGAGAAGCTGAACCTGGCCCTGTCCTGAACCAGGACGTGGACATAACCATCCTCTTAGAAACAGAGATACCAATTACTCACAGCAGTGGCAACCATAAAGCCCCACTGTTTGCCTGAGGTGAAGAGAATGGACCTGAAAGAGAGGGAGTGTAATAATCTGCAGGCCTCCAGCAAACCAGAAGATCAGAAACTTTCCCATCAGAAACCACACAAAGACAGCATGTGTCATACCCAGCACAGTGGGCAAGGGCAGCGTGATCCTATGCATCTGCAAACATCATCACAAAACTCTGCACAGAGTTTAATCGAGCTCAACTGCTAAAGCTGGGAGGTGAGTAAGCACTGACTGCACTACAATGAGCTCAGCTGGACAGTTCTTTGAGGCATCGGCTGCAATAGAAACAACTGACCACACACAATAGTTCCTAAAGGGATTGGTCTTTCAGATGGAAGAAATTTAGAAAGCTAATACCTGGAAGAATGTCAAGATTTAAAGTATCATGCTCATCCCTAGTGCAACCAATTTGAAAGGCATGTCATGGCATTAGGGTTTCATTATAGCCATGTAATAGCAACAGCTGGAATTAAGGTCACCTGAGTATTCCCATCCCTACTCCCAGCTTTCAATTGTCCGTAATTAGCTCCCTAAAACTTTCACACTGCAACTGAAATTTTGTCCACTTGGGAAAGAGATTTTCCAAAATTTGGAGAGAAAAATCCAAATTTGGATAGAAACCCATCTAGGCCAAAATCCAGAGAAGGTTGGTTGTTTTTCTTTCCCCCCAAAAGTAGGTTTTTCCCCCAAAAAGTTGGTACGAAGTTGAAATACAGGAATGAACAGCTCTTAGGACAAGGCTAATTTATAAAATCTAGGATAGATCTAGGAGAGATCAATAGTCATGTAGTCAGGTTACAAGTGCCCAGATAGCACCAATCACACAAGTACAGTACCGAAATTGGATTCTCCCTCTTGACAACACCATGTTTTAAACAACTACTGTCTCGACCAGCCAGATTTTGATCTCAGTGACACCAGTTCACATCCTGAATCACTTCATTCATTTAATTACCAGTAAACAATGTAGTAATTCTGGATCATGGGTCTATAATTAAGATAAGATTCTACCTTTAATCACACACACTATCGATAACTGCCCTTTATTTCATTTTGAATTCCTTTTTCCACCTCACGTTCACATCCATTTTCCTTGTGCCCATTTTACACCTCTTTATCTTGTCACACACTGGATCTGAATTCGAGTTACTTATTTTGGGGGACGGAGAGTGTCATGGTATGATACTGCAGCCTTTGTACGCGCTTTTTAGACCTTCTGCCTTGATTAACTGGGGGTGGGGGTGGGGAAGAGAAATCATTTTTTATGTTTATTACTTGAGAAAATCTGATGGTATTAAGAAGTTGAAGAATCACTACATATAAGTTAAAGAAAGAAAGATGGATATTAGGCACACTGTTGATGACTGTAGCCATTTCATCCTAGAAATGCTGCTTAGGTAGAACACACTAACAGTTTGAAATCTTACTGGTAGGAAAATCATGAAACAGCAGCTTCATGCACTACACTGCATCAGTGAAAGTACATCATATTTTCCTCTTTTTTTTTTTTTTTTCCGCTCCCTGTGTTACTGTGACCTGTGAAAACAGGAAGAACTGGAAACAAATCAAAACAAGAAAGCACCTAAGTTTTGAAAACAATACAGCATATGCCTCTACCAGCAGTCTTTCTTCCTTTGGTTTCAACGGGAATTTACAAAAAAAAAAAAAAGGTTTACAAGTGAGAAGCAAGTGCTTTCTGTGAGTTATTTCCTCTCTCAGCATACAGCATTCCACCTATGTCTTTAAGACCACACCTGTAGTGCTCAGTGTAGCCTCAACCTCTAATTCCAGCGCCAAATAAACAAGCCATCAAACTGTCATCTTGCCCACTGTCACACTGCCATGTTTCCCACTTGGCTGAATTACCATGGAAAGCTGCTTTCTGCTTTGTTTACAGCCTTGATCACCCATAGAGGGCACCCTTATTGTGTCATGCTAATCCAAGGGCGATGCTTCCACTTTGCAAGTGTTCCCTCAAAATAAAGCTTTCCAAACAGAAGTTGTCAAATACTCTAAATTCATGCTAGGAGTTTTCCTCACGGTGCTCCTTAGAAATATTTTCTACAAAGAAAACAATAATATTGCTTTCATCTTACAACATTATTTTGTAGAAAAAAGGGAAAAAAAGAAGGAAAGTATTGTCAGAAAATCTCTAACTCTTAATTTTTCATTTAAAAAAACTTTTTTTTTTCTGTCTTCCTACTACAGGCATACTTCTAAATAAAAATGCTACCAGTGAAGAACAAGAAAAACTTTCAGTAGAAGTTCTTACCTTTTTGCCTCATGTTAGTACTAAGCAAGTACTTCAGCGATTGTATGCAGTGCCTAGGAATACCCAGGTTTAAATAAGGAATAAAGTTTTAAAATTTGGGACTATATCTGAAAACACTAACAAATTTCTTTTGAAACTTATTAAAAACTTACTTAGTATTTGTCTGAAAAGTCATCAGAAAGATTTGGCTGCTGCAGCTACTATAATTTCTGTGTGATCTATTTTATCTTCAATTTTCTTCAATGTTTCAGGCACTGAGAGAGGAAAAAGATATAATTTACAAGGGCAGGGGCAGTGGGCAGGGAAATAGCCCATGCAGCAAATGAAGCTACATGATACTTGTAGTGACCATTGCTTCAACTTGCTGTTAAAAAAAAAAAAGTCAAGTTAGACTCCTCTGAACTTCAGCACACTCCCTTTCCTGGGACATGCTCAGTTATCACCTGTACATTAGCCCTCACAGCCTGGTTTCCCAGAGCAAATACAGTCTTTAGGACTGTTTCAAAAAACTCCTGGCTTGGGGATCTACTGCTGAATTAACCTCCAGACCACGAGGTATCGATCGAGCAAACCACATGCGTCTGAGCTTTACCTTATCAGCTCCGTGGAAGGTGCAATGATCACCTCGTGTACAGTTCCAGTCAGCTTTGCTACTAGCTCTTGGCTGTAAAGAGACTGTATTTCACCTTCCTCTGTCTCCCAAAAAACACACAGTTTGGCTCCCCAGGAAGACTTGTCTCAGGTCTGTCCCCAAAAAGGCTAAGTGCTATGAGACAGCAGTCTCACCTACGCATTCACTACTGCCAGACCTTTCAGTCAGACTTCATTCATCTCACATGGAAAGCTTAGCCAGTATTGAAGGCTTTGTCCCTGCAGATGGGACTGTAAGCTATTCACAACTCAAATCACGATGATCGAAAGCTTATAACTGGATATGAAGCAGAGAGGCAGCCTTTCAGTTATGAGAAGTGTCCTGCTGAAGAATAATCTGCCAAAAAAGGTTATCAAGAGTTAAAGCTCTATTTTCCACAGTAACGTAAGTGTCTACGCAGGAGTTGAAGGAACGATCACAGAAACTCGAGTACTGTGATGAGGGTGAGTAAAACCTGCGTGTGCCAATGAAACCTTTTCAAGTGCTTACAGATGATCAGGAAAATTCTTTTGTCTCTGGGGATCTCTTCATGGGTGTTGAAGTAGCTTTACGGATTTGGCCTCTCAGCTCTCTCCAACTCAGTTCCCCATCTGTACAGTAGAGACATCAGTGCCTGGGAGCTGGGAGGCTGCAGCGTGCTTTGGTTGGTTGTAACTGGAACGTGCTGAAGCCGCTGAGAACCTGCACTGCACCACTGACGATGCAAAGGATGGAGTCAGCTCCCACTGCATCCCACCAGTGTCTTCTGTGGTGGAAGCAGCTAAGGGCACTGGATTCAGCTAACAAGCCCCATTTGTGGCCACAAAGTGTCAGGAAAGGTGCAGAGCAGCAAAGAGCTACTGGGTTCCAAATGCTGCACTTGACAGTCCTTGGGATTCTTGCTTGCCTTTAGTAGCACAAAGAGCAGGAGATCTGTGTGCAGGGTTGTGCAGGGACCTGCCTGCCCCCCCACTGCTCTCAGAGAAATATGTCAACAGACATCATCTGCCAGGGGAAAAAACTGTCTCCTTCCTTCCTAGCTCCATTACAGGGACTCGTCAACGAGTCCTTAAAACAACCAAGAACAGGCACAGTCATCAGAATCATTCTGAAGCATTTCATGTGGTATTGCAAGTGCGATACGCTGCAGAGCCACTACTTCTAAACTAAAACATCACTGATTAATTTCTATCAGACAGGGCACGTTTCAAGAGCTGTATCCATCAAAAACTTTTCCCAGTGTTTGTAGTTAAGAACACAGAAGATTCTTTGTTCACTTCAAATCACTGAAGCAAGATGTCTGTTTCTAGAAGAGATGTCATGACACAGCATTGAGTTCAGAGGCAAGAATTACTTAAGAAATTCCATGACTTCAGTAGAAACACTGGGATAGACAGTTTTCCAGGGAAAGTGCCTAGCTATCCAGTTAATGCAATCCCCAGCCACTCTGCCCAGATCCAGCCAGGTAGCTTTGTGTTGGTTGTGGATGGTACCAGGAAGGGGGAGAGCCAAGGTACCTTGTGGAGGGGAAATCCGTGACACTCCACTCCATGGCTTGAGGCACTGAGGGTGAGAAAACAAACACCTTGTGTCTCCCCCAGCCACCCCATAGCCAAGGAGGGAGCCACGCTGCACTCCTACAAGAGGAACATCCATTCACCCAACTCACAGCCTGGCTTAAAGTCACACAGGAGCAGGAGAGAGTAGGGGATAGGAAACAGGTACATCTGCAAGTCACTGGTGGGCAGAGTAAAAGCTGATAGTCACTTCTGTTGAGCAACCAGCCATGTATTGAAGGGGCCACATGCTGTGGCTGCTTGGTAGCTATTACTCTCTCATAACTAGACACTTGCCAGCCTTCTGCTGAGGCAACTTCTCTTTAAATGGTTCTTGATAAAGTGCTCGTTTCAAGTCCTCTTCAACACACAACTCCTTCACTTGGTATCAAAGACTGCTTTCCAAATGACCTCCACCTTCCTCCTTGCACACGGGGCAGTGGGTGCTGCTGCCCGGGATCATCCCAGTCACTGAGGTCTATCTAGAGCTGGCTGTCTCAGCTCCTGCTGCACTTTGGGGTCTTCGGATGAAGAAGAAAAGCTTAGGAATAGGGCTTTGGATGTCTCCCACAGATGCTGTTACTAAGAGGGTGGCTAGGGCCTTCAAGACACACTTGGGAAATTCAAAAGCAGAATGAAGAGATTTTGTGCAAGAAGAAAAAACCCCAAGCCTGGTGCAGGAGCTACAGAAAAACAGAGAGTAATGGTCATGTAGGAAAACAGTGGCATCTAAGACAATGCTTGGCCGATCCGCACATAAGTGAACCCACTAGAAAATAGAGGCTACCTGTGGAAGAAGCCATTAAGGCTGAAACTGTGCCCTTTGTACTCAGCTCAAGAGAGACAGGTCTGGCACAGTGCATTTTAGGCTGGGAAGGGAAGAACGACTGGTCCAGCTAGAAAAACAAGGAGGCTCTGGCAGGCTGGAACATCTCTTCCCACAGTGGCATTCAGTCAGTTCTGCTCTTTCAAGAGAAGACAAAGGGAACCCTTACGGCCGCTTGTAGGAAGCCATGCAAGGAGCAGATAGCTTTCATCATCTGTTCCTCAGTCCCCCCAGCTCCACCCCACAATACATTTTCCAGACTTTCCAGTCAGCCCTGCGATGTTGACTGGTGCACTGGCTTCATCAGCTCTTTGGCATGATCTCGCTGCATTCCCTCCGCCTTCAATGAGATAAGAGAGTAGGGAATGTCGTTCGCATAATGGGTGTTACTATTCAGCTGTGGAAACCAAAGCAAACACCAGAATGTTTTCTGCTAGTCCCAAGGAAGGCAAAGGATGACCTCTCTACAGGATCAAAAACATTTTTCCTCGAGAAACACCAACACTCAGAAGAGCTCCTTTCAGGGTTTTTCTGGGGACAAACAAAGGAAGCTTCATCAGGGAGGGATCAGAGAAGGGAACACTCGAAGGGAGTTGCACTAACTCGGGTAATTTGAATGCTTCTGATTATCGGAGATGATTCACTTCTGTTCACTTTGCACCAAGTATTGTGAAAGATGCTGCCTTTATCTGCATTGACTCACTGTTTCACAACATGAGCTTAGGTATCGTTACTACTAATGACAACTGGAAGGCTTGGATATCCAGAACTCTGAACCCAACTGGGTAAGACTACAAAGGATTTTGGTAAAACCAAACACATCAGGAAACATGATTAAAAAAACAAACAAACAAAACAAAACAAAAAACACAAAACAAAACAACACAAAAAAAACCCACAACTCCCTCCACCTCTACTTAAAAGACGGTGTGAAAATGCTGCTGATGAAAATGTAGGTGTTCTGAGACAGCTGTCTGAAGAAGTCAAGAGGATATTTCTGCTTCTACAAAGATTGCTTTGATTTTTAACACCACTAACTGGGTTTTGCTTGGGCAGCATCAGACTTAGAGAGAGAATATTGTTGTTCATTAGTGCATGGAGTCACTTAAAAAAAAAACAACTTATGGACAAATCTCAGTCTCACCTAGCAAAGAACTCAGAAAATTTGAAAGACTGAGGTAGAAGCTAATGCCTGAATTAAAGACCACTTAAAAGAAAAGTCATAGGAATGAGGGAAAGGAAACAGTTCTCTGTCTGCATGTTATGGCATTACTTATCTGGTACAATTAACATGCTCTGAAATTACGTTTCTCACTGCTCAACCAGTATTCCTTCCAGTATTTACTGTCACTACTGTCAGAAGTACTTGACACCCATAAAGGAGACAACGTTTCTAAAACACTAGCTTCTATTCCAGTATCTGAATTAACAGCCAGGTTCAGAGGACATTCTGACTGCACTTGACACTGTATGAAATAACTTCTTGGCTAAAATTGGTGTTTCCTTGCCAAAGGAGACTTTAAAAAAAAAAAAAAGTAATGAAGTGGGAGAAAGGGATTCAACTTTACTCACTAAGTGTTCTTCCTCAAAGCTTTCTCCTTAGTCCCGGCCTTCCTCCCCCCTCAGCAATACATGTCTCCTTGCTCAGGGAGAACATTCCCTCTCCAAGGTCCTATCACAAGGTTAAAAGCCTGCAATTATTAGGTAACAGTTGTCAATTGGTAGCACCTAAGTAAACGCAGCTTATGTAAGACTCTATACACACAGACATGCACCAGAAGCAGATCTTGTGAAAAACAATACAGTCCCTGGTAGGCAAATGGGGCAGAAGGGAAACAAATGCATGAGAGGAGGACAACTCGACCAAGATCTCCAAGGCCCTCAGCAGTGGAGTTGGGAAGAGACGTTAGCACTGATAAATCCTGCTTCTCCAGGACAACGTTCAACACAGCTCAGATTTTGTTATGAACAAATGGCACGTCCCTAAATTAAATGACAGTGGGGAGCAAAGCATTGATTGTCCTATTAACTGAGTATCTGTGCAAGGTTGCTAAACAGGAGGTAGGAGATATGTATCAGACCCTAATGAATGAAATACAAAAAGATACAAGCACAATCACATGCTTATGGCTGTAAAGAGCTGAACTCTGTAATTATCATCTGTGGGGAAGTGTCTCAAAGAGAAAACAAGAAAGGAAATTGCAATGTATCTATTTATTTCCATAGCTACTGTATGAGCACCCTCTACTATTTGTAGGAGAGTTTCCCAACAAAACATACCAAAGGAGCAGGAAAAGGACTTGTGTATTGTTTTCTCAACATCAGCAGCAGCCTGACAGATAACGCTCCCCACCCCGTAAAGGAGAGGGTGTAAAAGCATGCTTTCCTTAGAGACAGCAGGGTAGCAGGAAAGCCAGCAAGCAGTGCCAGGTAGCTAGCTATATGGTAGGGGAGGAGGGAACTAATTTGGAGTCTGATGAGCTCTGTCAGTATAGGCTGGTCTCTCGTGTGCCTGATGCTGCATATATACACGTGGAAGTGCATACAGCAGACAGGCTGGGGAAGGAGAAGGCACAGAAATGTTTCTTGATGTAAGAGGAAGCCGAGAATATTGCAAATATCTACTAAATGGGCTAAAACAAGTGGATTTGGTCTGCCAGGTATGAACACGACTCCCATGTTATCCATTGCCCATGTCTGCTAACCATGGGGGGTCAAGATGCACCAAAGGCTCGTGATCTATTCACATTATCATCACACAGTCCTTAATAAAGGAAAGGCACAACAGTCCCAACTTACCAGTCTCTCAACCCTCTCGCTCAGGTCTCTAAACTTCCCTGAGGTCTGTCTGGACAATTCATTACTGTACCGGATATTGCTGATTTTTACGTTGCCGCTGTAATAGAACAGCTTCTGATCTGCAAGGGAGAGAAGAGGAACAGGCAATACTCACAATGCACCGAGACCCATGAACTTACAGAAGGGTCTGGGGCTGACTGCATAGATGTCCGTGGAGTGGTTGACCTGTACCCAACCCATTCAAATAAAAATTCTGAAAGCTGGGAACGCAGGAACAAGAAATCATTTCTGTTGGGTGGGCTGTGCCAAGTAGTAACAAAAAGCCCAGTTTCTCCAGCAGTTACTTTTCTGACTGACCAGTAGTACATGCACACAGAATCACAAGTAGCATCCTCCTGGTCAGCTGCCTTTCTTCCTGGCCCACTTATCCACACAGCACTGAGCACTGGCATGCAACTGCTGGGGATCAGGGCAGGGGAACGGGGAAACACCATGGGTAGAATCAAGCGGGAGGCTTAGCTTGTCACTCGCTTAACAGAGGCCAGAAGGCTCATGTGTTGACCTCATCACAGAAGTAGATCATGAGGAAGACATGAAAGGAGTGAAAGCGAGTGAAAGGCAACAGAAACCACAGCCCTAACCACCCTGCACAGAAGGAAATGCTCCTGAGAAGAGATCTACAAAGATGCTAAATGAGGATGGAAAGAGTGATAGAGAAGACAGTGGATTTTCCCCAAATAAGCTTTGGTTAGACTGATGGAAAACAAACTCCCAGCACTGTGGACCTCAAATAGCACAAGAGAGATGCACTTAACAGAGTAACAGAAGAGTGGTAAGTTCTGTAAAACTTACCATATGCCAGAAAATAAACTAGGAGACCAATGGTGATGGCTGCTGCCACTGCTGTTCCAATAACAATTAGAGCAATTTTCCAGGGCTCGAGATGTCTTATTTTGATGGCTGGCTGATGAATTCTGAAAAAAAAAAAAAAGGAAAAAATAAATATCTAAGAGGTGCTTTTCAATTAAAAACAAACAAAAAAACCACAAGATGCAGATGCTAAAGTTTTCTCCCTTGGTATAAGCTGATTCTTCCCACAAGTATTAAGTGACTTCTCACCCAACACCCTTAAAAATGAAACCATGACTCAAGGCTATTTTGAAATATATGCTGACATATGCCAAGAGCCACAGAAAACAGATGCAGGTGTTTCGTTTGTTTGTTTGTTTGTTTTAATGGCTCAATTAAATAGGTGTCCCACTAAGGACTTTCCTGACTGGAAATTTCCAAGAATAAAACTGTTATTCTCATTCTTCAGCTAAGTGAACTCTTGTACAGCAATGTAAGCAGCTTTCAAGAGGTTAAACAAGTCAGTTATCACAGACATACTAGTGCCTTTGCTCCTTAGTGCAACAAAACTGGAAAAAAAACCCATCCCCTTCATTTCTATAGTACGTATTTATGCATTACCCAAGCTGTTCGGTTTATTTCAGCATGAAAAGCAGGGCTGGACACACACACACACACACACACACAAAAAAGACAAACAGATTTTGGAGGAACAGCGTGTGCTTCCTGTTTTACTCAGGCCAAATCCAAAAAGAAAGGTAAGCATGGTACTAAGCAGTATTAGCTGAAGGGATGGAATGACAGGGAAGGGGGCAGGGACATGTGAGCAGACAAGGGAACACAGGTAGAAAGCCTAGCCGGATACTTCTCTCTGCTGTGCTCTTAATTACACAGGTGCTAATCCAAATTAACACAGTGCAAGTCAATAGGTCAGTATGATATTTAAACAAATCTGCCCCCAAAAGTTTATTTAGAGCAAATTCTGCCTTTGGCTATGAACTCAAAGACATCTTAAGATCCCATGAGCCATGTTTTCTATGATGTTATCAGCCATTACAAAATACAGAACAGGAAGGAAGAGTTTTTGGCAAAGAGTCATTCCTACTAGAGCCACCCACCTCACTCATGCTAACATGCACACCTCCAGCTCCACGTACAGCTAGAAAACAAGACTACAGGGACCCTCTCCTGAGGGTATGAAGGGATCTCAGTGAGTTCCCACATTCGTAACAAGATAATATAGCTCACTTCTGGAACACCTCATGAGGCATAATTTAAATACACTAGAGTTCATTCCTCCTATACTCTAAAACAGCTTATTAAACTCTCATCTCATCTGGTTTTCTTCAAAATGAATCTGTAGATCCACAGCAGAAAAAAATAACACCAAAATGAAACGGTTGTGTTAAGAGTTTGGTGAAGAGCAGCTCCAACATTATTTCTGAGCCTAGTGCATGGAAGTTCTCTTAAAACACTAAATGGAGAAATGAAGAATATGTAGGTATAAATGGTTAGGGCTTTGTCTCATTAACAAGAACATTTAGGAAATAGCTCGATACAGTAACTGCCTTTGATAATTGAAGAGACTTTGGCTGGTCAATCTCTGTAGCATCTTTTCCTCACGCCTCATGTTACCCTGTTTTTCAAGCCACACATTTCTAGACTGATTGACCAATGGGCTCACAAGTGTTCAGAGTCAGATACAGAAAAATATAGGAAACTGCCTCTAACTTCCTCATAAACTGATCTTTCTTTCCAAGGGACAACTATCTCAGTTATTGGAAAGCAAATAGGAAATGGGATAAAATAAAATAGGGATAATTTAAATATTTTGAGAAGAGATTTCATAAGCACTTTGGTCAGAAAATTGATTAAAACAAATCTAAGAGAACCACACCTTAACATCTCTAGTACTACTACATTTGCTCTCTCTGTTTATTTAAAACATAAAGCCAGAGTAATTTAACTAAACTTCCAATGATCACTCACCGCTGTGGTGCCTGGAATCTGGTCTCCATGGAGAACATTCATTTATGGGGGTAGCCCTTATAGATGTGCTACATGAAATCAGGATCTAACAAGACTCAGCTTATTGTCTGAGAGGTCTCAAAGCCCTAGTGGGTGTAGCAGTAGCTCTTACCTTAGTTCATTAAGTGAGTGGCAAGTTCAGCTTTAGTTTATGCTTTTTATTTTTTCCTGTGCGGTGCCAGGAGTTGGACTCGATGATCCTTATGGGTCCCTTCCAACTCGGGATATTCTATGATTCTATGCAGCTAATAGTCAAAACTAAGACATTCTGTCTTCTGCATGGACAATGTGTTTTGCAAATATTTCTACAATGCTTGCAGTGAGACTAAGTCGCAAAAAAAAAAAATCAAAAAAACCAACAACAAACAAACAAAAAAACACAGCTAACTTGACACGACCTACTCACATTCATTATCTTAGTTTCATTTAAAAAAGCAATTGCCTTCCTCAAACTTCACAGAAGGAAAAACACTTAGAAGGTCTTTCAGCTATAACGATCCTGGCAGAGCCCCAGACCAAAATGCTGGGTTTGAGAAGCCCATTTAAAAGGCTGAATGCCAACTCCACACCACAGCAGGTGAGTGAGAAGAAGTAACTGCCTATCGTATCAGTGAAAGAATGGTATCAGACCAGAAGTAACATGGCTGGGACACAGTTACAGAGAGAGAACGTTCTATATATTACAAACTTTTTCAGCATTTTTGTGTAAACATTTTTATTTTTTATATCCTTATTCTTAATTTCTTCCCTTTTGTGTTCCATGTAGTAAACACAAGCCTCAGTCCACAACAGTTACTTATATGTGTAATCTTACTCACTATATGACTTCCACTGAATTCATGAAACCTCTCTGAGAGCACCATTTCATCAGGCTCTAAATTGAACAGCTTCTTAACTGACTAAATTCAACAAATACATCATAGAAAGTCACTTAATAGAGGTGGGATTGTTTGGGGAAAAACTGAGATGTCTTTTTCCCCTTTTTTTCTGAATAAATGCTTCCCTTTCCTTTTAAATAAAAGCATGAAAGGACTGTTAAAGACTTGCTCTCCATCACTAATTTGTTCTAAAGCCAAAACTTTGTTTAAAAAAAAATGTTATGACTAGAATGTCCCTGATTAGGCTGTTTGGCTAATCTGTACAAACTGGATACTTCTCCATTTGAAAAGATGCGTGGACTGAATTTCAAATCCAGGTTTTCAAAGATCTGTGTTGGAGACAAAAGCACAGAGCTTGCTGGGCTGATACTTGTCCATTTCCACTAGGTTTGAGTTGTATTGCTGCTCTGCTCTGTCTCCTAAGGTTCATTCCTCAAAGATTAATTATTACACAATGGGACGTTGTCAAATGAAAAGTGAGACAGTACTTGCAGGGATTCAAGACACGTGAGAAGTAACTATCCCAAAACTGAAATAGCTTTGATTCACATGACCAAGAGCTTGAACACTGCAGAGAGCTGATACAAGTTCAATGGCAGGAAATTATGTTCTCAGGTCAAGAGTCAAGCAGTCTCTGCTAACCCCTTGGGAACTACCTGTTCAACAGAGAAGGAACAGGGAGTGTAACAGAAATACACAGCAGGATTAAAAACCCTACAGCAGCAGTCAGTAGTTTCCTCCAGGAGAAACGGAGATTTTAAGCCTGAGCCAAAAATCAGCTGAAAATCTCCCACTGACCTCACTGGGTTTTCTGTTAGGGTCCCTTCTGCTTGCAGCCTTCATGGTCCTGCCCTCTACCTCAGTACAGTAATCTTAAATACACCGCAGTCAGGGACTGGGTTTCATCCCTTGGCAAAAGGTTGTTTGCCAATTCCAGCTTAAAATTTGTCTGATTAGGAAGAGGAGTGAAAAGTTTGCTGATAAGGAGAAACAAACAAACAAACAAAAGATGTAAAATTGTCCACATTAGCATAACAATTTCATTTGGTTGTTTTGTTTCCTAATAATTCCTAACAATTTAGTGGCTTTTTCATCTGGCGTTCTGCTGGTTATTTTCCTAGAAATGTCCACTGAGACTTCCTGAGTGGTGGTGGGTGATTTGAAGGGACACATTTTACATCAGTGTTTGGGCTCCCCCCATCATGAGCACAAAGCAGCCCCCAAGAAACCTCTTCCTGAATAAGAAGCCCACACCAATAAACACAAAACCAGAGGGATCCCTCCCCCTTATAAATTTTAAAAGCCACACATGGCAAGGACACAGTGGTCAGCTAGTTGTCTGTTGACTTTCATTAACAGAGGGGTATCAAAAAAAAAAAGTTTCAACAATTTAAAAATCTTATCTAATACCCTAACTAGTTTCTTATGGATGCCATTTAATAAAAGTGTCATAAATACATTAAATAAACCATTCACATACTTGCCTCAGTACAGCCTGAAACTGCTAATTTAGGAAAGAAATAGCAACTCTTCCACATCTCGGAATTAAAGTTCACTTCTTCCAAAGGAGCAGATTTAAAACCCTCTCCAGTGAGTCAAACCTCCTGCTTCAGAGGGAAAGCCCTTGCCAGGGAAGAACGCACGCTCTGACGCTTGTGAGAATTATCTGCCCTCCATTAGCTGCTGTGAACTTCAGATCAGAGCCTGTGTCTAGCTAAGTCAGCACGCACTGTGAAACAGCACAGGCCTCTGCTTCAGCATGCAAGCACCAGCAGCGTCTGCAAAAGAAAGTTGTTGACATGACAGTGCAACTACCAAACCCAAAACAGCCACCTAGAAGTGATGTTTTCTTGTGGATTATCAAATGTCTTTCATTTATAGTCCTATAAAAGAAGCTTAGGCAGGCAGATTTTCTCTATAGTTTTAAAATGTCTGATATTTCATTCCTATTTAAGATGCTTTGAGGAAAATTGATGAAAAGTGTTTTATCAGCCTTAGTAATAATTGCTCTTCTGCCTTCGTGATTGTGTGCATCTGCAACAGCTTATATCCACTGAGAATCTGGCCCAAAGTATCCAGCTTTTCATGTAGTTTGGAAGCTTGCATTTCTGGCTGAATAATAGGTTTTTCTCTATTTTATAGCTTATATACAGTAAAAAGTTGCTGGTCTGGGCAGATAAACAGTACGATGCTGTAATCTAGCAAAGTTTTTTCACTGAACAGAGATGGACAAATTTCTTCACAGGAGAAACCCTGATGAAATCAGAGAAGACTCCTTAGGCAAGAGATTCAGCTGAGCCCAGGGCAATTTTCCAGTGACAGAGAAATTTAGCAATTCCCATGTTCTTTTCCGTATGAAACCTGTCCCTGTTATCATCAAATCTGTCCACAAACTACATGAAGTTGTCAGATTGTCTAGTATCGGAAGCATGTCAAATTAAGCCATCCCAAGGTTTGTGTTAACAAGACTTCATTGAGAACACAGATCTCTGTAACTAAAAATACAGAAATGGACAAAGTATGTGATGGAAACAGAATGAATTAAAGGCTTACAGTTGACCCAAAATGCACTGACCCAAAATAGATTGCCTGTGAAAAACTTAACAGAGTAAGGCACTTCTGCAACACCCTCTAGTAGGAACAGCAGAGGCCAGAAACGCAGCTGAGCTTACACTGGGGCTTGCTCAGGTAATGAAGATGACCAGATTTTAATACCCAGGATTAAGTTCTTCATAATTTTGTTTTTCTGTCTGAAAAGCTCAGAAACTGAGGGAAAGTGGCAAGGAAACACAAATGGTACCAATTCTGAAGTCATCAAATTAGTTCTGGCATATATCAGAACTTCACTACAGCTTCTGGAATCAGGGTCTAGACCGGAGCACACAAACTGAGCAGAGTAAGTTTGTTTGATACCATGCAGGAACATCTACCTCCTGCAATAATCAGGCACAACTCCCACTAATACCAATGGAACATGACTGTCCTTGCACCAGGGCTGGTATTCATTTCCTGCTACACCTCAACAGTCTGTAATTTACACTTATTTTGCCCACCTACCGGATGACAAATTGGTGCAAGTGGCACTGCATTTCCACCTACATATTCACTTTTAGACTAACATATACAGCACCAGTTACTCTACAACTTACCCTGCCAGCGCACAAGATCTTCACAAGGAAGCTGTGGTAAGTCGCTGCTCCCCAGACCACAGGGCACAGCACGATGTGAGAGCGACAAGACCAACTAGGCTGTCCACTCCACCCTGTTCTCCTTAGCAGCTTTGCTTTCTGAAGGATCTTATGGAACACATGTTCCAGCTTAGCTCAAAATGCAGTAAAAAGGGACATCTTGGAGCTGGATAAAGTTAACACTGAAGTAGTACTCTTATTATAGACTAAGGCACAGTGTGATGTGCTCAAACAGCAAGGTTCACAGGTGAACACTCAGACCTATATCCCTGGCCAACAAAGATATCTGGACATTTAACAAGCTACATGGGCTCTTTGATTAAGACCAGTCTCCATCCTTTCTGAAATGTGTAAATATTTAGTTATCCAAGACAGATTTCCCCCACGTAAGATTTTACAACAATCTAATCAACTATTTAAACAACTAAATCCTTTCCTAAACAGGAGGCAACCAAACTGGACTTAGATGTTGTTTAACTACTGTCTAGCACACTGTTATTAAAATGATTTACACCACTGTTGATATAAACAAGACATAGCAACTAGATTTCCATCTAACTAGAAAAAGGAATAGCTTTTCAGTTCTGCTATATACAGAACCCTCACTTATACACCTTTATATAACATGCACAAAGTGATTTCTTCCTCACTGACTGTCAGAGCAGCACAGTTTTAAAGGTATGGATGTTGAACTGGCAGCGGGATCTTTGAGTGTTGAGTACCACAAGCTGAACTCATTCTTCTCCTGACAAAGTCAACACTATATTGACTAAAACATTGGAAAAAGAGAAAAACACTTAAGTGTGCAGAAGGAATAAGTTCTGTCAATCCAGCAGCAAAGTTTCCATGAATTCAGGAGCCAGTGTTAAACAACAAACTACAGGCAGCTCACTCTACATTTACAATTGGATCCCTACTCTGATCTAAGAGATCATAGTAGAACACTGTGGCTGGGAGGCTTCTTTTTGTAAAAATACTCTGAACTTTCCAGCAATGTCTTTGACATTAAGTTACAGTAAAACAAAACTAAGAATATCCAGCATCTCTGACTGCATAAAATGTTTTCAAATACAAAACACCTGGTCACTATCCTCAGAAACTGTGGCTTCTTCTTTAAAAGTTCTAGCAACAACCTTTAACAATGAACATTTCATGGGCACCTTCTCCTTATGTAGCTATGCTGTCTTTGCTGTTTTAACTGGGACCCTTTGCACAGCTTGAGGGAAATAATATTGCACCTAGACCTGACCAAAAGGCATGTTTTCCCAAAATCATCTTGTTAAAATTTGATTTTGACACAAAAGTTTCCTGGATTCTGCACTGCTGCAATAAAATCCTGCTGGGGGCAGGATAAGACAATTACAGAGGGAAAGATAAGCGTCAACTTAAGCTATCATATCAACTCTCTAAACAGAAGGCAAATCTTTGTGCTCCTGGCCATGCTAAGAAAGGATTTTCCTCTGCAGTTCTCTCTCCAGCCACACATTGTTCCTTTCATTCAAACCAATCCCCCAAATCTCCCCTTCAGCCTGCAACTTACTGTTTAGTGTCCCCTCCATTTATTGCCCCGTTTCAAGTTGCAAATTTAGGGTGGGTCCATGATGTACTCTACTTCTAAAAGGATGAAGGGAGGCAGAGATACAATGAGGGCTGAGAGCAGGAAAGGCAGAGAACAGCAATGTCTTTTCTTGACCTATGTATGTCCTTCACTTCCTGAAGCTCTCCCATAAACGATATCCCCTACTAACATTACACCTCCAAATAAAACTTGCTGAGTTAAAACACACCACCTACTTTTGAAGATCCCATGGTAGGTCCCGGTAGGTCTGGTAGCCTTTCTGACCTCCAACCACAGTTCGACTGAAGTCTGGACTGCGTAGCGAATGCTGCTGGAAAATGCAGGAGTCGCATTGACTGGTGTGACGGGAAGGGAAAGGTGTTGAGTGAAGATCCTTCATTGAGGCACGGCTGGCGCAACACCCAGCACCCTGTGGGTTATTGCAAAACGAGAGAGCGAACTTCGGAATAAAAACAAACAGAGGTAAGCATGGAGTCGATAAGAAGACTCTAACTTGATCAGCTCAGCATCAAAGAACTCCCCAGGCAGAGATGGATGGGGCAGATAAACCGGCCCAGGCAAGAAGACTTGTTCCTCACCACAGCAGAACAGGAAGTGTGTTAAGTTTCCCTTTCCTAGCACTCCCTTTCTGTCCAAATTGTGTCCTTACAGCAGGCCTTCGCCTGACTGGCAGCACCTTCTACCATAGACTCACTGTAAAAGCCATAAGGGAGAGTCACCGCACTGTCCGCACTTCAGTCACCCGCCTCCTGAGATGGCCAACACAAAGGCCCAACACAAAAACAAACACAGACATAAACGGCTTGGTCAGCCAAGCCGCATCTCCCTCAGTGCTCGCTCTTCCACAGCCGTCCTGGACTCCCTTGGCATCAGGGACATGACAACTATAAGTATCCGGCCTCCTAATTACACGTTAGTCATGTAATGGTTGGCACAACCCCGCCTGTGGAAAATGCTTACTCTGTGAAAAGGGCCACCAATCTCCTTGGAATTCACTTCTCCCAGCACAAACCTGGTTCTTCAGAGCCAGCTGGAAGGGGAAAAAAATGGATATTCTCTGGTGAGAGATTCGGCACTTACATCTAAATCCCCAAATGAAAATGGAAAATTACCAGAATCCAAACTCCTTGCTTCTGGCCTTTGATGCACTTGGGTTTTTGCCAAAAAGTTGGAAGCATTTGTTTTTTCAGTGAAGTATCAGGAATCCAGTCACTTTCATGGGAACACTCATTCACAAAATCCTCAGTAACAGAGGGGTAGAAAAAACAGAAGGATGAAATTTTCATCTAGTCACACATAGTCCCTTTCCCTCTTTCCCCAGAAAGGTCCACTCACAAGCACTTCAACATGATTTGAGGAACAATTGTCTGGACAACTCATTTCTGAGACGGTGGGAAAAGCTGAGTGCTGCTGCACTGCACCTCCTGTTTCTCTCGCTGTTTTTTTTTTCCCCTTGCTTTGGTCAAGTCAACTGCTTTTTTGGCTTCTCTTATCTCCCTGTAGAAAGGGCATTGCTGCAGTTACCTACCTTATATGAGTGAATAAATACAAAGTTACTGTGTACTAATATCCTCCTTTGGACCTTCTCTTCCCGCACAGCCCCACTATTTTCTTTTTCAAGGTCAATAACCGCCCCCCCCCCCCCCCCCAAAAAAAAAAATTATGAAGAGAAGTACCAGCTTAAAAGGAAACTCCTGCTCCATAGAAAAATATGCAACATCCACAGGAACTCCAGCACTCCAACTTTACAAACCAATTCAATCCAGAATTTATGACAATATGTTAAAATCGTCTGGTTTAACTTTTTTTTTTTAAAAAAAATACAAGTTATGATCACAAAATCTGTCATCCTTTCAAAATACACACTCCTAGAACAGAAAAGGTTTAATTAAGCTTGGGATGTAACCCAAAGAAGCATGTAGCAATTTCTTCCCAGAATGGTCAGTCTGAGGGTGTGCACAGTGGCCTGGTCACAGAGATAAAAGTTAGCAGCATTGTTAGCAGGTTATAAACATTAACTGCTTGATTAGTATTTGAAGACCACAAATAAGGTGCTCTGCATAGCTAGGCCAAGCACACTGGGCAAAGGTGGCCCTTGAAGTCTTGACAGAGTAAGATGCATAGAATTTTCCCTGATGTGCCTACAAGTGCAAAGGCCAACTCTACCCACCTGGGTCAAGAGAAAAACAAATCCCAGCAGAACAGGTCTTTACTTCAGCAAACAGTGGGAGCTTGAAGTAAAACTCACTCAGGAACATGGGTTCTGCAATGAGATTTCTTGGAGAGGAAGAGCATTCACTAGAAGAACACCAGGTTGCGAAGGATCTCTGGAGGTACTGCTAGAGGAAGTGTCATGGACAACAAATAAATGAACTGGTAATTTTCAAAGCTCATCTCCAGAGGACAGACCTTCTTCCTGCTGTTACTGTAAAGCATGAACAATAGAGATAGTCCAAAAATAGGATTTGGATTTTTCGGATCAATAATTTTTTGCAATTTGCCTAACAACAATTAAAGTAGGTTGCTTTTGTTTTCAGATTAATTAGCCATTAAAATAAATTGTCCTGGAAAACAGTGGAAAATAAGGAAATATTCCTGCCTGCATCAGAACATACAAGAGCCATTTACACATACTTGTCCACGGGAACAACGGTACAGACAGGCCAAGAAAAGACAATCATTAAGGAACAATATTCTTCACAATAAATTAGCAAATTGCAAAGTGCTTATTATTGGGGAGTTATTCAGTAAGCAAAGTCAGTAAGTAGTATTTTTGGTTAATAGTAGGGAAGCAATACAGAAACTATCTATCAAAGCATAGGGTGGAAATCAGACAATGTGGGCGCACGGGATTTTGTAAATGAAAGTGTAAAAAGATGTAATAACGATTCCATCCATTTAACCCTGCAAAGTCAGCCCAGCCAGTCAGTCTGCTTGCCTAAGAGTGGTAATAACAGGCTGCCTTGGTTTATGTTTGCGTACTCACACAGGCTGCATGGCTGTAGAGACAAAGGATACCTTGAGAGATGGCCACTGGCCAGCCCCAAAGCAATAACATCTTTGGAATTTATAAGCAAAGATGTTTTACATAATTGCCTACCAGTTACTCAACCTGAGCTATGAATTTTAGATCATGTATCGTGCCAGTCATTACTTTTCCAGTGAGAAGTGGATGTTCCTGCCGGCGATATTCAACAGAACTGACAGAAGCACTGTTAAAGTGCACAGCACCAATCAACCTGAACTAATTAGACCTGCTCTGAGCAGGGGGTTGGACAAAGACCTCTGGAGATCCCTTCCAATCTAAATTATTCTGTGAGCACCTGAAAAGGCCAAATGGGTCTACTACAATGGAATTCTATCCTTGGAGATGTCCACTCATTTTCCATCAGCTCATTTTGACAGCTCGGTTGAGGCTTCAAGACCCCCCCATCCTGAAAATATGAAAGCATCTTGCATTTCACTTCTGAAATTCAAGGGAGCTCTAAATGAGATGCATTTCTTTATACTTACCTTCAGCTAGACACGCTACGCACCACCTCTCCTGCTTTTACAAAAAAAAAAAAAAAGTTTACTATAACATCCTTTCTTTGGCACCTGAAATTCCCAGCCATGGCTTTTAATAACTGGTAAGTGGAAGGATGGAACGATTCTCCAGCTCAAATGTCAGGGCTGGGAGAGAAGCCAAGTCCTTTATCTTGAGCCATAAAAAGTCACTTGAGGCCAAATTTTAACACGTGCCCCTGCAGTTTTGAGATCCTGAGCATGTAGAGGCTCTCAGATGTTATAGCCATGGCCTCAAGCCCTGCAGTATGCTAGATCGTGCCCTGGTTGGTTTCCAAACAGTCCCTCTTTCCAGGCCCTTATAACAGAAACTGCTACACCCGTCTAAGTAGCAGACAGAAAGGCCAGCCCACAATACTGACAACGCCCTTAGACAACAGAAATCCCCCACTTCCAGTGTCATTAAGAAAGAATTCATAGCCTGTCACCCCATTCAAGGCAAAAAGGTAGCACACATATATGTACCTGTCCTCTGCAGCTGCCCAGCCAGAGCTTCTGCTTGGTACAGAGGAACAGGCCAGCCCACATCTCGTTCCTGGGGTTACCTAAAATCAGGCCAACAAGCATCTCTAGCTACCCACCACACAAATCCTCCTCTCACGGTCATCTACCAAGCATCTACCAAGAGACATGAGGTCTTTATATGGCTCGACTAGGCCTACAAAGAAATAAGGTACACTGAGATAAAAAAAATCCGCTATATCCTTTACAGGTACTGCCCAAATTAAACATAAGATTGTAATTTTAGGCAGCAGAAGTGCTGAAAAGACTTACTGGGAGCACTGATGCAGATTGATGCTGCAGGCCTGTCAGTGGTCAGGAGGCATTTGTATAATGCCCTCGCTAACATGCTTTAACTTTTGGTTAGCCCTGAAGTGGTCAGGCAGTTGGCCGTGGTGATCCTTGTAGGTCCCTCCCAACTGAACTATCCTATTCTGCTCTCTGAAGGTGATATGCTCAAAACAAGACTTCTCTTGTGTCTCTATGTTCCCAGAAAATGGCTAGCTTTGATTTGATTTCATTCTAGTTTTTACCAGCTAATTTGCCTACTGGAAGCCAAACTGCGTCTGCCTCTTTGAAATGCTTTCTGCCACAGCTATTATCTGTGCCAGGTGACTTTGCAGAAGCATGCAGGACCCACGCAAGACTGTGGTTCTTGTGAACAGTTGCCTGCCTGATGCATTGTATGCTGCATTAGCTTTTGAGGCTTCACAGGCTACATCAGACATAATGAGTATCAAGCCCATGAAGTCTGTCCTGCAGCCATTTCAACTCTGGCTAACCTTGCAGTCAGGGTTTAGAGGACAAGTCACTTTGAAGGAAAAACTCAGCATGCTTCAAGCAGGACTGCTCAGCACCAAAATTAAGGTCCCACTTTGCAGCAGTGCATATGAGAGCTCCCTCTTGGGTAACCTGTTCTCTGCCTAGGTTGCACAGAAGGGCTAGTTTTCCCCTCCATGCCCTACTATTTTCATTGATTACTCAATTAGTGGTAACAGTGCCAGACAAGGTGGGGACAACAGTGCCAGGTACTGCATCCTGGTGAAGTTCCGTCCATCAGCATGCAGATGGCCTGGTGTCAGCTGTCCTCAGCTTGTCTTGCTGGAGCACTCACCTGCCACAGAAACCATTGGGGGGCAGTCAGCTAGCCTGAGTACCATAAACAGTCTAGTCCAAGCCTCCTGCTCAAAGCAAGAGCAACCAGACCATCTGGGACACAGTCTGTCCACTGGGAACGGATGATCTCAGTAACATGTCCCTTTGGTATGCAGGTCATCTGGCCTGGAGTGCCAGACTGTCTGGGTCACTCAAAGGTTGCAGACTGCAGGTGACCCCAAGAGTCTGAGGAAGGTCAGATACATGACAATGGCGGGCAGCTGATTGTTTTTGACTTGCAAAGAACTGTCCGTGGTTATAACAGCCTCCGGATACCAGGATGCTGGCAAGTCCTTCCTCAAAGATTGTGCCGCCCAGCGACACAAACAGAAGGTGGGAGGCACTGCAGCTGAGGGGAAGAACAGAGCAAGGCACAACATTTTGGGTTTAGCTAAGGCATTCCTTCCAATAATCAAGTGAATCAGAAACATGCCGTGTATCCCTTGACCTATCCAAGTTTACAGAAAAGAAACTCATCAGATTTTTGAGTAACAGGTTTCCAAAAGCCTTTTCTTTGTCTTTATGGGAACAGCTTATTTGCACGAGAACAAGCCGCTAGCGATGAACAGTGGCTTGCAAACAAAATATCCTTAAATGACACTTCCTTTGAATAACGTATTAAATTAAAAAGCTCAAGATAAAGCAGATTAACAGCCATTTGTAACACTTGCTTAGCTATTCTATCCAGATGAGTTTTGAAAATTGTTCTTTGCAGCAGTAACAGATCAAAGAAACCAAGCAAGCTGAGATACTGACAGCCATAGGTTTTATAGAAGGATCCTGGTTCAACCACACGTACGAAAGACCAAGAATTGTTTCTCAGTTCTCCACTTCAAGCCCTTTGATAGGAACTCCACCCACTTGGCTCCCCCAGCCAGATATGGCCACAACAGCTGAACGTTTCCTTGGATCATGGCAGTAACCAGCTACAAAATCCTCATTAATACTTAAGTGTCATGTACACAGCACATGCTGCCAGAAAACAGCAAAAAAGTAGTTTTCCCTAAGTTGATCAAAAAAACAAAACAGACTTGTTACAAAGATGTCTGTTACAAAGCCTGTCTCTGATTTAAGACTCCCTTTATTACACTTGACCTAGTAAAACGTGACACAATGGCTACTGTTCTTCCAAAGGAACCTTCTCGTTCCTACCAACCTTGCATGTCTTGGAGTTCTGCACTAAGGCTGGCGTACTTTTTTTTTTTTAACCCTTTCAATCTCAAATTCGAAGACCGTCCCTTTGTCTGTTAGGTATTACAGACCAGGATCAATGAACTCTAGCACATTTTAATCATAAAGAGCTTGCTCTTCTGGCTCAGAACTTCCCAAGTTTCCCATCTTGGAAAGGAACAAATCTGGGGTCTTCAATCTATAAGAATAATCAGTTCTCAAAATAGGAGATCAAAGCAAACAGCAGCTGTAAGCCACTGCAAGGTTCCCATCCTACCAGACTCCAAATTGCTGCTGCTCTTTGCCATCTTTTTTGCAAGAAGGCCAACGAGCTGAGAAAACAGACCCATGATGCCAATAACCAATATTGTGCACTTCCAGTCTACGTTCCTGCAGCACTGTGGTTTGGCTCTGGTGCAGCAGAGAAGCAGGCAAAATCTGCTCAGTCAGTATGGCTCATAGCCATAATGTGCTGTACTTACATCTGTGAACAGGAGCATTTGATACCAACTTTTTGTAAGTGGGGGAAGAAACCAAAGCTCAGTGCTGCAGAGGCCTACTCTAAAAGCTGAACAGCTGTCCTTTCCTCAAATTTTGCAAGATGACCATGGAGCATCTCTGCATTGTCAAGGCAATGCTGACATACTACCTTGTACTCCAGGCTCCCTCCATGGAGCTGAAACGGAGCACCACGAGTAGCTAAGAGGCCCTTATACAATACGATTCACCCTCTAGTGGCTGACCCAAGACCTGCTTCTGCCTGCATGCAAAACTGGGTAACGTTGAGCAGGCAGGTTAACTTGTTCGAGTCTGGACAGTGTGCACAGGGCTTCCAATGACACTCCTCAAACAAGTCAAAGACACCTGTTAAAGACTACATAAATTCAGTATGTAAATACATGGCATAGAATCGGTATAATGTTCTAAAACCGATCAGTCCCCAGCTGGCAGTTGTTTACCATGACACAGGAAATTAACAAGTACATAGAACAGAAGACAATTTTTAACAGTTTTTTATTAGATTGACATATAAATTACATTCCTGTGTGTTATGGTTAGATGCATCCCATTCTGCCTTCAGTGGTGGTCACAATTCCTTTGAAAACATGGTTGAGAGCAGGCAAAGCTTGCAGCTTTAGAAATAGGTGAGACCAGCTTAGAAAAAATACAGGTCTGCTAGGCCACCTAAACCAAACAACATTTTTGCTGCATACATTGCTTCAGGTTTCCACAATCTCTCTCAAGAAAAGCTAGACGATGCTGACATCAGTGTAGTTTTGCCATAAGAAAGAGATTCAGATCCATCAGGTCCATCTGCACCAGTATGCCTGTGGATGGAGTGTTCTTTGAAGTGATCTCATTGACAGTCCCCATTTATACTGCTTTGCATCACTAAGAGGCCTCAGAGCATGGAAACTACATTGCTTCCAAGAGAAACAAGGCCAAAAGACTTGTTCCTGCTGCTATCATGAAAAACACACACTGTGTAGGTGTCTGGTCCTCTGAAGTCCCATTCCTCCTTGCTGCACTGCACTGGCACTTGGCATTAACGTCAGCCATGCACTAGATCCCTCCAGACAGATGCTCAGAATTGGAAGCTCCTTCAGCAAAAAATGAGTTCACTTTTTCAACTTTGTGTGCACTATTTTGGAGAGTTACATTTACAGCAGCCCTTTGCACAGATCAAAATGCTTAAGGGTTTCTGATTTTGTACCCAAAACAAGTGCAACTAGAAAGTTCACATATTCAGAAGAAATCTTTTGGACATCTACTTACCTGTTTCTGGAAACCAGTGAAATATTTGGGATTTGCAGACCTAAAAATATTCTGTTCCTGAACTACAATGAAATTTGGCAGGATAGGGAAAAAAAATGTGCCCTTTGAAAACCCAAGCCTGAAGTGCTTTGGGAATTAGAAACTCATGGCATCTTTTAATAATGTTTCTTTTTCAAGAAGACTTGAAGTTTACTTACTGTCCTGGTAAGACAATTGTTATCAGGAAAAAAACAAATCTTATACACTTACCATGCATTGTATTTAAGCTTCCTTTACAGGTAATATACTTCAAATCCATGTTCTGTTTACGGGATTAAAGTGAGATTTGTCAGGCTCAGACCTATGGAACCAGCTTGATACTTTTTATTCCCTACCTAAAACTTAAACCACTACGTTTTTTTTCTGGAGCTCACAGTATTCCACAAGAAAAGTTCCTTGAGAGCACATTTTAAACGCCAGGTCTTCATGATGTTCACAGAAGTAGGATAACAGCTTCAGACCCTTGTTCTTCACGCAAACCTTTTCTGGTCATCCAAACACCCCATAGCTCCAGTGAAGATCCAGCAAAGCATGGTTCGCTGCACTTGCAGGCACCTAAATCATAGGATGTGCAATAAAAGTACTTCTGTTAACTTGATGCTCTGCTGGGTAGGGTTTGCAGCAAGCTGCATTACCCCTGAACTACCACGGATGATATTAACTGACTTGTACTCAGTTTGGACAACACTTCGATCCTAAGACTATAATCAGTCTTTCCCCAAATGGTCTAACTGTGAGGATGCTGAAAGCCTCCCGCTTTGCTCATCTTTTCTAGCCTGACATAAAATTCCTGCCTGTTTGCTACACTGGATCAGCTCCGGGTCTCAGCAGTGTGGCTGGTATTTCCTTTGACAAGTTCTTTCTCTTCTGACCACCAAGGAAAAAGAGAGCGAGTGGCTCATATATCTAACAATTAAGACCACACCATTCAGAGTTGTCAGAATGAGCAACCGCATGGTGTTGGAAGGAGTCTGCAAACATATTAAGAAAAGCATCCTCACCAGGGATAGGCACGTTCCACTGCTGGGGTGTACGAGTTTGAGGAACGTGGGCTCCTGAAAACAAAGGCAAAGAAAGTAGAAAGTTTGTGAGATCAGATGGGCTAGCTACGGACTAGCAACAAGACACAGGCACCTCTTAACTCCTGACAGAAGAAAGATCTTTACATCGATTTCTGGGTCAGTCTGAAGTTCTCTGTTCTGAAGCAGACATGCAGTTCCACCATGACAATGACGACGTGTTTTTTTTCACCCCCCAGGATGCAGCTGCAGATATACAGGTTAACTTAAAAAGACCTGAGAACACCATTTGTGAGAACAAGCTGTTTTTGGAGACTGTTTTTGGCAATGGTCATACCAAGATTGTTACAAAGCTCCATCCTGCACAAAAAGCCAAGGACTTTTATTAAAAACAATACAATCTGGAAAGTTTTAAAATGGAAATTCATTCAGCCAAATATTCTGATATGACAACAGAATGGCATGAATACAAAGTGGTTTTCAGTCTCAAATCCAGCAATCACTCGTGGCAAATGCTGTGGTAGGTACAGTTCATACAAAGCGTGTTCACTTGTTCAGAGAACGTGGACAGAAGTTGATGTCTCTCAGCAATCACTACTTCAGGATAACCCAGCAAAGAAAACTTCTCAATTTACCTAGGTAGCTGACATGATACTAGGAACTGGAATATCTCTAAGCCATCTTCTGTTCATTATTACAGTATGCTCCCTGGAACATTGCAGGAAAAGAGCTCAAGGAGTATTCAGAAGCGCAGCATCCTTGGAGTCACAGGCTCAATTACAGCTGGTCTATGGATCGGAGGGGCCTTGGGAACACGTAGCAAACAGATGGGCAATATTTTAGTTATGACTTCTCCTGGATGCTGATAAATGATTGTTTAGGCTCAGATGCTTTGCCTGGTTACAAAAGTAGGCCAAGACATTTGGACACAAAGAAGAGGGTCAGCATGTTGCACATAAACCAAAGCCTTTGCCCCTTTGACAGAATACTTTGTGAACAAACAGCTCTGTCACACGAATTGAGTCCGTTCCTTTCTGGAGGTAGGCCAAACCAATTTCAAGTCCTAGACTACTCTGAGCTTGCTGGCACTTGATATATCACCACAAGCCAAGCCAGCAGCTGTTTAGAGGGTAACCACAGAGCAGAATGTGTCAGAGGAATAGCCTTACACACAGCCCACAAAACTTAAGCCACTGCAGGTTTCAGATGCCCGTTTGGGAAGCGATCCAGTCTCGATAATAAGTCACTCGTGTGTATACTCCTGGTTTATTTGGCTTGCCACAGTCATCTCCCCAGCTCACTATTCCCACGAGATACCAGATTCCTCTGGAGTTTGCATGCACCAGTGGCCCACCAGAGTCACCCTAAGGAGAAAAACATCAGTAGGCAGGAACATAAAGAAAAGAGTGTTCACTAATGAAGTGAGCATCACATTGTTCTGTTACAACTGACAGATGTTTGTCTCCAGACCACAGCTATGTTTAACCTCTGCATGACTTCTTGAGAAGACGGAAGCTGACAGCCAGTATCTAATAGTCTATCCCATTCTATACCCTCACATCTTCATTATATATAAAAACTAAACACGTAAGTGCAGACCGCAGCCCAGGAGCAGTGAAGTTCTTAATTTACATCTGTAAAGATCCTGAACCCCATAAACAAAAAACATACTTTGGAGGATCTTGATTATTTCTTATTTCTAGGAAACATCTCTTCCCACCCCATGTCCTTCCTTTTTACTATTACTTAAGACAAGGCTTACCTGGCAAGCATCCACCTGTCCCTCTAAGTATCCAGCACACAACATTCCAGGTGTTACTGCTCCACCATACACTTCCCTCCTATTGCAAATTCTAGTGCTTATAATTTTCACTTCTGCTTGTCGAAGTTGATTAACACTATAGCCTAGAAGGAAAAGTGGTATTAGAATTTGCAGACAGTGTATGCAACCTAAAACACACACAAGGATTAGGAGTAGGCAGGTTTTTCTATAGCTTTCCTGCCGTTGCAGGCAGCAAAGGGAGCTACTCAGACAATGTCTAAAGAAGAAGAAGGTTATTATTTCCCCTTAAGTCCTTCACTCGCTCATCCCAAACGTGACCCTTCTCCATCTTTCATTCTCACCAGATGCTGTTTCACATAACGGGGAAAGGGATTTTTGTATACACTTCAGTGTTCAATTCAACTGTTGGCTACAAGGTGTGTCCTTGATGTCCATG